>NC_057865.1:147602524-147908913 GCF_019393635.1 Dromiciops gliroides | reverse complement strand
TTGATTTCTTTGTCTGAAAACTACCTGTTCATATCCTTTGATCATTTATCAACTGAGGAATGACTTGCCTAATACAGATTTAAATCCATGATTCCCCTTAGAAATGATCACAAAATACAACTCTCTCTTATCAGCAGAAAGGAGGAAGACTGTAGGTATAGAATGTAGCATATAATATCAATTGCTGCAATGCTTGATTTTATTTGAATATCTTCTTTTGTTATAAGAAAGGGTCCAATGTGAGGATAATTTAAGGTGAAACAACAGTGTTGTAAAAACAAAAGGCAACAAAAATGTTTTTAAAAAAGAAAAAAGAAAGCCTTTATCTCCTAATTGCATTAACTTAATGTATTTTTAAAAAAACATCGATTTTTTAAAAAGTCGGGTTAATGAATTCAACACATATGTAAGTGAATGAATGAATGTACCAATGCCTTTGTTGAAAATTTTGTTCCATTTATCCCCTCCATCTTCTATTGCAATTGTAAAGTGATATTTACACTAGCCTGGAGTTCTGATGAGTTCCTATTTCATTTAACTGGTGATATACCATGAGCTGCTGTGCAAATTACTTTAGCAGAAAAGATGAAAAATGATCAACTGGCCCACCTCTCTCCAGAGAGATAGCAGCTATTCAAAGCTTATTTGAGCTTACTGGAGACCACCCTTCCCCATACATATTTAGCTCAATTTTCCTCTTGGAAATTCTTCCTCTCCTCACAGGGAAAAAGCAAGATAGCTGCATTCCTTTGCTTTCAAGGATGTGCTAGAAGGTGAATTCTTCGACCCACACAAGCAACATAATCTGGTATTGCAGCACCTTGACCTTGAGACACAGTGAGCAGCAATAGCTCTACTTGGTAACTCAGGGAAGCATCAGGCAACTGTGTTCCACTGAGTATGCCATTCATTACCTGAAGCTTCAAGACAAATTTCACATCCTGCTTCCTCCCTGAATCCTTCAATGACCACTGCAACTTTCCATCATCTCTCCACTATTAGACCTTCTACATCTGTACCATTGATATTCTTTACATCTGACCTATCCATCTCATTGCATTCCTCATAATATCTGAGCCCAGATAGAAGCTCTCAGAACTTCCTTTTTCTTTCTTTCTTTTTTTTTTGTTTTTTGTTTTTTTGTGGGGCAATGGGGGTTAAGTGACTTGCCCAGGGTCACACAGCTAGTAAGTGTCAAGTATCTGAGGCCGGATTTGAACTCAGGTACTCCTGAATCCAGGGTCGGTGCTTTATCCACTGCGCCACCTAGCCGCCCCCAGAACTTCCTTTTTCACAGTGTCCTCTGCTTGAGCAAAGGGAGACTATATCAGGAGGCATAGGCTTTGACAGTCCTACAGAGGGGGGAAATGGGCTACATTGTACTGTTGTCTTTTTCTGTGTATAGGTCTCATCTTCCCAAATAGTAAGTTCCTTGAAGGCAGTTTCTTAGACACCTCCCACAATTCTTACAGTATCCTGTAGATACAGTAGAATATTTATCCCTAAAGGTCAGGGATTGTTAATTTGTTTGTTTCCCAGTGTTTAACACAGTATCTACCTTGAACACAGTAGGAATTTAATAAATGTTTGTTCAACTGACTCATAAATGCTGACTAAATATTTGATTAATTGAACCAAAACAATCATCGGATCATACATTTAGGTCAGGAAGGTACCTTTGAGGTCATTTGGTCCAATCCCATCATTTTATAAGAAGAAACTAAGGATCAGATAACACAAATGACTTGCCCAGGGTCATGAATTTGGTACATTTTTGAGAGAGGATTTGAACTCAGGTTTTCCCAGAACTCTGTGTACTTCACAAAGGTATATCTCAATCATACCTGCTCAGTGTAAGTATGATAATTAATTTGCTCCAGGGCAGGGAAGCTCCATCTCTGGAGACTTTGAAATAGGGTAGATTTCTGTCCCTGAGATGTTTTAGTGCAACCTTAGAGGCAACTAGATGGGGCAGTAGATAGAGCACTGGGCTTGGAATCAGGAAGACTCATCTCCTTGAGTTCAAATCTGGCCTCAGACAGTAGCTGTATGACCCTGGGCAAGACACATAACCCATTCCAGTATCTTTGCCAGGAAAATGCCAAATGGGGTCGCAAAGAGTTGGACATGACTGAAATGAGTGAATAACAGTGCAATCTTGGCTGATCTTAGGAAAATTCCACCTTTTTTATAATTAGACTATAAAATGTTGGACAACTAAGAAACCATACCAAGCCCCAAACCACCTTCAAACCTAACCATACTTTGCAGCTAGTGGGAGAATCAGAATGCCACCACCCTGCTGAGAAAGACATTGTGAGAACCAGGGTAGCTCCGCCCTGAGGAAAAAGCATGTGATTAGCATCTGAACAGTTACATCTCTTCATAGAAACACTTGTTAGTCATGTCAATCACTGCTACCAGGCCCGTGGGGGGCATCTGCTTGAGAGAATGGGGGATCATGCCTTTCTTTTGGAGGTGGCGAGAGGAGCGGCTGTAGGTGCAGGGAGCGAGGGTCTTTTATTTCTTTCTCCATGTGTTCTCTTTACTAACCCTTAATATACTTTAATAAATACTTAATGCCCAAATATTGGTGTTATATGTTTCTAATTTAAGGTGACCACACATTAGATTTTTAGATATCACAGTTAGGTTTTTAAAGCTTCACAGTTTGGCCACCATGAAATAGAATGTTGAACCCTGATCTTCTGATCTTCCAATCTTCCAATTGGGTAAGAAATTTTCCCCTATTTTCTATGTGCTGTCCCATTTAATTCCAAGTTAGCAGCTAAGTACCTTCTAAGTACCCTTTTTATAATTTTAGCCTCCGATTTCCACATGTCTCTCCCTTTACTTTTTCCAATGGATCTTAGCCTCTTGAGGTATTTTCCTGGTTATTCACCCAGGCCAGGATTGAAATCGTGTTAACCCTTGGTCCTTATGAATTTGAATATCCTATTCCTATTTTAATTTTATTCTTACTTTTCTTTGTGTTATAGTGAGGAAATTTTTTAATATAAAAGGTACTATACTATACTATATTATACTATACTATAGAGATTAAAAACACCAAAAGCCCTATAAATACCAGGACATACCATATAATACAGGGGTCTCCCCTAGAGAAAATAATCACAGAATGGGACTCTCATCAGCTATTGATTCAGCTAGGTATGAAAAAAGCAAGGCTTATCAAACTGTGTTTTATGTGGCATAAAAAATATTTTAGCTTACTGGAAAACAAATGGTTAGAGAATGGATCTTTTAACTACTTAACATTGAAAACTCTGCAAATAATCCTGTACTTTAAGTCCCACCGAAGATTTAATTTATTGGGAACTATGGAATAAAGCGAGCAAGGAGTTTATACAGGAGGAGATGCCAGCTTTTTTCAAATTCTAACACTAAGGGTTTCTCTTCTAGAACTCTTTATCTCCCTAGCAGCTGGGGGGGGGGGCAGAGGGGAATCCAAACCTGAGCTCAAATCCGAGTCTGCTTCACAGGCTAGAACATCAAATTGCCCTGATCCCTCCCCAGCTAAGCTGACATGTTTGAATGTAAGTGCTGTGACTGTGCAGCACATGGGAGAGATGGTCCTGCCCCTCCTCTCAGGACCCCACCTCCTCCCCCTCCCCTGGCTCCACCTCCTACTCTTCCCATGGCCATGCCCCTTGATCACTTGTGAATGCTAATTTCTGTCTGCTTCCACCTCCCTATTGTGTCCCAGTATGAAACTGACCTCTTGTGAGATATATATGATCCTCTGAATATGTGAACAGCTTGGTTCAGCCTCTAACCTTAGACATTCTCACAAGAGGTAAGTGATTAGCAAAGATTAGAGTAAGAGATCTAAGACTCAGAAAGATAAAGTGACTTTCCCAAGGTCAAAGACAGGATTTGAAGCCAGGTCCTTTGGCACCAAATTTAGTGCTTTTTTCTTCTGTATGACAGCTGTCTCAAGGGCAGCCAGCATAAGAGAAATCAAGGATTGAGTCACTAGAAAGGAGATCAGTTCCATTTTAGACCTCCAGTAACAGGCTGCCAAGGACAGGGCTTTTGTGGAAAGAGGGTTGAAGACATGCAGTGAAGATATGGAGAAGGAAGTATTGAACAAGGGTAGGGCAAAATCATCAGCATTTCTAGGTTGGGATGCTAGAATTGATCTGAGAGCCTAGGAGAAGGCTGAGCCTATAGGTGAGATAAATTAATCAGCCTCAGCTGCTGCAGGTGCAGGGCTAGGAGGGAGGATATCTTGGGTATTTGTGGAAAGCAAACAGCCTTAAAACTCAGCATGAGCTGAGGTACAGAACAAAATGAACTGGGTAGAGATCACCATTAAATAGGACAGAATGAGAGGACATTAATATGAAATTCTTTGTTTGAATAGAGGCTTTATTTATTGAAATTCTGCCCAGAGTAAATAGCCTTAAAGTTTCCTTTTAAATAATGTTCTATATTAGGAACTCTTTAGGCATATGTAAGGGACTTGGTACATTTAGCCTCTAGTTCCTGTTCACTAGCTGCAGATATCTCTAGTTATTACCTGAAACCAAATGAACACTCACCATGGTATAGGTGATTATGGTTGATTCAGGGCAGGATGACAGGTCAGAAGCCTTTAGTGTGACACTCAGCATCTCTCACAAGCTGGAGTGTTCATCATTGTAAGACACTGCAAATGATCTACCCGGGATTCACTTGTCCTAGAGCCCAAGGAATTGATAGAATATGATCACATCATTTGAAATTCATGCAGCTCCTGCTATTGCAACTGTAAATCAAAAGGATGACACTGGAGCCGACAGGCTCTCCTTGGAATTGTATCTCTAAGTTCATGTTATGTTCAATACCCAGCTTTCTAGATATGCTAAAAAAATTCCAGTGAATTTAAATACTTACCCTATTAATCTCCAGCAGAGGGACATGGCTTTAAGGGTTCTATTTCAAATCTCTTTTATCTTACCCCCCCAGGATGTGTCAACATTTCTGTAAAAGGACCACTCAGGAGGGAGAGGCTTTTCTCCTTGTCCTATTCAGTCCTTTGTGTCTGAGTTCCAACAGGGGTGTTAATTAGTGACAGAACTGCCATGGGGAGTTTGTGACTTGGGCATCCTTGCACAAGAAATAGGAAATGAAATAAATCACCCCCTCATCTACAATAAGACCAAAGAGATAGCAGGCAGCCACTATCCCTGCTGACATTGATTTGGACTGGGTTTCAGTTAGTGGTCTCCATGAAGGGGAGTAGAGTTACACATAAATAGAGTAGGCCATGACCTGGTTGGTTTGATTTCAGGGGACAGTGGAAGCCCCCAATACCCATACAATATTTTATCTCACTGCTGGCTAAAGCTTGAAGGGATTGGAATAGATGGTTTCTGGAATCCCGATCAAATCTGAAATTCATGATTCTTAGGACTTTCATTCTGTGACCTTCATTCTAGGGCTGGCCCACTAAAATGCAAACACCTTTGGGAATAGCCATTATTAATTATACCTTTGTTGGGATGAATTCAAAATCATAGGATTTAGAGAGAATTTATAATTGTACCTCCCATAGAATGTACGCTCCTTGACGGCAGAGGCTTTTCATTTTTTTCTTTTTATCCATGATATGCCTGGTACTAGAAACCCTTGACTACTTTTGAGTTGAACTGAATTTAGTCCAGTCCTTTTGTTTTACAGATGAGAAAACTAAGGTTCATAGAGGCAAAGGTCTTTGAAGAAAGAATGGAAGTCTCTTCCACCCTCATTTTTTATTCACTGTGAGCTTTTGGTACCTTGCTGGTTACAACAACAGCACGATTATATAGACAGTGGGCAAAAGCAAGATGGCAGAGTAGAGGCAGCAACCCAGATTAATTCTAACAACATTCCCTTCTAAACAACTTTAAATAATATGTCAAGTTGAATTCTGGAGCAGCATAGCCAATAAAAGGTTGGGATATGGCATTTTTCCAATCTAAGATAACTTAGAAGGTTGGAAAGAAAGGTCTGTGACACCAGGATAGGGGATAACCTGGAATACTTGTGGAAACCACAACAGTGGTTGGCTTTGGAGGTGATTGCTATAGCACCCATATTAGCAGAGCTCACAAAGCTTAACGTAAAGTTAAAAGTCAAGAAATAGGTTGGAGAAATCAGAAAACAACAAAAAAGAACCTGACCATAAAAATCAACTATGGTAACAGGGAAAATCAAGACATAAATTCAACAGAAGACAACAATGTGAAGATAGCTAAAATCAAAGCCTCTAAGAAAATTCTCTCCCCCTCTCAAGCCCCTCCTCCACTCATTAAGAAGCCAAACAATATATCAATTATACATGTGAAACCATGAAAAATATATTTTTACTTTAGCCATGTTGCAAAAAATAAGCAAGAAAAAGCTTTTAAAAGTGAAAAAATATGCTTCAATATGGTAGAGTTCATCTGTTCTCTCTCTGGAAGTGGATAGCATTTTTCATCATGAGTCATTAGGAATTGTATTTTAAAAGAATGTTGAAAATAAATAAATAATATTTAAAAATATTATGGGCAACTAGTTAGCAGAAGTCCAATGTGAACTGAGATCCCCTGATTTTTAAATTTTTTTTTTTAAGATTTTTTTTTGCAGGGTAATGAGGGTTAAGTGACTTGCTCAGGGTCACACAGTTAGTAAGTGTCAAGTGTCTGAGGCAGGATTTGGACTCAGGTCCTCCTGAATCCAGTGCCAGTGCTCTATCCACTGCACCACCTAGCTGCCCCAATCCTCTGATTTTAAAACCAGTGCTCTTTCCTTTATCTCACAGATAGTGTTCTGGGATCAAGTTTTTCTAGTGGAAAGAAGAGAGGGCTCAAGGGTAGTGATGCTCAAAAGTCAAGGAGAGGCCACCACTATTATTAGATGTTAACAATAATAATGAGTAGTTATATAGCATTTTTGTTTTTTATTTTATTTGATGTTTACAACAACTTCATGGGATAGGTGCTATTACTATCCCTATTTTGCAGATAAGGAAACTAAAGTTGTGAAAATTTGAATGACTTGCCCAGGTCATATAGCTAGTAAGTATCTTAAAAGGTTGAACTCAGTTCTTCCTTATTTCTGGTCCAAGACTCTATCCACTCTAACCGTTAAGGGAAGAGGAACTAGAATCCCAAAAGATAGCTATAGAGCAGAAGAATGGGGGTACTAAAGACAAGCTTACTTTTACTTCCTTCCTAACTTTGCCTAATCCTGCTCTACCCATAGCCTTATATTCTCTAGAAATTTTCTTCTGGTCAGCATCTAGCCAGGAAACTTGTCTGCTTTAGCACCATATAATAATAATTAATAATTAATAATTAATAATTAATAATAAATAATGATTTATTGTCAGCCAGAGCCCCTCGAGCTATCCTCCAGGAAGGAGAGGAGATTGACTTCTTAATATGGAACAAAGCACAAAGGGATCAACACCAGAGTCATGGGCGAAATCCAAAAAGAAAGGGAAGGAGTCCACGACACTATAATGCTGCTGGTATAGTAGAAAGAGCACTGACTGATTTTTCTAGTATGTGAATTTGCACAAGTCAATTAAATGAAGGCAAATCAATTTAAGTAAATTAAATGATTATTAACTAATAATCATGTACTATGTTTTGTGTTCTGTACCAAGCCTTGGACATAGAAAAATATAGTTCCAACAGAGGACTTAAACTCAAATAGTTTATGATCTAGTAGAGAGAAGGACAAGTATAGAAATTATTAGGTCAGAGTGAACTGAGACTAGTAGAAATCCAGGCAATTTATGATACATTTTAGAAGGCACAGATCACTTTCACCTGAAAGGTGTTGGGAATGGGGAATGGGAAGGGAAAGAGGTTCATGGAAGGATTATTGGGGGACAGGTTGCCCAAAGCCATCCTTGAAAGAACACTTCAACAGATGAGACAATGGAGAAGGTGAAAGAGTTCATTCTAGACATGGAGAATGATATGAGCAAAGACAAGCGGAAGGGAGGACAAGAGTGGGGGGAGGGGTGGGATGAGGAAGGGATGGTTGAAGAGTTGTACATTTCATTTCTGTAGGACTCAGTTTCCTTATTTTTAAAAGGAGGGGTTTAGACTAAATTATCTCTGTAAGCCTTCCCAGTTCTAAATCTTTTGACTGTATTTGAACTCAGGTTCTTCATGAATCTAGGGCCGGTGCTTTATCCACTGAGCCACCTAGCTGCCTCCATGCTTTACATTTTGTTATCAATACATGCATTATATTTCTCTGAATAGATTATACCCTTTTGGCAACAGAAACTGTCCTTAGTATAAATTTATTTTGCTTTTTATTACTCCCACATATACATTCCACATGCATGGACACACAGAGATAATTTAGTCTAAACCCCTCCTTTTAAAAATAAGGACCTGACCATAAAAATCAACTAGAGAAGAAACTAATTACAGTGAAATGCTGTTATCAAAATATTCTTTAAAACTTCATAGACCCCCATATTAAAAGCCCTGATCTAAGAAGAATCATCTATTCAGAGCTGGAAGAAACCTCAGAAGCCAGTTAATCCCATTTTCTCATTTTACCAATGATGGAGGTTAAAGCGATAGGCCCCGGTCATGATGGTAGTCCACAAGTCACAAAGGTAGGTCACAGGTAGGATTTGAAGCAAGACCTTTTTTCTTAGCTAATGCTGTATCATTATTGCCTCCCAGCTCCTTAGGTGCCCAGGAAAAGCACAGCTATCAGACCAAGGAAAGGTACATCAGAGGAAGCTTCTTGAAACAAAGAAGTTTGAGTTGTTTAAAAGAGTTTATGGACATAGGGCAGTAGGTTGGTTAAGGACATCCTCAATGGGCAGTTTCTTCACTATCACTCATAGATCAATCCATGAGGATAGATTTTGGTTATGTGTGCCTTGTGTGGGTATTTTGTCCAATAACCCTAACTCTTAGAGGCAGATTGTCAATAAACTGAGTCATCTCAACTGTAATTTAAAAAGAGTCCATTTTTACTTACCCAGTTGTGAATTTCAGTTCTTAAGAGTTACCAGTGGATAAAGCACCAGCCTTGGATTCAGGAGGACCTGAGTTCAAATCCAGACTCAGACATTTGATACTTAATTAGCTGTGTGACCCTGGGCAAGTCACTTGACCCTCATTGCCCTGCAAAAAAAAAAAAAAGAAAAGAAAAAAGAATGCCTTACTTGGTTACCCCAACCTAGAGCCTACTTTCACTGTCACTTCTCTACCTACAGTCTTACTCAAAACTATAAATATGTATAGATAGAATGGACTATAAGTATTAACAACCTACACCCAGATACTGATAGGTCTCCAGTAAAGAGGGGAGACTTACAGGCCTTTGTAGTAGCTACCTTTTCTGGTTCCTTTCCTCTCCCAGTGCCTTCCCTCTGAATTACCCTTCAATTCACACTGTATATATGCTGTGTGTATATGTTCTTTGCATGCTGTGTCCTCCATTAGATTATGAGATCCTGTAGCACACAGACAATGATTTTGTCTTGCTTTATATTCCTATTGCTTAGCACAGTTCCTGCCACAGAGTAGGTGTTTAATTGCACTGTAATCAACATAGATTTTGACTCATTTTGATTCAGCTTTGGCACTCAACACCTCCTCAGTACCCTTAGTAGCCTCTCCCCTCTGATCGGAGGACCAATAACTCCTCCCTATTCATAGAGAGCTACTCCAGCTAACTTCATTTTCCATCAGTTGCTCTGCTTTGTATAGACTCCCCAAGAATCATTGTCCCCCTCCTCTGGCTAACCCTATTCACCTTAACTTGCCTTTGTATGTTGCCCTACTCCATTAGAATGTAAACTTCTTGAGGGCAGGGACTGTCTTTCTTTTTCTTACTTGTATCTGGCACACAAGTAGAGTTTACTAAATATTCACTATTGAATAATAAAGGCTTGTTGACTATCTTTCGTCTCTATGAGGACCTATGCAATCTGAAGCTACCACCCATCCATCCATCCATTGATTCATTCATCAAACATTAAATACTTGGTACATAGAACAACTTGTGGCAAACACTAAACTGAGATACAAAAGATAAATAAGATATGTTCTCAATCCTTAAGGAGCTTAAAATCTGGCTAGCTCCTTTATCCAATATTCCTTCAGGTTGGAAACAATAGACCCAAAATGGTTAACAGGAAACTGAAACCTAAAACAAGTGAGTAGATAGTCAAAGCACTGATCAGTTGGAAATGAACTCAAATCACCTGGTCCTAATGGATTACAACTGGAAGGATACTGAAAGAACTTGCACAGATGACCAGAGGATTGGTAGAGCTGCATTTGAACTGACAAGAGGCAAACACTGCCCTGGTTTTTAAAGGGGTAAGAAGATAGATTTCTCATGCTATAGACTAATGAGCTTGATTTCTATTTAGTATGGTGGTTACGAAGCCAGATTGTGAGGAGTGAAATGTAAGCAGGCAGTGATCAAGAGGGGATAGTAAGTGTAGATAGATGGCTTTATCTTGGAAAGGAAGAGATATAGGATGGTATCTTGAGGGCATGGCAGGGTCAGGGTCAGGTTGTGTGTTTTTTTAAAGGAGAGATTAAAAATAGAGAAAGCAACAGAGAGAAACTGAGAAACTGAGACAGATACGGAGAGTGATAGACGTGGCAAGCTGACAAAGGAGGAGATGGGATCTAAGCTTCAAATAGAGAGATTGGCTTCTTGTTCAGAGGCTGGGACGAAGGGTCAGAGAATGAGTAAATGTGTAATGGAGTTCTGATATGTGGAACAGAGGGAACTCAGAGAGGATGGCCTCTGTTTTCTTATTTAAGTAGAAGTAGAGGTCATTTTCTGAGAGACAGGGAATTGTGATGGATGGCATAAAGGGCCTGAGAAGACAGAAGGTTTGGAGAGTTTCCCTGGGAAACATGGTAATGTTTTAGGGAAGGAGAAAAGAGTAGCCATCTCATTGAGACTAAAAACATGAATTTTTAGTGACCCAATTGTTATTGTTGTATGACTTTTCCCATCAACATTTTTTTTGGTGAGGCAATTGGGGTTAAGTGACTTGCCCAGGGTCATGCAGTTAGTACGTGTTAAGTCTCTAAAGCTGGATTTGAACTCAGGTCCTCCTGAATCCAGGGCTGGTGCTCTATCCACTGTGCCACCTAGCTGCCCCTCCCATCAACATTTAACTACAGAGTAGTAGGAATTATGTGAGTAAAGAGGGTTGAGGTTTGGCAAGGTATGAGCAATGGTAGGACAACAAGGTCAGAAAATAGTAGATATTTAAACTAGGCAACTATATAATGGAGACCTTGAAAGAGGAAAAGTGAAGTCATAAAATGGGGAAGACAAAGAGGTCCTGAAGGTCATGATAAAGACAAAGAATAAGTCTTGAACTGGGATTCTTAAACTTTTTGTGTCATAGACCCCTTTGATAGCATGATGAAGCTTATGGACCCTTCTTCTAATAATGTTTTAAATACACAAAGTAAAACATATAGGATTACAAAGGAAAGTCTGTCACAGCAGATTTCTCACCCTGAAGTTCATTTCTCACCCTGGAAGCTCAGTCTGATTGGTTGATTCTTCCTAGAAACTCCATTTACAGAAAAGCTTTCAGCCAGACAGTCTTTATTCCTCTCCAGGATCCACATCTGCCTCTCCACTCTTCCTTCCTCCACCATGCCCCAGAGTAGAGGCACCATCTCCTCCCATCCCTTCAACTTCCTTTTATGGGTTGTCTTTCCTGTTAGACTGTTAGCTCCTTAGTGGCAAGAGATGCGTTCTTTCTGCTGCCATTTGTGTCCCCATGTGCTTAATAAACGCTTGTTGTCTTGACTTGCATTCGTATGAGGAAAGGTAAATAGAAAATACATTGTGGTACTCAAAGCGTTTTCTACCAAGAACTAAGCGGGAAGTACTCTAAGGCATAAGGGCATTGGATAAACTGAATCAGAGGCTGCCAATATCTATAGCAATTGTATTCATCAAGGTCCTGTTCTTGTTAACTACTGGTCTAGTAACAATTTCAATGCTAGTATTTTTTAGAATGTGTGTCACATACATATTAGCTATTCCTCAAAAGCCAAAGGGATGACTTATCAGCTATGTTTTATGATTCAGATTTTATTTTCTGGAGATGCTTTAAAAATATTTTGTATTATGAACATAAACATCAGCACACACAAATATTTCAGTATAAAACCTTTTTAAAAAGATTGTGTGAACCGTGAACTTGTTATTATGTTGTTGAGTCATGTCCCCATTTGGAATTTTCTTGGTAGAGATAATAGAATGGTTTGCCATATCCTTCTCCAGCTCATTTTACAGATGAAACTGAGCCAAAAAGGGTACAGTGACTTGCCCACAGTTGTATAGCTAATAAGTGTCTGAGACCAGATTTGAATTCAGAAAGACAAGTCTTTTCAACTCCAGGCCCAGAACTCTATTCACTCTGCCACCTAGCTGCCCAGTGCAATCTAGCGGGTACAAGCTTTCAAAGATACATGTATTAAGTATAACAAGTTAGTCACAAAATTGCCCTATTCCCTTCTGAACTTTGTTTTCTTCTGTTCATTTTAAAATGTTTTGTTGATGTTCTTTATTCTTTCTTTGCATCTCTATAATTATCAACTAATCTCCTGCCCTGAAAAACAACTTCCCCTTGTAATAAATAAGTGTAGTTAAGAAAAACCAACCTATTAGTCATGTTTGGAAATATAGACTCTTCAAAGGTATTGTTTCAACAGTACAGAAAACTGACATCTCTGAAGGCCCTAGGAGCTAACTCTTCATCTCAAGGCCTAAGTGGCCTTGGGATTTTCTGAAATGAAAAAGCAAAAGAAAACTTGGCAAAACTGAAGCAGGCTTTTGAAATGAAAGAATTAGGGTAGGGGGGGAAAACCCTTTCTAACTTTCTGGGAAAACAAAACAAAACAAAACAAAGGGTTCTTTTTTCACTTATTACAAACTGCTAGCGATGAACACTCTGAGCACTACAAATGAGCAGTGGTTTTTCATCACATCCTGGAAAATGATGAGACTTTTAGGTGAGTGGAGTTGTGTTCCCAGCCTTCTTTTGTTTCCCAAAGAGGGAGATTGGCAAGTGCCCATTGAAGAAGACTCTTCACTACCCAGTGACTCCTCCATGGGCAGTCATTTTTAAATGATGCTATGTAAGTCTTTCCAAAGGACTGAAGATGCAGCACATTCATTCTTCTCCTTCAGGAACTTCAGTAGTGGGGAAGAGAAATGAAACACACGCAAGGCTGAATTTCAAAAGATGTTCATGAATAAAGATGTTTGTTTCTAAGTAATCTGCACTGCTCTTCATATCAGCATCTAATGCTTTTTAATCAGCAGTTTAAATAAAAAAGGGATAATCTTGCGAGTATCCTTTTTTTTCTTTTTAAAGAAATTTGATTGCTGATTATTAAAGAGTACTACATAGCTCAAGCAAGTCAGAAGGTAAGGAAGAGACTGAAAGGTGAGTTTCTGGCCAATGGAAATTCAGAAGGCAACAACCACTCAATCTGTGCTCCTTGAATATAATCTTAAAATTCTTCTTTAGGAGAGCTTTTATGAGAGTCTGATTGCTTAAGGAATTCAGTAAATGATCACTGCAGAAAAAGGAGGAATTTTGCAAACTCAACTCTTGGAACATATATATTTATGGAATACATATGTGTGTATGTATATGCATACAATCAACAGCATGGTATAATGGATAGAGAAGAATTCTATAAGCTAGGAAAGCTAGGGTTCAGTACCTGCCTCTCACAAATACTGACTGTGACCCTGGTCAAGTCATTTAACCTCCTGCTCTAAGCCAGTGGGATCAAATTCCAATAGAAATGGGGCCACTAAACTTTATGTAAAGATTCCTGCAGTCCACATATTGACTTAGAAAAACAGATGAGCAGAATGTTTTATCATATTTTAATTTTTGTTAGATATTTCATAATTACATTTTGATTTGTTTCAGCCTGCCCTTGGTAGTAGTGTGGGCTGGGTATCTTATCAATTTAAACACAATAAGGTACAGAGAAAGTGTCAACTTGTACCTTGAGGTTTTTCATCTAGGAGCTCCTAATAAAACCGAAATCACAGGTTCGGTTCTCATCTGTGTGTGCGTATGCTCACACATGTGTGCCTACATTATAATGTAATATATAATACATGTTATTTTAGACCTATAATTGTCCTGCCACATAGAGATAACATTGTTTTCATAATGCTTGCCTAGACTTCAAAAATGGAATTATCAGACCACTTGTCTAGTATAATATAGTAGGGATTTCTTTGGTGTATGGGCTGGACTAGATCAGGGCTTCTTAAACTTTTTCCACTCATGACCCCTTTTCACCCAAGAAATTTTTACACAACCCCAGGTACATATGTATATAAAAAGGTATACATAACCTTTCAGTGTTGCCCAATTTTTCATGACCCCTACATTCAATTATGCAACCACATATGGGGTCCTGACCCATACAGTTTAAGAAGCTTTGGCCTAGATAACCACTGAGCTCCCTTACACTTCTCAAATTCTGTGATTTCTGGTTTCTTCAATAAAATGAAAATTGCTTGAATGCCATGTCTTCGTTTAAATAACTGATCAATATATAATTGCTGCTCCCTAGCCATCCTTTACCGAGTTCTTAAATTCATTAAAAAACATAAGTATATCAATTGGGGAATGACTAAACAATTTGTGACATATATGTGTAATGGAATAGTATTGTGCCATAAAAAATGATGAAATAGACATCTTTAGGGTAAACTGGGAGGACCTTAATGAATTTATGCAGAGTAAAGCAAGAACTTGGGGAACAATTTATACAATGATAACATCATTATAGTGAAAAACAACTTTGAAAGACTTTAGAACTCAGATCAGCCCAGTGATGTACCACAAGTTCAAAAGAATGAAGATTAAATTTGCTACTTGCTTTTCTGAGAAGCAATGAACTTAAAAAACAGAAAGAGACACATTTTCAGACATGGTTAATGTGGGGATTTTTTTTTACATTATATGTAGCTATAAATTGAGGGTTTGGGTTTTTTGTGGGGTTTTTTTTGTTGTTTTTGTTCAACAGGGGTTTCTGGGGGAGAGTGGGATGGACATTTTAATATAACATACTTCTTACTTGAAAAATAATAAAATAAAAATAATAAATATTTTTAAATGTTAGAAAATTAGCTTCTGTTAACCCCTCAAAGGGCAATGGAAATTCTTGGATAAATTTCAAATAAATAAATGGATGGATGTGTTTATGTACACACATATGCATACACACATGTACATATCTCCACATATCATAAACATGCATGCATGTATGCATAGCTATAGAAATAGCCTGATGAGAGGCCAGTGGCTTCAGGATCAACCAATCAAATAATTATTAAATACCTCCTATGTGTTAGTCATTGGTCTAAGTCCTAGAAATAGAAGTACAAAGCAGAACTACTGACAAACAGCTTACATGTTAATATAGGTTTAGAAGTGACCTTGACTAACAGTGTGGTCTTTTTTGCTAATATGCTACTGTAATGACTAAATCACCTTGGGTAAAGACTAAGTAGATTGTATTTAAACTGAATTCCATTACATAGTCAATACTCCTTTATAAAAATAGCAATATTCCTGGGTAAGTGTCATAAGTATGGACAGTCTGCTGCTGATCATTTGTGTATGATTTAATTATTGCATGCAATTCAATGCCCATTTGTTGAGCTCTGATTCTGTGAATTACTTGAAGAAAGTTTTAATCCTAAACTCCTTTATTTCTGTCACTCAAGATACTTCGGGGACCTCTCCCTTCTCCTTCAGCTAGTTTGTGTTAAGAGAATGAACACATTTTAATATGAGCCCAGGCAAAACATGATTAAAGTGAAATCCCTAAGTGCTGAAGTAAACAGGGTACTTTCCCCAAATCAAATAATATATTCCAAACTCAATGATGAGAATAACTCCCATTATGTATCACGCTACAATGTACAAAGTGGTTTCCTCTCAGCAACCTTGTGATCTACATGGGGATTTTTGTATTAGCTGCTGTTTGGATTACCTGTACCATTATCTCCATCTCTCATGCCACTTTTTAAGAGTTGACTCTATGTGTATAATTAATAAGTGTAAATATGTACTCTGTATTCTGTAGGGCAAATACTGAGGCAGTAAATTGAAAAAGTGGATAACAGTATGGGACTTGTGGTCAGGAAGACCTGAGTTCAAATTCAGTCTCAGATATTTACTAGCTGTTTAACCCTATACAAATCACTTAACCTCTCTCAACCGCAATTTCCTCAACTGTAAAATGAAAAGAATAATAACCCCTATATCCCAGGGTTGTTGTGAAGATCAAGTTTATATATATATACAAGTTAGGATTTACATGGTGCTTTGTGTGTAAAGCTCTCTCTCTATAGATAGATATATTATGTATAATCTATATAGAAAGAGTTTTGGAAAACTTAAATTGCCATGTAAATAAATAGATATTTTATTAAAATATGTTATATATTGGAGAGAGAGAGAACTAGAGCAAGAAGAGAGAGAGAGAGAGAGAGAGAGAGAGAGAGAGAGAGAGAGAGAGCACTTTGCAGACCTTAAAGGTCTATTTCCAAAGGTGATTTGGGAAAAAGGAAAAGAACCTCTATGTTCTAAAATGTTTTTAGCAGCTCTCTTTGTGGTGGCAAAGAACTGGAAATCACAGGGATGCCCATCAATTGGGGAATGGCTGAAAAAGTTGTGGTATATGATTGTGATGGAATATCATTTTGCTTTAAGAAATGATGAACTCAATGATTTTTTGGGGAAAAAAACCATGGAAAGACTTGCATGAAATAATGAAGAGTGAAATGAGCAGAACTAAGAGAACATTGTATACAGTAACAACAATATTGCTTTAAGAACAACTTTGAGTGAATAAGTTATTTTGGCTATTATAAATACCCAGATTAACTAAAGGACAGATGAAGAAAGATGTGATCTGCATCCAGAGAAAGAAGTGATAAATAGAAGAATGGATAGAATAATTTTACACATCTATTTGTGTCTAATGGTAGCCATCTCTAGGGTGGGTGGGGGCAGGGTAGAAAAAAGAAATTTGCATGATAATTGTGTTGTATATTTGAAAGAAATAGCAAGTTGTGCTTAGTAGATTTACAGTTTCATTTACAATCATTTTTATTGTACTATGTTATGGAAATGCTTGTTTTACTCCATAAATATGTATTAATGTAAAAAAGGGGAAAAGTACTATGTAAATATATAATATATATATATATAATATGTCTAAGTATATAATGTCTATATATTAAGAATATATATGTATGTAAATATATGTGTGTGTATACACATATATTTGCCCAAGTATTTATAGATAAGGAACCTATGATCCTGTGTGTAACTGTTGGGATACAATACAAGCCTTAGTGGGAAATTGTATCTTGTCACGTCAGGCAATAGCAATAGCAGATGTCCTTGAGAAGGAAAGTCCAGAATATTCTAGAACACTGCAGAACATTGCATAAAAGGAATTCTTCCTTGCAAAGAGGCTGTGGTTGTTCATAAGCGAAGGAAGATAGTCTCAGTTGGCCCAAGTGAGGATAAAGGTACTTAATACTGTGGAAATTTATTTTGATTTGGGGACCCTACCTTTGGGCTGAGATTAGGAAAGCCTTAGGCTTATCATAAGGAACTTCAAAATAGGGAAATTGTCTCTACCAAGGCAGGTTGGCACCTACTCTGCAATTTTTAGTGTTAGTGAGAGGTAGCCTAGGACATTGAAAAGTAAGTAACTTGCCCAAAGCCACATTTTCTCGCTTTTCTTTCCACCATTCCAAAGCTGCCATTGAGTCATTGGATAAAACCTACAAAATTAGATATAAAGGTGAATTCAAAGTATTTTTCAGGCTTTGAATGACTGTCTATTTATGTGAAAGGCCAAGAATGTGATCAGCTAGGCAGTTTCAGAAACTCTTCCCCTTGAGACTACTTTCCTCTCAGTTCCTTTCCCCTGCTCATTCATCTACATGAGAAAATGGAGAGGATTTGAAATTGAGAAATGGGACATCCTGGAATCCTGGCATAGTTTTAAAAAACACTGAATTTGAAGTCAGAACGGCTGGGTTCAAATCCTACATTAAGTAATTCATTCAACCTATCTGGTCTGATTTTCTCATCTATAAAATAAGAGAGTTGGAGGAGATGATCTCTCAATTTTCTTCTAGATCCATGATTCCATGAGTAGCCCCTATATGGACAATGATTAGGTACAATCAAACCCTCATCAATTTAAACCTCACAGTATAAGAAATGTTTATCATAAGTTGAGAATTGAGGTTTCTGACCAACATCTTTGGGTCAAAAGTCAGGCTTAAGCTTTAGGGTGTTGTCAGATTCTTCCTAGAGTCTCTTTGTGGACCTCTTTCCCTCTCTTAGGAGAATCTTGTACCATATGTGTCTTCTCTCAAAGCTGGAAGCCAGAAAAAAAGAAAAGAGAATCTCATTTGCCAAGTTCTCACCAGTTCCACCCTTCACCCTCAAGCAGGCAGTAATCATTCTTTCTATCAACGAGGAGACAAATGCTTACACTTGCGCCTTGGGTTACAGCAGTAAAGCTCTGCACTGCTGCAGAAATTACTTTGCATTTACTCTAAACAGATCTTATAAATTATTTATATATTCATTATGACTGTTTATGTGAATATATAAATTATTTATATAACATATAAGTATATAACGTATATATACACACTACATGCTTATGGGAGAAACAACAGGTACACATAATAATGTATAAAATACATTTCTATTATATGAATCATATTACATGAATATCGTGTTATACAAATCGTATTACATGTATGTCATATTATATGAATGTATTTTGCATATTATATGTGTACCTGTCGTTTCCCCATAAACATGTTGTACACATATAAATATACATTATTTATTATATTTATAGCAATTATATATTTATAGGAATATATTATATTTCATATATATACATGTATACTTCTTGTTTACCTCACAAAAATAAACTCTTTGAGTACAATGACTAATTCAATGCTTGTTGATTGATTGAAGGAAATTTCTTTGGACTACTCAAGAACTAAGACTGAAAGATAGATAGGAAATAATGAAGAGAAATGGTACCTTTATTTTAGACAAAGGAAGGAAAATTAAATGGAGAGAACAAGAAAGTATATAGCCAACCTTATATGTACTACATTTGTAATCAAAGAATGGGGTTCAAAGAGAGGTAAGGTGCAACAGGGCAGTGTATTTTGCCTATTGAATGAACCACATAGGAAAGGAACATGGAGGAAATGATCAAAAAAAGCATTGAAAAATGTAAATCGTACAATACCCTGTTGTGGGAAATCCCAGAGCCCTAGGTTCTAATCCCTGGTCTGCTGCTGTCTTGCTTACTGATTTGAGTAATTTACTTCCTCATTCCTTTTGGGTCTCAGTTTCCCTAGTGTAGACTACATGATGTCTAAGGTACTTTAGAACTCTAACCATCTTCAAGATAACGAGTATGATTCTATGCTGGTGAGAAGAGTGTGTTGGCAGGGGCCAAATCACCCATACTTTGAAAGGTCAATAAGGTAGCTGAGGAGTTATGCTGAATTGGAAGCTGTCCATGGTTTCCACCACCTTTATCTGTGTTGCTGTCCTCTACAAAGTTTCTATTTGTGTGCACTGCTACCAGATAAACAGTTTTATTCTCCAGATTTCACTAAAATCATACGAAACATTGCCTATAGCTTTGACATTGGTAAGAAATAAAGAATAATTTATATTTTCTTAGTTAAGTTTCTACATCTGGTTTTCCCCTTTTGTCCTATTTCTTCTTTCACAACATGACTAATGTGGAAATATGTTTTACATGATTTCACATGTATAACCTATATCAGATTGCTTGCTGTCTTGGGTGGGGTGGGAAGAGGAAAGGAGGAAAATTTGGAACTCAAAATCTTTCAAAAAAGAATGATGAATACAATGACTCAAGACAACCCCAAAGGACTAAAGATGAAGCATACTATCCACCTTCAAAGAAAGAACTGATATTGATTGAACAAAGACTGAAGCATGCTATTTCTTTCATTTTTTTCTTTTATTCAAGTTTTCTTATGCAAAAGGACTAACATGGTAATGCTTTACATAACTGCATTTGTATAACCTATATCTGCTTACTGCCTCAGCTAGGGGACAGGGAGGGAAAGGAGGGATAAAATTTGGAATTTAAAACTTTAAATAAAAACGTTTATTATTAAAAAAAATGTTGAAAATTGTCTTTAGGGGGCAGCTAGGTGGCGCAGTGGATAAAGCACCGGCCCTTGATTCAAGAGGACCTGAGTTCAAATCCCACATCAGACACTTGACACTTACTAGCTCGGTGACCCTGGGCAAGTCATTTAACCCTCATTGCCCCACAAAAAATAAAAATTAAAAAAAATGTTTTCATATGTAATTGGAAAAAATAAAATACTATTAAATTAAAAAAAATAAAACTCTACATTCTACATCTGTTGTTTGGGCTCTTTTGAAAAATGTCATGACTGGAAGGTAGCCTGTGGGACACATGGAAACAGAAATGGACTTGAAGTTCAGGTCTGTTGCTACTTGTGTGGCCTTGGGCAACTCATGATCTCTCTGGGCCTCAATTACCTTATCTTTAAAATGCAGGTGGTTAGCCAAAATGACCTTTAGGGTCCTTTCCAGTTCTACATCTTTGATCCCATTATATTCTCCTCACCATTAGGTCATGGGGTGGAGCAAATGAGTGTAATCTTTGCTGTGTCAGGCAGCATTCCTCCCCCAACAATTTCCTGTTTCCATCTAACCTTGTTAAATTATATGTCATTTTCTGTCCCTAGAAAACTCCCTCTTTCCCTAGAGATGCATTTTATCATCCCTACCAGCACTATACCCAGAGCCCTGCTCTCTAATGCCTAACTTCTCAGCCCTATTCATTTAGTCCCTTTGTCTTAGGGTAGGGAGGGAGGTTTGTTATATATTGCTTTTATAATGCTTTAATCATGGATTATGAGTCACACTACAGCTCCCTGAATGCCTTGGCAGGGGCTCTATATAAATAAAATTATTATTATTAAAGTCAATTAATCAGACACACAAATCACTTTTCAGTCTCTGGCAGGCCTCAAGCCCAGTGATGGAAGACAGAATTATTTTTTTTTCTCCATAGTTAGTGTGGCAACATTTTAGGGTGTCAATAATGTGGAAATGTCACTCATGTAGTACACTACTGGCAACTTGAATGAGATTCCAGCTCACAGGCAGAAATGAAGGCTGAATGCCTCCTTCCTTCAGCCCATTAGTAAGAGCATAGAATGCTTTGATTAGCTAAGCTACCCAAGCAATTAGATTTGTTTTTAAAGGAAGGCTGGCATAGAGGATATGTAAATAATTTGGGAGGTATTTTAATTAAACATTAACAAAAAGAAAAATTAAGACAAAGGAAAGGGTTACTGGGAAGCAATTCTAAATATGATTAGAATCTCAGCACTGGGGGTGTTTTTCTATGCTCTTAGCCCATGGAGCAGTATGGCATAGAGGTCATTGACACTGGCCTTAAAACCAGCAAAACCTGGGTTCAAGTTCTGCATGTCACCCTGGGTGACTCCAGCCAAGGTGCTGACCTGCACTGGTAAAGGAGGGCATTTCCTTCGCTGGGAGTTCTCTATCCAAGGAAAGTCACAGGTCCAGTCACCATCCCTTCAGGATGAAGCAGAAAAGAAGCTATCTTTGTTAGTACGTTTCATTTTTTTATTGAGATAGTAAAATATTTCCAGTGTCTGTTGAGCTATAGAAAAGGCAGAACAAGGAAAAAAAAAGGTGTCACCAGTCTTTTGAGAGACTTCCATTTTGTCTTGCTTCTGAGTAACATCCTCCTAATGCCCCTGAAAGGCTGTTGTTCCATTGGGTCTGACTCTTTGTGACCCCAGTGGACAAATCTATGGGGCTTTCTTGGAAAAGATACTGAAGAGTTTGTCATTTCTTTCTCCAGTGTGTGCCCATATTATAGATGTGGAACTGAAGTGACTTTATGTCTGAGGCTGGATTTGAACTTAGATCTTCCTGATTCTAGGCCCCATGCACTCTATCTACTGAGTCACCTAGCTGCCCTGGGAGGTAGGTATTGTTATTACAATTTTACATTTAAGAAATCTGAAGTAAACAGAGGTGAAGTGACTTGCCCAGGGTCATACAGCTAGTAAGTGTCAAGTGTCTGAGGTCAGATTTGAACTCAGGTCCTCCTGAATCCAGGGCCAGTGCTTTATCCACTGAGCTACCTAGTTGCCCCCTACATTTATTATTATTTTTTTTTTTAGTGAGGCAATTGGGGTTAAGTGACTTGCCCAGGGTCACACAGCTAGTAAGTGTTAAGTGTCTGAGGCCGGACTTGAACTCAGGTACTCCTGAATTCAGGGCTGGTGCTTTATCCACTGCGCCACCTAGCCGCCCCTGCCCCCTACATTTAAGAAATCTGAGGCAGAGGTTAAATGACTTGCTCAGGGTCATACAGCTAGTAAGAGTCTGAAGCAAAATCTGAACTCAGGTCTTCCTGACTCCAGGCCCTGGGCTTTATCAATTGCCTCCACTAACATTTCAACTAATTCAACTAACATTTTTTTTTTTGGTGGGGCAATGAGGGTTAAGTGTCAACTAACATTTAAAAATGATCATCATCATTATTAGAAGGCTTAATTTTCTGACTAATACCATTTAGAAACAGCATTATAATATAGTTCAGGAAGATCAAACCTGCTGGCTACATGGGCCCACAATACTCCTGAATACTGCCAGATCCAGATTATAACATAATTGGGAAATATTTAACAAAATTTTTAAAATACAGTAGAACAGAGATAATAATACATCTTATTATTTATGGCAGGGAGAGACAATCAGGGTTAAGTGACTTGCCCAAGGTCACACAGCTAGTAAGTATCTGAGGCCAGGTCTGAACACAGGTCCTCCTGACTCTAGGGCCAGTGCTCTCTCCACTGTACCACCTTGCTGTCTATTAGTTTAAAATGATCTTTTAAGGGGGCAGCTAGGTGGTGAAGTGGATAAAGCACCGGCCCTGGATTCAGGAGTACCTGAGTTCAAATCCGGCCTCAAACACTTACTAGCTGTGTGACCCTGGGCAAGTCACTTAACCCCCATTGCCCTGCAAAAAATTAAAAACAAAACAAAACAAAACAAAAAAACAAAAAAAATGATCTTTTAAAACTAAGTCAGTAGATAGCCCATAGGGATCCTGATTTACAAATTGGTAAACACCATTTCTGAGTCTGACATTCCTGGTGTAATGGATGAAATTTCCAATCTAGCCTCTGACACTTGTGCCATATGAGCCTGGGCAACTCTCTTGACTTTATGTATAAAACAAGGGGGTTGGCCAGCTCCAAATCTAGGTTCCTACAAAGCTGAAGAAAATTAAATAATTTGTGCAAGGTCACAAGGCACATTAGTCTAGAGCAGGCAGCGCTAGTGTATATGGTTATCATTGTTATTGTTGATGTCCAGTCATTTCAGTCGTGTTTGACTCTTCGTGACCCCATTTGGGGTTTTTGTGGCAGAGATATTGAAGTGGTTTGACATTTCCTTCTCCATCTCATTTAACAGATAAGGAAATTGAGGCAAACAGGGTGAAGCGACTTGCGTAGGGTCACACAGCTAGTAAGACCCTGAGGCCACATTTGAACTCTGGGAGATGAGTTTTCCTGACTTCAGACCAAGCCCTCTATTCATGGTACCACCTAACTGCCCACTGGTTATCATTAGGGTTTGGAAATATGACAGAAAGGGTGGGATTGGGGGGAGGGGAGTAGTGGGAGATGTCTAGCATTATAAAAGAGAATAAGAGTTGGCTGGGATGGGATGGTAACCAAAGAAGAGCAGCCTAATTTCTTCTTTTTCATTTATTTAATCTTAATTTAACATTATTTTTCATTTCTTATTTTTTTCCAGTTGTATCAAGCCATGTCTGTGATCTAATTGAGTCTGGTTAATTTATTTATGGAGCTAAGCACTGATCAGTCAGAGGTGTTATGCTGGAGAGGATAGAGGTCAGGTTTTGTCTTATCTGGAGGAGCTCCCTTCCTTCCTAGAAAAAAACCCTAAAAGGTGGTTTGTGGTGATTGCCTGTCCACTCAGAGGATGCCAGAGGCCCCCATTATATTCAGGATAAATAAGAGACAATTCAAAACACCAGCCAGAGCACTTGGCTTCCAGCCTCATCGATATGCCAAGAATAATCCATACTGTATTTCTTTTTTATCTGATTCTGACAAGGTAGTTTCTGTATCTTACCCACCAACCACTTGGCTAAATGGAAGTCATGTATGAGAGTAAACTGGCTGAAGCTCAATTCAGACAATCAATTTAGCACAGGTTGTGGTTCCCACCCCCCCTTCCCTCCCTCTCACCCCTCTTGCTTAGAAAGCCATCCTCAGGGTAGATTTTTGCAATGTACCGTAGGTGGGGCTGTGCTCTAAGATGCTGCAACTTGTAATTGACATCAATGGCAGTAACGTGTTAAATAGGTCAACCTCACTTAGCTGTATGCTCATTTAACATAAAACTAAAGCAGGTGGTGCTCTGATTTCCATATTGGATAAAGCTTGATGTTGCTGGCTGCCAATAGCCTGCTGGCTATGTCAACACTTGCAAGTCTCAGGTAAGAGGTGTTAGAATATTTTGTTATTAATTAGTCAGTTGCTTGCATCCACTAGCCTGATGGGGGGAAGGAGGACACAGGAGGGCCCAACTGCAGGTTCTAAAAGAGCTTTAACATCTGTATTGCTAACTGCAGGTAAGGGCATGTTTAAATGTCCGATTAAAAACTTTCTCCTTGTGACTGCTACCTGGGGAGTTCTGATAAACACCTGGATTACTGGTATAAGCACTCGTGGAGAAGGTGCAAACTATTAAATATATGCTATCTTTGAATGAAATATACAGAACGTATGTTTTTATATATGACATATCATGTGGGTTATCTGTCTTTTTGGCTAATTTCTTGCAGGAATTGTAGGACAGAATTAATTGCATGGGTCAAATGGACAAGCATTTTAAAGTGCCTCCTATGGTCAGGAAGACATGGACTTAAGTCTAACCTTTGACACATGCCGGCTGTGTGACCCTGGGTAAGTCACAACCTCTCAGGCCACTCTCACAGACTAAGGTTCCTGATGAAATCACAGGCATCTGTTTTTATGTGCCAAACAGCATGTTAAGATGTTAGGAATACCATTGGGGAATATCTCAGTCAGCAGGGAGCTGGTCCTCCTGGAAGTATTTCCCACCAGCCAATCTCCAAGACTGGAGGTCAGATAAAGTGAGGGGTCACAATAAAAGGGGGGAAAGTCATTACTTTTCTTAGGTTATAGATTTGGTTTCTCTACCTTTTGTGACTCACTTGGAATACATAGGCAATCATTGGCATTTAGTATTTGGAAGAGTTATTACTTGAAGCTATAGCACCTTCCACATCTAGGGGTCACGGGGATATTGCTTAGTGATGGAAAGTCCAAACCAGGCTGATTTGGGGTGGGTGACGTTGTCAGCATTCCATGGTCAGAATGAAGGTCCTAATAGTCACATAAAACATTTTAAAAATGGCACTGTTCTCCTGCCACATTACAAAGACAAAACCAAAACAGTCCCTGCCCTGCAGAAGCTTTCATTCTTGCGGAGCAGGATGATAAAGCATGGACAGATGAAAGAAAATACAAGGCAATTTGAGAACACTTAAGATCTAGGGAGGGATCTGAGAAGTCTTCCCAAAGGTGGTGTAACCTGGGCCACGCCTTGAAGGAAGATCTTCCTGAAATGTCGAAATGAGAATCAGTCAATCGACACAGACACAAAGGCAAAGATGAAATGAGCCTTGTTCTCAAGGAGCTTACATGCGGTGGGAGACACCATGTCCACATATAAATCATTGAGAGGGGGCTTCAGGCAAAGCCTCTTATAGAAAGGAAGGAAATAAGCACTTAGGTACCAAATGCTTCACAAATATTATACCATTTGATTCTCCCAACAACCTGAGAAGTAGGTGCTATTATTATTTGTATTTTACAGTTGAGGAAACTGAAGCAGACATGGTTAAGTGACTTGCCCAAGTTCACACAACTAGTCGGTAGAGGCTCGATTTGAATTCAGGTCTTCCACCTGGCTGCCTCGGGTAATATATCTCAGTAATGGAAGAATTACTTGGATATGAGTAGAAGCAGAAATTGGAATTTCATGATTCTGTGATGTCCAATTCAGGGAACAGCTAATATTTTAATTGGGCTAGAACAAAGAGCTCATGAGATGGAAAACTGTGAAATAAGGAAGAAAGTTAGGTAAGTGATTGATAATGAAAGGCCTTGAATGCCAGGTTAAGTACCTGTGTTTTCAGTAGAGGCAATAGGGAACCACTCCAGGTTTCAATAGGAGAGTGATAGAATCGGGCCTGTGCCTTAGGAAGATTTTTTTTTTTGCTGGTTGTGTGGATTGGAGTCCAGCAAAAACTAGAAGTGGGGAGATCAATTAGGAGAGTATTCTAGTAGCTTAGGAAAGGCTATATAGGTGTGAGAAAGGGTATATGATAGAGATGTCTTGGAGGTCCATTTGACAGGACTTAGAAACTGATTGAGGGGCAGCTAGGTGGCTCAGTGGATAGAGTGCTGGGGCTGGAGTCAGAAAAAGACCTGAGTTTCTTTAGCCTCAGACACTTATTTGCTGTGTGACCCTGGACAACTCACTTAACCCTGTTTGCCTCAGCTCTTCATTTGTAAAATGAGCTGGAGAAGGAAATGGGGCGTGGGTAGAGGGAAATTAAGGACAAAGAGGAACAATGCTTTTTGGAGTTCATGTTACTACATTCTCCCTTGTCCTTTATTCTCCAGCTTGGCCTGATTAACTAGTGTGAGAGCACTTGGTACACTTCAAGCAATTGGAAACAGGGGTCCTCTTTAGAAATTGGACAGGCAATAGTTTGACATAAGCCACTTTAGTGATATGGGGGCATGGCACAAGACAATTCCCTTGCTCTTCTGTGGTGGAAAGATTCTCTAAGGAGCTAAAAGGCAAGGCAACTTGATAAGTGAACTTCAATTTAATTGGTTTAACTTGTAATCTTATGTATTTTAATGGGTGCATTCCAGAGGTCCTTAAGACTTCACCAGGATGCCCAAAAGCTCAAGGGCACACATAAAAAAGTTAAGATCCTTGCACTAGTGGATAACTAGCTGACCTCAGAGTCAGGAAAACCTGGTTGTCACATCTGGCCTCTGACCAATACTTGCTTGTGTTACCCCAGACGAGCCATAAGTCACTTAAACCAGGTGCCAACTTGAATTGGCAGAGAGTTTCCTCTTCGGAGAATTTTCCAAACCAATGAATCATAGATCTCATCCCTATCCCTGTTTGTAAAAAATAATTTTACTCTCTGCTTTTAAAACAAAGCAGACGGGCAGCTAGATGGCGCAGTGGATAGAGCACCGGCCCTGGAGTCAGGAGTACCTGAGTTCAAATCCGGCCTCAGACACTTAACACTTACTAGCTGTGTGACCCTGGGCAAGTCTCTTAACCTCAATTGCCTCACTAAAACAAAACAAAACAAAACAAACCCAAAGCAGACAAAAAGCATTTTGAAAACTGTGATACGTACAATACAATTTTTATGCACAACACATGGGAATGCTTAATACAAATCTAAAAATGCATTTTCATACTGCACAACAGATTTTATACAGAGGAAAGACATTTAATTTATATACAAGAATTTTCCAACTGTACCTAATATTTATTTTAGAGTATGGCATAATGTAATTTGTAAAACTGCAAAAAGGGAGTAGCAATACCATCTTGATTTCTAGATTTTTGGAGGGATGGGGTGGAATTCCTAGAAATATAAAAGTTAAAAAACAAAACTCAGGCCCTTGGAAAGTTCTTACCCAATATGATAAATGCCATGCGCTCCATTATTCCCTCCCATCCCCTTTTTTTAAACAATACCTTGATTGAGCTTTGGTAATGTTACTAGGCATTTATTTTCTGTTTATGTAGAGAACTTCTCCATGGAGATATGTCTGTAATATGAAGGCATCCAATATAGAAAATGACATGCAATGCCTTTATTCTTCCAATTTAATTAATGCTATGACAACAACTTGGCAAAGACAGTTGGTGGAGAATGGCCTCTGTAGGGAACTGCAGGTTGTAAACAGAAAGAAAACTATCAGAATGTTACTAGGAGTCAATATATTACAAAAGAAAGCTTTTTCCATGGCATCTGTAAATTCCTGGAGGAACAGGCAGATCTAAAAATCGGGTGTTTAACCCAAGAAAAGCAAAGGAGCAAGGTGGTAATAATAACAGATATCAATGTGGTTTTTTTTCAGATCAAATTTCTAGAAAATTATTTACTTGGTTTGTTTTCACTATAGCATGTAGGTCTCAGGGGTTCTCGGTGCCTCCCTAAAAGCTCAGCTATTCCAGCACTTTGCTTGAGAATTCTGAGATAATTCTAGAGACCTTGAAGAGAAGACCAATAATAATAATTTCTGGAAAAAAAAATCAGTCTTCATTACATTTCTCTACTTCTTGCTCAATCTCATTTTATGTTAGGGCATTTTAAAAAAATCTATTTGCTTTTGTTTATTTAAATACTTTAAATATTAAACACCTTCAGATGGGCTAACTGGCTGGGCTAACCTAATATAGGAAGGCTTTTACTCATAATTTTATTTTGGGGACTCAACTGAATTTACTGTATACATGAATACATGTGATAATGATATCAGCCATAACAGAATCTATTATAAGCAACAGTGAACTTCTTCCATTGTGCCATCCTAAACCCAATTTGAATGAGAGATAAGACCTAGACATTTACTTTCTTCTAGTGTTCTGGATCATCCCTCTCTTTCATTGATGAGGTATAGCCATCTCTAGTTTTCTGAGGTCCAGATTTGAATGCTCTATGCTAGAAAAATTATTGTGAGAGGACCATTCGACCTCATTTCCCTATTATCATTAGTTGTCAGTGTATATAGCTTGTTATATAGCTGTATATAGTTAGTACATATTTGTTCACTTGTTTTTTTGCCCCATTGGATTGTTAGCTCCGTCAGGACAGGGATTATCTTTTGCCTCTTACTATATCCTCAGTGCTTAGCACTTAGTACCTAATGTTTACTGATTGACTGGAAGTGTTGCAGAGATGTAGCATTTTGTAGTATGTAACTGGATTCAACAAAAGGATTGTACATAACCTTTTAAATTATCATTGAAAAGTGAGAGAAAAATTAATTGATTAATTAATCAATCAATCCTTCAACAGTCATTTATTTAGTGCTTACCATTTGCCAGGAAGTATGTGTTTAAACCTTCCTTGTCCTGCTCATCACTGTGATGGGGGAAAAATATATACATAAATCAGAATGTACAAGATACATACAGGATAGATGGAAAGTAGCCTTAGAGAAGAAAGCACTAGCAGCTGGGGGTAGAGTGCTAGAAAGTTGATGGAACCTTTTTTGGGGAAAATGACATAGCAAAAATAATCACATTCTAATTTGATAATCTCATCATATGATATATTCCTTCAGAACATTATCAAACAGAAAAAAGAGCCATCTATTCAAAGACATTTACAGCAATATTGTCTCTAAAATTTACAACAAAACAAAAGAACAACAAAAAATCCTGCACGAGATAAAATCAAAATGGTCTGACCATTAGAGGTCTGCATTAGACTCAGAAAGACTTGGGAATAGTTCTGCCTCTGACACATACTGACTTTGTGGCTACTGGCAAATCATTTGGCCTCTCGATGCCCCAAGTAATTCTCAGTCATTCAGCCAACTAGCATTTATTAAGCACCTGCTAGCTGCCAAGAACTACGCTAAGAACTGGGAAAGCACTTTGTGTTAAGCAAAATGAATGAATGAATGAATGAATGAATGAATGAATGAATGAATGAATGAATGAATGAATGAATGCAAGCCCCCAAACTCCCAAACAATCCACTTCTCTAAGACTGCAGCATAAGCACATCAGTAGCGAGGAATACCACAATTGGGAGTTCTTCACATCCATTAAATTACAGGTCAGTAGCCATCTCTCAAAAAAAAAGGGGGGGGTGTTAAGATGGTTGCAATAGAATAAATGCTGAGAAATATACATTCAAGGACAATCAGTAGAACAGTTTGAATAATTAGGAGTATTGAGTTTTGAGGAAGTTGCTTGGGAAGATTCTCTCCTATGAGCATGGTGGAGAAAAAGCAAAACTGAAACAGAAAAAAAAATCAATGGAGAAGAGTAAAAGGAACCACAGGGTCAAGAGAAATAATAATAAGAAATCAAAGAAGAGGTTTACATGGGGCAGACTGAAAGAACCCCTTGAAAATGAGGCTAAGGAAATCTCAGTCTGGGGTTATCTTATGAAGGCAGCTTTGGACTTGCTGGCTAGGGGGTAGAATCAAGGACTTCTGTGGAAGACAAGGGAAGAGAATAAAAGCACACAGATTTTAATAATGTAAACAGTGGGGAAAAACAGATTTGAAACTTTTAAATGCTGTCTAGAGACAGGGACTCTGAGAGTGGCATAGGCTAGGGTTTCCTCAGCCTTGGATATTTTGTAGCAAGAAAGATAGCAAACTTCTAGAAAACCCGTAGGGGGTAAAATTTCAAGATGTTGATTGGGGAGGAGGGAGGCATTAAGGAAAGAGGAAAAGAGAAGTACTTGCCTGATGGTGAATCCTTCATGAACATTTTAGCTACTTTTTGTTCTCTGATATCCAAACTTAGAAGATTCAGATAGATACAAGAACATATGAATACCCTAACCACTCTTGGGTCTTTAAATTTTAATATATTTTAATATCTTTGATAGGAAAGAAACCCATAAATGAAAATGTCCCATAGTCAGGGACCATCATGCAGAAACATGACATGTAGGCCAAGCAGAATAGGTTATTTATAGTATATAAGGCTGAAATATCATAAAATATTGTTTCACAAACTGCTTTTGTTCCAGGCCCTGAAAAAGCTAAGGTGGCTTAGCTAAGATGGAAAGTTTTAGGCACATGGAAGAAAAACAACTAGATGCAACAAAAGGATTATATGTAATAATATTTTAAATTGTCATTGAAAAGCAAGAGAAAATCAATCAACAGTACTTACCATGTGCCAGGCAGTGTGCTGAAACCTTGCCATCATTGTGATGGGGGAGAAAATATATACATAAATCAGAATATACAAGATAAATAGAGTTGATGGAAAGTAGCCCTGGAGGGGAAAGCACTAGCAACTGGGGGTGGGTGGTGGGTGAAATGTTAGAAAACTGATGGAATCTTTTCTTGTAAAGTGATTTGTAGCAAAAATAATCATACTCTAATTCAATAATCACATGATTTGGCACATACCTTAAGAACATTATCAGAAAGAAAAAGGCCATCTATTCAAAGATATTTATAGCAACATTACCTTTCAAATTTACAATAAAAAACCTGCACTAAAAACAATCAAAATGGTCCAACAATTAGAGAATAGGTAAAAAACCAAAAACAAAGAAACAAAAATATGTGATACATTAACAGAATGGAATGCTTTTGTAAAGTAATTTGTCAGATTCTGATCTTTGACATCACAAATCAGGTCCAATCTCCAGGATCTTTCACAAATAATAATCTTGAAGGCTCAACTCCTACTTCCCCCCAACCCAGTCCCACCTACAGTCATTTCTATAAACATCAGAATCTAGCTAGGCCTCAGCTAAATCCTTTGCAAGCATTTGGCCTAAGAAAGGCAGTAAAAGGTTTATTTAAGGCAGTAATAAACCCAGAAAGGCCTTGCTAACTAGCCTCTAGGAAATAGAGACAATATCTTCTGGTTTACTTCCCTGGAATTTTGGCCCACAGTTCTTGCAAATTCAAAGCATCTTTTAGGGACATCCCTGTATCATAAAAGAAATTATGGGACCTGAGAGTAAGCAAGCAATGCATGGTTTTATTTGGCATGGCTTCTTCCATTCACGTGGGTGTGTGGGATACCAATTCCCTTAGCCCATTGTAGTCCACACCCAGATGTATTCCCATCTTCTCGCTCTGCATGGCAACTTTCTCTTGGCCTGCTGTCATAGTATTTTATATTCTTAAGACCAATTTGCTATCATTATCACCATCCTATCTTCTGGCATTAGTGTTTTCCATGGATTTCCCCCCCCCCTCCAATATATATTCAGCATAACCTCATTATCATGCTGGATTTAGGGAACAAGGATTACACCTGCAAGAGATTCATAACACATCAGTCTGTACACGGGAGACATCATGACTTGATCCTCACTATAAGTAGTCTGCGCATTATAATGGGGTTTTCCTGTCATTTTGAATGTTTATCCTAGTTGTTTTATTAGCCGATATATTCCTTTCTCTGTCTATATATGGGTAACTAGGTAGTGCAGGGGATAGAGTGCCAGGCCTGGAGTCAGAAAGACTTGAATTTAAATCTGACCTCAGATACTTACTAGCTAAGTGACCTTGGGCAAGTCATTTAACCCTGTTTGCCTCAGTTTCCTCATCTGTAAAATTAACTGGAGAAAGAAATGACAAACCACTCCAGGATCTTTGCCAAGATAACCTCAAATGGGGCCATGAAGAGTTAGACATGACTGAAATGACCGAACATGTCTTTCAATAGACAGACTGATTGATAGATATCATTGCTATTTTTAGGGGTGACTTATAACCTAAAACGACTATCCAATTCCATGAGTGTACTGGTCACTCTCTTTAGCAGATTAATATGTTCAAAATGAGCGACTTCTCTAATATGAACTCTAAGTAGTGCCTTCAAACAGCCAGATGTGTTGTAGCTAGAATCTTCCTGTTGTGATTTCTATATTCTAACCAATGTTTTTTCAAGTACAGTGGTAAGAGTTATGCTTGTTTTGTGCTAAGGGCTCTTGCCAGGGATGGGTTACCATGACTTCACAGAGTTGAGGGCAGAAGTCAAGACCAGACCCCAAGCACAGCTGTAGTCAGAACTTCTTTCTAATTCTCTTTCCCACTCCATTCACTTTCCATTTCCTTTTTTGGTAGCTCTGCCCAATGTCCTATAGATAAGCCTTATGATTTTATTTATCTTAAAAAACCCCAAAACTTTACTACCTTTGATTTTCGCAAAGGTATAAAGCTTTTAAAAAATAATTAATGAAAATCAACCTCTATTTTCCACCTCTCCTTCCCCATTGAAAAAGAGAAATAATACCCTTATAACAAATATGCACAATCAAGTGAAAAAAAATTCTTGCATTGGTTATATCCAAAAAATATTCCTCAATTTGGATCATGAGTCTGTCATGAGTCTCAGAAGCAGGGTAGCACGATTCCTCATGAATCCTCTAAAATCATGTTTGGTCATTTTGTTCATTGGGGTACTTAAGTCTTTCAAAATCTTTACAATGTCTTTACTGTATAAATGGTTTGGGTTCTACTCAATGCATTTATATCTGGTCATATAAGTATTTCCAGTTTTCTCTGAAACCATCCCCTTTATCATTCCTTAAAGTACAGTAGTATTATATCATGCAGATCTTAATTTGTCCAGCTGTTTTCATATTAATTGCTCCCCCTAGTCACAGACATTAGAAAGAGTTGCAATATTTTTTTGTACATGTATCCTTTCCCACTTTCTTTCATGTCTTTGTGGGTAAAGATCTAGAAGCCTCTAGCGGTATTGATGAGCCAGAGTATTTATTCATAGTTTACTATCCTTTGGGTCACAATTCCAATCTGTTTTCCAGAAGGGCTGGATCAGTTCACAGATTCATCAACAGCACAATGTATCTTTTCCTACAGATCCTCCAGCATTTGTCATTTTCCTTTTTTGTCAACTTTGCCAATCTAATCAGTGGGAGATGGAATCTAAGAGTTGTTTTAATTTGCATTTCTCTAATTAGTGATCTGAAATATTTTTTTTTTCATATGATTGGAGATAGCTTGGATGTCTTCCTTTGAGAACTACTTGCTCATATTTTTTGACTATTGATTGAGAAAGAACTCACTTTTTACATGTGAATCAATTTTATACATCTTGGAAATCAGATCTTTATCAGAGTAAACTGCAAATCATCCCCTAAGTTAAAGGTTTTCCTTCAAATCTTAACTGGTTTTGTTTGTATGAAAACTTAAATTATATGGAAAAGAAATTGTCTATTTTATTTTCTGTGATCCTATCTATCCCTTATTTAGTCAAGAACTCTTTCCCATCCATAGATCTGAAAGGCAATTTCTTCCTTGTTCTTCTATTTGTTTCTTATGCGATCGTTTATATCTGCACGTATTGATTTGGAGCTAATCTTAATAAATGGCGGATGGTGTTGGTCTAAGTCATTTTTTTTTTTTTGTCAGTCTGCTTTCCAGTGTTTCCAGCAGCAGTCGTCAAATAGTGAGTCTTAACCTTAGTAGCTGGGGGTCTTTGGCTGAACACTAGGTCACTAGCTTTGCTTACTTCTGTATGTTGTGTACTTAATCTGTTCTCTGAAAGGCATCTGAAGCCTTTCAAAATGTAGCCTACTGGGGCAGCTAGGTGGCACAGTGGATAAAGCACCATCCCTGGATTCAGGAGGACCTGAGTTCAAATCTGGCCTCAGATACTTGACACTTACTAGCTGTGTGACCCTGGGCAAGTCACTTAACCCTCACTGCCCCGCAAAAAAACCAAAAAAATGTAGCCTATTCTTCTAGGCTTATTATACCCCACTAGCCCTGACACCAGACAAATCATGATTCTTATTCTTCCCCATCCACCACATTCCAGTTCCCCCCATCTCTGTGCCTTTGCTTATGCTGTCCCAACCACAGAATGTTTCTCTTACCCTGATCTCTTAGAATCCTTCACTTTCTTCAAAGAACAGCTCAAGTGACAATTGCCTTTCACATTCCCCCCAGCTACTAGTGCCCTTTCTCCAATAATACAATATGGATTTAAAGCTTTTTCCACCCTCTGCAAACAAGCATCTTTCCCTCAGCCTTCTTTCTTATCAAATTGTCCATCTTGGCTTCTTTGACCCATCCACAGAACTTTATTACAGAAATAACTCAGGTCCATCTCCTTATTGTCCAGAGAACTATAGTTGGACACTGATTTCCTACTGTTACATAATCCCTGTAGTATTGTAGCTCCCTATAATTTCTCTGATCAAATATAAAATCTTTTGTTTGGCATTCAAAGCCCTTTATAACCTGTCCTTTCCCTCCATTTCCATTCTCCTTGTATCTTATATTCCTTCTACGCATCCCAGCCCCCCCATACTCTGCTATCCGGTGACACTGACTTCCTCCAACAAATTCCATCTTCTGACTCACAGTATTTTCACTGGCCATCCCCATGCCTGGTATTCTCTTCCTCCTGATCTCCAACTGTTGGCATCCCTGGCTTTCTTCTAGCCCCAGCTATAATTCCTCCTTCTAGAGGGAAGTCTTTCCTGACACCCTTTAATGCTAGTGCTTCCTTCTGTTGATTGTCTTCAATTTATACTGTATATATCTTTTTTGGTGAATAGTTATTTGCATGTTCTCTCTCTCACGATGAACTAAGTACTTGAGAGCAGGGATTGTCTTTTGTCTTTGTATTCCCCGTTCATAACACTGTACCTGGCATAGTCAAACATGAAATAGGCAGGTACCTCTCTAAAAAGTTTCACTTGTTTTTCGTCTGCTCAAAGTGAGAACAGATGCAACTACACACACACACACACACACACACACACACACACACACACACACACACACACACACAGATTTTCAGACAGTCTTTCCTATTCAGACACAAATTTAACAGCTGAATGCTTTATTCATCATTTGGCTTATGGGGGTCCTTCCTCCATAAACTCCATTCTCTAAGTATTCTCCTAAATACCTTTTTTTTTGGGGGGGGGCAGGGCAATGAGGGTTAAGTAACTTGCCCAAGGTCACACAGCTAGTAAGTGTCAAGTGTCTGAGGCCAAATTTGAACTCAGGTCCTCCTGAATCCAGGGCCGGTGCTTTATCAACTGCGCCATCTAGCTGCCCCCTCTCCTAAATACTTTGAAAGACTTATGTAGGGATTTGACACATTGCATTTCATTGTACCATTTATTTATTTATTTGTATGTACTCTCCCTTCTTTTAAATTCTGGGTTTTATTAGCATGTAATTGTAGTTGGGGATTTCTGATAAATTCTGATAATTACTCCTTTGTTTTGATTTCACCTTTTGATTTTGGTATTTTGATTGTCATCTTAATCAAATTAACTACTAGTTTATTTTTTTAGTTTTATTTTATTTTTAGCCAGTTCCTAGTTTTGCTAGTGGGGATTGCTAGGTGGATCAGCTAGGCCCGGGGTGAGGAAGAACTGGGTTAAAATTTGGTCTCAGACACTCTAGCTGTGTGACTCTGGGCAAGTCACTTAACCTGTTTGCTTTAATCCATGGAGAAGGAAATGACAAACCACTGTATTCTTTGCCAAGAAAACTCCATGGACAAGTGTTAGCAGGCTATGGTCAACAATCAGATGTGACTGAACAACCTTTTATTTATAATAATAGTTTTTTCAATTTTATCCTTTTTGATTTTTATAACTTTTCTTTTTATGGTATGGGGGGCTTCTAATTTCTTGATTTGTGAAAGTTTTTTACTTGCACACCCAGTTTATTGATATTTTTTTCTTATAGTAATTGCTGATAGTATTTCAACACATACATTTTAAAGCACCACTTTAGCTATATCCCTAAAGTTTTGATATGTGGTTTTGGTTTAAAATTTTGATAAAATGTTTCTACGATTTGTTCTTTGACCTACTCATTCTTGAATATTGTATTATTCTGTTTCTATGTAAGTCGGGAACCTTTCTTCAAGCATCCTTTAATTTTCACTTTTATTACACTGAAGTCTGTAAAGGACGTTTAATATTCCTACTTTTAATATTTCTGCTTTTTTATGAGGTCACTGGAGCTATTTTATATTTTGATAACTGTATTCCAATGTAACTGATTTCCTTTGTAGCCTTACATATTTAATTTTGTGAATTTAAAAATGTTGTTTTACTTCTCTAGATTGCCAAAGGATTCCATGACACAAAAAGGCTAAAGAACACCCACTCTAAAGGAAGTAGGGCTTTGTCATAATTTTTCATAATGGAGTCTTTGCTGGACGACCCAGAATCATTTCTTTATGCCTTGGATCTGTGAAAGACTTTTAGCACTACCTTAGGCATTCCTACTATATGGAGTTGGATAGAATTTTTGGCATTCAAAGAAAGTAGCATATAATACATACTCAAATCAATTTATATAATTAAAAATGTGAGAATACAAGAAACATGTAAGACAAATTCAGTTGGACAGGGGTACTAGGCCGATCCAAGGCAGGATAGCATGTTGTTGGACATGAGGTGTGTGAAATACATGGGCAGGGTGGGGTGGCTGTCAGCTGAGCAGACCCAGAAAAAGGTTCACCTGTGGTTTAGCTGTGAGTTGGAAAGACACAGGATTTGGTAGCTTTCCTTGTGTGTGTGTGTGTGTGTGTGTGTGTGTGTGTGTGTGTGTTTTGTGGGGCAATGAGGGTTAAGTGACTTACCCAGGGTCACACAGCTAGTAAGTGTCAAGTGTCTGAGGCCAGATTTGAACTTAGGTCCTCCTGAATCGAGGGCCAGTGCTGTATCCACTGCATCACCTAGCTGCCCTGTAGCTTTCCATTTTAACTAATTAATACTCTTAGTCAGGTGCTAAGCTCAACTGCTTCTGTACTACTGAAGGAATACAAAGGCTGTCAAAAGTGAATTTTCTATATAATAATTGAAGATTTTGGCACCCTTTGGTTGCCCCATCCAACTTATAACTGTTATCACATGACCTAATGTGTACTCCCTCCAAGCTACATTTTACACTGGGCCTCCTAGGTTTTCCTGTTCTGTTTCCCACTTAAGGATTCCATTTGTGCTATACCTATAAAAATCCTTCAAGTGACAGAATCACCCAGTTAAGTCAATTTCAGGGGTTTTATTTTTGTTTTTGTTTTTTACTAAATTTGGACCTAGAAAACTCCCTATATTTAAATGAACATTTGAAAAAGAGATCTACGGTGCCTCTTAAAACCCAAAATGGTAACACTTGTACTTTTAGTGGAGAGAACTTTTTTGTAATAACAAGTAATTATTTGTACTTTTAGTGAGGATCAAAAGGTAATGATGGGGGCAGCTAGATGGCATAGTGGTTAAAGCACCGGCCCTGGATTCAGGAGTACCTGAGTTCAAATCCGGCCTCAGACACTTGACACTTGCTAGCTGTGTGACTCTGGGCAAGTCACTTAACCCCCATTGCCTAAAAAAAAAAAAAAAAAAAAAAAAAAAAAGGTAATGATAATATTTAGTGCCTATGAATAGGTTCCTAAATTCCTTTAAAGACAGACCAGTGAAGGTATTGAGAATCATAGATCATCTTATGGATAATCTGAGGCAGGGGAGTGTCCCCAAAACCTAGAGAGTTGATGTCAGATAATGCAGCTGTTGTACCTGATATTTACTGAGAGTCGAATGCCTTCCTAACTTTCCCATCATTATTGTGCATCAACATGCTGGGGAATGTTGTTGCAGGAGAGCTTTCAGGTTAAAGGAATGAATGTCTTGATGATGATTTTCTCTGCTCTACTGAATTATTCTTTCCTCATACTGTGCTTCATGAATGTCCCTGCTGGAAAGTGAACATCAACTGTATATTCAATGTATTTAACTGGAAATTTGATTGAAAATTTGATATCTCAATATGAAAGATGTCTTTGAGCTCTACTAAGCATTTCTAAAGAAAATTGTGTCAGCAGATTAAAATTACATACAAAATTAGCTAAATTTATGCTCATAAGATAGGCAGTCATATTCAGGGGTAGATGAAGCATTCAAAAGCTAGGAGATGGCTGAGTACCAACCTCCAGTTTAATTACTTCAAATGATCTAAAATATGGAGGGGAAAAAAAAAGGTTAGATTAGGGAGCTTTCAGGTAACATTATAACAATTCTCTAGTTTACATAATTAGAACTATTTCTGAGCTATATCCACTGCTGCTTGAGCCTACTGGGTATGCCATCTACTTAGAAAATACTAGTCTTATATAGTTGGTGGTGTCACTAAAACCCATTTACTCCTTTTCTTTCTTTGGTGAGACTTGCTCTCACCCCATGATTTATGCATATCTTGCCCATAAAACTATGACTATTTCAAATAGTTGGAGTTACCTGGTGAGAGGATGCTAACTAATGACATCCTGAAGCAGCCTGGCACAGTAAATGGAGTGCTGGGCCTAGAATCAGGAAAGTGATTTTGCCTCTAAATCCTATAAGCTGTGTGACTGTGGGCAAGTCATAATCCTTCTGGCCCTCAGTCTCCTCATCTGTAAAATGGGATAATAATGCCTGTGCCGTAGCTATCTTAGAAGATTAGGTGAAGACTCAGAACAAATAGCCTAAGTGAAAGATGTGAGTTCTCAGGTACTGTATGTGTTCTCCAGTTATTGTTCGGCTCTTCTGCTCACCTTGTTGACTGTCTCACATGAGACTGGCATATATGCCACTTGGGAATCAAAAGATTAATTTATTTTTTGTATGGGTTGAAACTCAGTAATGGCAATTACACAGATGGTTCCCTGAGAAGAAAAAAAGACCCATTTATGCAAGCAATTCTTATGGCCTTCTAGTTGTGGCCATAGCTTCGATTTCCTCGTGTTTTATAAAAATCAAAGTCCAATACTTAGCTACATGGCACCACTTCCAGTTGTTGTCTGTTTGAGCTATGGGTACCAGATTCAATGAGACCATACTTGGCTGTTCATATTTCCTTAGGCTAAGCCGTGATATTAGGAAGAAACTGACTTCCCCAAAAGTGACTAACAAGTCATTAATCTCTCACCCTACAGATCAGCAACATTACCATCCAATTTTCTTTAATACTCTGACACATAATCAGATGTACTTTTAGGCAAAGTTCTTGGGGTCAGAGACGATTTCATTTTTGTCTTTGTATTCCCTAAAGTCTATAACAGTGAATGACACATAGTAGGTGTTTCATAAATGTTTGCAGAATTCAGGTCATATTTCAGGTGTGATTTGAAATCTTTCTTTACCCTAAGAAAAAATTTGGCACTGAAAGGGACCTCAGAGGTTTTCCAATTAAAATTCTTCATTTTACAAATGAAAAAAACAAAGCCCAGGGAGATTCAGTGACTTCCCCAGGGTCACAAAAGGAAAATATGAGCCTCACTGTTCAACTTAAATGTGAATGGATATGGGGCAGCTAGGTGGTGCAGTGGATAAAGCACTGGCCCCGGATTCAGGAGGACCTGAGTTAAAATCCAGCCTCAGACCCTTGACACCTACTAGTTGTGTGACCCTGGGAAAGTCACTTAACCATCATTGCCCCCCGGGGGGGGGGGTTAGGAAGGGGGGTAGGGAGTGAATGGATTAAGCAATCCAACAAAATAAAAAAGAGTTCCAGATGGAATATGAAAACAAAACTCCACAATCTATTGCTTAGAAGAAATATACCTAAAATACAAAGACATTCCCAGAATAAAAATGAGATGGAAGAGCATTAGGTGAATCTCAAAAGGCAAGCACTGCCATCATGCTTTCAGACAAAGCAAAAAAAAATTCATAAGAAAAAGAGATAAACAGGAAACTGCCCTATGTTGAAAGAAAACATAAAGAGACCAGCATCAAGATTAAACTTGTGTGCTCTAAATTCTTTTGCATTTAACGGAATTAGGAGAAGACATAAGCAGCAATACAATAGTGGCAGATTATTCAATGTCTTTCAGTTTTGGATAATTATAATAGAAAGATAAACAAAAAGGAAAATAAAGAACTGAACAAATTGCTGGGGGAACTAAAGCTAAAAGACATGGCATCTTCTAAATAGTACTGCTAAAGAATATATACGTATACATATATATTTATACAAAAACTAACCATGTAGTAAAACACAGAGATTTCCAAGGTCACAAGGTAATTAATATGAGGGGTGGGATTTGAACTCAAGTCCTCTGACTCCAGAACCAGAACTCTTTCTATTATAGTACAAAGGCCCAACTCCTTAAAAGAAATCTTAATTACTGACCTGCCACAAGTGTTTAAAATTCCCAGTAGTAGAAAATCTTATTATTGCTATCTGTAAATATCCCATGAAGGGGAACACATTAAATACTCATTAACTTTAAATCACAAGACTTATAACTTGTCAAAACCCGGAAAGGAGACTAAAGACAGGCATAATTGGGTAGGCCTGAAGAAGAGTGGATGACCTAGATCACAGGTGTCAATTATGTGGCTCACAACACTCCTATGTGTGATCTAAACAAGGTGGTGCAGTGGATAAAGTGGCCCTGGATTCAGAAAGACCTGAGTTCAAATCCGGCCTCAGACACTTGACACTTACTAGCTGTGTGACCCTGGGCAAATCACTTAACCCCAGTTGCCCCACCAAAAAAAATGTAATCGAAATATTGAATAAAATAAATGAAAATACAATAAAACTGTGGGCACCCAACACTATTGGGTATAATGATGGCAAAATTTGTGTAGGGGGAGAGGAGGAGGCAGGCACTGAAAAACATACTCTGTTACTAGTTCCATCTCTTACATGTTAGTACCAATACCAATCTATTAGATTAAGTCAGACTATTAAGGATTAAGAAGCCCTGCCACTTGGTGTTTCTCTTAATTGAAGTGGCTGTATAAAAATGCCTTCATTTTTGTTGAAGCTTGGGAATTCTGGCATGGGAATCTCATGATTTTCTCCATGTGTAGAACATTGATCCTGCCTTGACATTACCAGTGTACCCCTACTAATGGTTGGGGTGAGGCCATTATAGAAGGAATATACTAACACTCACTGTGAATAGAACTCTTTTTTGGAGAGGAAAATCTTTCCTTATTCTCTTCCACCAAGAGCAGGGTATAATTTATTTTCCTCTTCTTTCTCCTTACCTGCTAAATACAGGGTATGTATCAAATAAATAATTACTTATTTAATCTGTACTTTGTGTTAGTTAAGTTATAGTTCCTATGTGACAAGCAATTATTGTACACCAGGATTTCTTATCTGGGAGTGCATAATTTGAGTTTTTCTTCAAAATGAAGTATATGAAAATTCCATTTGTACTGAAATTTAAACTAGGCCCTTTTATTAAGCATTCTAAATGAGTTTAAAACAATTTTCAAATATTCAAATGTTAACCTGGAAGTACCTTCAGAAAACCAAGTTAGACAAGAAAATTAGAACCAAGGTCTAAAGTTGACATAACAGGCACAGTTTTAATTATAAAAATGTTAATAGCTAGTGGTTAAAAACAAAAGTTAATCACATTAATAAAGCTCTAGTTCGGACAGTTAATTGCAAGTGCGTGTCCACATAAGTATCACATAAGCACTTTCCAGGTTGGCAGTTACCACAACTGGTCAGAGATGCAGGATTGATCTATGTCTGATCAAAATTACCTTCTATTTTGAGGAAGTTACGATCTATACAAATAAACATACATACATACATACACACACACATATACATATACATATATATATGTATATATATATGTATACCCATTTGGATTTAGATATAACCTTATATTTATTACATTTCACAATTCCAATCTCTTAAAATGGTGGCCTTAGGAAAAAGCTGCTTTGGCAGGCAATTGCAAAGACTCCTGCAGAGAGGAAGTGAAAAAACTGGGCATATAAACAAGGGCTGCTGGCACGTTCAAAGCGCAGGGGATAGTTCACAGAGCAAAATGCAGTCCTAAGTAAATGGGTTTCAGGCAATTTCAGTGTTAAGATAACATCATTAAGAGTAGAACAGATTGTGCTCAAACCCTGCTGTTTATAATTAACACATTGCTTCCAAATACTCCAGGGTCTCTGGTAAATAGTCCTCTGCTCAGATCCACCCAGACCAATCAGAGTATTTTCATCGGATGCCATGCTGGGCCAGCACCTGTTTGGACAAATCCAATAGAGCCAAAACACTCCTCTCCCTGGCCAGCTAAGTGATGGATGAACACAGCTTGGCTTAGTCACTGTCACAGTGTCCATATGTGAAGCTGGGAAGCTTGTTTTCACAAGAAATCATACAAGTATTTTATGATGTCGAAGTTCACCGTCCTATAAACAAAAACACAAAACCTGTTAGTATCACCACTCCTGGACTGCTCAGAGCAATGTGTGTTTGGGGGAAAAGCACATTGGAATACTTATAATTAATACTTCACAATCCGCTGGTGCTATGACTGCACATAACACTGACAAGCTTGATGCCAATTCTTTGAAATGCTATTAGCAAAACAATATCTGGATAAAGTTTTTGCCAGGCATTAAGTTTTTTGGAGTTATTTAAAGAAATAAAGTTAGCTCTAACTGTGTAAAGACTCTAATTCAACTCTGCCATAGAAAGTTGAAATTTAGTTTGCCAGCTACTTGCTTTTTGTCTAATAAACAGGATAAAGTAATTAGAGATGCAAAAGTATTTCAATCTTTTGTGTTGCTGAACATTGTTTATCATCCCAACCACCTGTTTAAGCATTACATACTGCATAGCTCATCTGTCCTCATTTATGGTGTTCATTCTTTCAGTCTTTTAACACTAGTTGACCTGTGTATGCATTGTAGCTAAATCTGTAAAATCCAAGAATGAGATTCAACAGATAGATGATGTGAATGTGTATTTTTGTACTCTGATGGTAGGCAGAATAAAATAGCAGTGGAGAGAGACATATAATTATTTTCTTTTCTCTAAACTCATTCTTCACTACACATATTCAGACTTAGAGTTTTATTATTTGAATAAATGATCAAAATAATTAGATATAATGATCTAGCAATAAGTATAAAATGAAAGGCCTAACATTGAATGCTGCAAAAATAATCATCCATATGAGAGCGGCATGTTAAAGATTTTCTAATTGCATCTCTTATTTATTAAACCATCATCATTGGATGTTTTTGGCCATCATTTTGTAACTTAAAAAAAAAGTTTCTGGCACATTATTAACACAAAAGATAGTTTAAAATTCTTAAAATAGCCAATAATAAAAACTATTTGTGAAAAACTATTTAGCAATAGCTTAAGTGAGGGGTCAGGGTGACAGTGGCATCTGATGGGGGACAAGGAAGAACAAAAGTACCTTAATCATCTGACTACAATGCTGCTACTCTAAGGAATTTGAACCTTACCAAAAAGAAGAATCATGACCAAAAATAATTCTCGTAAAACTGACACTAAAACAGTTGTTAAAAAAGTTAACAAATAAAATATTTTAATGATATAGGAATAAAAAATTTGATTATGCAACTTAAATTTTCACCCCCTTTTTAGATATATCTTCTTCTCTATAGCTTTTAGAACCCAGAAAAGTTGGAAAGAAGAGTATGGATAGAAAAGATTCAGGTAATAACTGAATTACTCTTTTTGGTAGAGTGAGAAAGAATGGTTTTCTGAGATATCCAGGGCATGGCAGGTGCTTTTTTATTATAAACAGAAAGGGAATTCATGTTAGCACATTCGGATCCGTAAAATTATAAACTAATTTCCAGTTTCAAGAACCAGTAGTAAAGTGGAATTAATTTTAGGTTTATGTGCTTTTAAATACATGTTGAGCAAAACAATCTTCAGATGATAAAAAAAGAAAGAAAACCAATTTTAATGTATTAATTGGTGAAAACAATTTAAATCTTAAGGAAATGTTTGAATGTTAACAGAAAATAAATGTTAGCAGAGAATGAGCAGCTAAATCCATTCCCTTAAGAAACACACATTTGTCAAGGTAACTGAAATTCCTAATTTCCTCTACTGCAGGCGATCTGCCAATTGATCCCAGCAGATCATCTTCCAGGGTATTGGCAACTATAGGAGAATTTAATAGTATGCCACCTTGGCAGCATCAAGGATGATATAAGGCAGTCAAAATCATAGCACGCTATAACGACTTTACTCTTATAAGAATGCTGGATTAACAAACCTTAGATCAATTTATTCTTGGAGAAAGTTTTGATTTGTAAAGGAGAAAATGTGCTTTGCAAGTACTTTCTCTAACTTCTTAGCTTTTCACATCTATCAAATTCACTAAGCACAACTGTTTCTCCCCTGAAGAACGCAACACATATTGATTTTTTTAATGATTGATTTCTTTTTTAAAGCAAACATCATAAAAGAAACAGGGCATGAGTATGATAGAGAAAAAAAGGCAAACAGTTTTATTGTTGATTTGCCGAGTACAATTTTCAAAACCAGAATTTAAATGACTTTAAGATGAGCTGAATATAAAGTTTTGGGATATTAATTTAGTATTTTTTCTTTATACTCCAAACCTCTTTGTGTCTTTTTTTCTTTTTAAAAGTAATGTCTTCCTCCCAGGATCTCTTGTTTTATTTCTTTTTTCCTCTATATGCAGATTATCAAGTTTTAAAAAAATGGTTCATCTGTTATTAATCTGAAACTTTCTAACTGTGAAAATAATACTGAATCAAATTCTTCCATTGCCACTTATCATATGTCTGAAAGGACTGTAGGTCCTATAGACTGCTTTAAGGATAGCATCATAATTTCATTCATTTATGTGTCTTATATTCTAGGTAAACATTTTGGTGGCTAATTTATAGTTGTATGTATAATGGGTTATAAGCTGTTAATTTTCAAATAACAATAATGTTTTTCTTTTTTTTCATAACCATAATTATGCAGAGGCAATCCAACATTACTAAATAATCTCTATTCTACTATCTTCCTACGTTAAGTCTATGTAAAAACTTTAAAGTTTTCCTGTGATGTAACTTTCCCCTTAAAATTTTTTTAAAAAAAGATTCTCTTTCCCTAATTAGGGAAAATTTTGAAAACTGTTTAACTAAATGAACTCTTAATGGAAGCAAATACAAACAGAACTTTAATACTATACAAAGTCACACCATTGCTAAAGTTAGAAAAAGAGCTGTCAAAATTTTTGAATCCATTAAAAAACATTTACAAAGCAGATCTAAAAAAATAATTTCAATTAAAGTATTCTCCTTTTGGGGGGTGTGTGGTGAAGAGGACTTAGGATATTAACAATTTTTAAAAAGGGCGACTGTACACCTAACAATGTATAAAAGTCAGAAAAAAATATATACAAAAAGACTTCCAGTTCAATCAGGGAATATGTGTAATGGAAAAACTACAAGATTATGAAGAACCTAGGATTTTAGTTCTAAATTGGTCACTGGCTAGTTCTCTGTGACCTTGGCCAAGTCATTTAGCTTCTATAAGACTGTTTCCTTATCTCTAATGAAGGGAACAAGGAGGGGATAATTTCTAAGATCAATTATAGCTCTAATACTTAATTGCTCTGTTGCACCTTACTGAGTATTTTCAATCTCCCCTCCCCCCTTTCCAATGATTACAGGATGAAGAAGAATGACTTACTTCACAGAGATTAATACTTTCCCTGGCCAAATAAGTGAGATTCTAAGACTATATGAGAAACCAGTTAAAAAGAAAAGACATTCCATTTCACTTATTTAATGGTGAGATTTGCAGGGTTTTTTTTTTTTTTAAGTTTAAAGAAGTTGATATAGAAAGTGTCCTTTGAAGAACTGAATGGCCTTAACAATAAAGGTTTAGAAACAAGGGTCTGATTCTGGCAGTGACAAGTATCTAAAATAAGGCATTGTAGCACAGTGGACAACGTTGAAACCTGGAGTCAGAAAGACCTGGGTTCAAAATCTGCACTTATTAACTATGTGACCTTGGGCATGTTTCCTCAGTTTACTCATCTGTAAAATGGGAGTAACAACATCTATTATAGAGAATTTGTGAGGATCCAATAAGATGATGTTTGCAAAACTTAAAGTGCTACAGCTACATAAATTAGATATTTTTATAATTATATAATTGTTAATTTCTTTCTTCTGGTCATAAGACCCTAATTCTGAAATCCTATCACATTTTCATAAAAAAAAATGTATTTCATTGTTATGGGCAGGTATATAACTGATAAATACTGATTAATGCAGCTTAAAATTATGCAAATCCTAGCTAATATATTCCTATACCATGAATTTCAATTTAAAGTTGGAACATACCATGAAACCTAAGTAATAAATTAAGCCGCAAGATATGTAAAAATGTTGAAAGAATGGAAAGGGAATTGGGCAAGAGGAATGTTTTTTACAACTTTTAAAATAAGATGCTACTACCCCCCCCCCAAAAAAAAAGCATGGCTATGTAAAGTATAAAAAATGCTTATAAGGACTAATTTGTTTTATACTGAGGTCAGTGGTAGAATCATCTTCTTATATGACATGCCACAAATTAAAAGATAGAGTGATTTTAAAGTAAGTACAATTTTTTAAAAAGAAATGTACCAGCACTTTTTTTTTGGGGGGGGGGGGCAAAATGAGGGTTAAGCGACTTGCACAGGGTCATACAGCTAGTAAGTGTCAAGTGTCTGAGGCCGGATTTGAACTCAGGTCCTCCTGAATCCAGGGCTGGTGCTTTATCCACTGTGCCACCTAGCTGCCCCTGTACCAGCACTTATAACTGAAGGGTTGGGGGAAGGGGGGAAACTAATTAAAAAAAACAAAAAACTGTGACCTATAATATATTCCAGTGATGCTGGCATTAGTCAAAATATCCTTGTGCTTCTCTTTTGGAAATGCTTTCGGGAGCAATTTGCAAGCCAAACACAAACAAAAACTATTTTAGAATCACATTTCATTTCCAATTAAACCAGCATTACCCATCTTGATTGCTCACCTTGTTCATTAAAGTTGGCTCTGAATGACTTAGCTTTTAGCTATTTTCAAAAATCAAATATAAATCAAATACAATCTCTCAACTTCCAAAGGATGAATGGATTCACCAATCTGAGGAGAGCCAAAAGAAAAAAGAATGTACTATGGACTCTGAGGGCATTTCCAAAAGAGGAATGGACTCCCACTTGAGTGGTTCTTTTCCATTCCTGGGAGTCAAATGAACATTTCTTCCTGAGTAACAAATACTATTACTTTTAAATTTATCACACCACTTACATAACTTACAGACTACTACATTAAAGTCTATTTTGGGCTGACCTTGCAATAGCTCTGACGAAGTCTAAAGACACAGTGCATTTGTACTTTGGTCCATCAAGCTGGTCATCGTGGCCAACCAATGTTAACAGCTGAAGGGTCACAAGAGAAGTAATCTAGAAATGAGAAAGCATAAAAGTTTAAACTGCTTATGCAAAGATGCATTATGTCATAATTTACACTCATAATCCAATATAATAATTTTAAAGATCCTTTAATAAAGAATCTAAAACTGCAAAGGGAATTACAAAGAGAATACAAGTGCTTTGAAATTTGTATAAGACATACATCCAGAGACCTATTTAACCAACATAACAACAAGCGTCTTTAAGGATTTTATCCTTGGAGAATACTCTTTCTTTTCCACTGAACAAAATTCTTTGTTTCACTAATGACTCAGAAGTACAAGCTCTGCCCTTTTAAAATAAGAGTAATCAAAACACTTTCCCAAAACACAGAAATGTTTTTTGAAGTTCTTATCCAAATACAGCAAAAGATGAAAAATCTACACTCCTTGGGAATCAAGCAATGTGTGGTCTTTGAATTTTTTTTTTCTCTCTCAGATTCAGAGCTAGAAACAGGCAGGGAAGTGAAAAAAGCAGCAATAGCTAAGTAACCTGTTCTGTCCCTTTTCCCTGGGTTGGTGTTGCTTTAAAACTAAACACTGACCAATGAGTCAGGAAAATAGCTGGAGGCCTGGATTTGCCAAGACAGATTAAAGTTTGTCAAGTCAAAACCAAGTAGTATAACAACTCCCATCTCACAGGACCATCATCTGAAGGATTAAGACTCCAGGATTAAAAATCTAGGAATGATAGGTGCTCCAAGCACTAAAAGGCTTAGCTCAGGCTCATTCTATACTCACGCCCAATGTTACCATGCTGTGGAACAGCAGGAGATAGAAAAAGGCAGTGGAAAGAAGTGGGAATGCATAACTTTGATGATCTGCCATGTGATCTCCTCCAAGACCTCCCTATAACAAACAATTCAGCACAGGAAAGAACTGGTAAAAATTCCATTAGCCTATTCATCTAAATTGGGAACTAATACTACTCACTTAGTAGCCCAGCACTAACATTTTAGAGATAGATGTTCAGGAACAATTAACAGAGCAACTTGTTTTAGTTAAAGGAATTTAGGAGTTTTAACAACTTACCAACCCTACTAAGTTCTATTTTGAACTTTCTTTAGTTTTGATTTAACAACAACAAATTCACTTGTCTTTTTATTCAATTTAGTTTTATAAGAGGGAAATATGACCTATATGATCTCTATTAAATGAAATCTCTATTCAGCCAATGAAGAAGCACAATAATTTGTTATTACTGCTGCTCTTTTATACCATTGCTGGCTAATCATTCTGCTGGATGTGCTTACTGCTGGGCTGACTTCTTATATTCAGGAACTACCAATGAAACAAAGTTGTATCCCCTAGAAAAAATGGGTATGAGGTTCATAAAAGCTTCCAATGAAAACATCATAAGTTTAGATGGCTCTTAGTGAGGCCTCATCTAAACAGAATACATAATTTTTAACACCTTGTTCCATTATAAATGTTTTGTTATTGTGTTAACATATACATATATGGGGGAAGCTATGTGGCACAGTAGATAAAGCACCAGCACAGGATTCAGGAGGACCTGAGTTCAAATTTGGCCTCAGACACTTGACACTTACTAGCTGTATGACCCTAGGCAAGTCACTTAACCCTCATTGCCCTGCAAAAACAAAACAAAACAAAAAATATATATCAAACAAAAGGTAAAAACAATGAATATTCAGCATTTAAGAGCTATAAGACTAAGACTATTTTAAAGAGAGGCAGAAAGTAGTTTTAATTTAATATGCAATATAGTATTCCATCAAAATTATTTTTATATTGATGAGAAAATGAAATCATAAATTTCTGCATCAAATCTGGAAAGGACTTTGGATTATCTAGTTCATCTTCATTTTAAAGCCAAGTAAATTAAAGCCTAGGAATTAAATGACTCGTCCAAGGTCACGCAGCAAATTAGTGGCACGAGTGAGACTTTCTACACTTTAGGTCTTCTGATTCTTAACCAAGTGACTGATTATAAATGTTCTTTTTCAGAACAGGCATTTTTACCTACCAGCAACTTTGGATATACAAACTAATCATCATCGTAATAAACATTTCTAGCTAAACTCTATCAAACATAAACAGATTCTTAGAGCCAATGATCACATCCAGTAAGGGAATCCTACATCTTGACATGGAGGTGACCCCTGAGATATGCTATGAAGGAAGATGATTTCAAAAGCTAGAAATGAGGTGAGAAGGGAGGGGGAGGGAAAGATGTCCCTCCAAGACCTACTGATAGTGTAAGCAGAGGTACAGCAGGAAGAAGAAAGAAAGATCAAGAAATTTAAAAATGGTGGAGGACAGGGAAGGGAACAAGCATTTATGAAGAGCCTACTACATGCCAGGTACTGTGCTAAGTGCTTTCCAATAGTCCAGACTGACTAAAACAAAGAGTGCACAAAGGAGAGAGAGTACTATGAAATAATGCTGGAAAAGTAGACTGAACCAGATGATGGAGGACCTTACATGGTTAGTTAGCAATTGGAAGTCATTGATGAGAAGTAAATTTTATTAGAGTAAACACCTAATTACATATACTAGATTATAACTAATTATACTTTCTTCCTCCAAATACATTGAGCACTATTTTTTTTTAAAATTTTATTTATTTATTTAATTTTTTTAGTGCGGCAGTTGGGGTTAAGTGACTTGCCCAGGGTCACACAGCTAGTAAGTGTTAAGTGTCTGAGGCCGAATTTGAACTCAGGTACTCCTGACTCCAGGGCCGGTGCTCTATCCACTGGGCCACCTAGCTGCCCCGAGCACTATTTTTGAAATTGCTCTGCAATCATTTTAAGAAAAAAAATTTTGAACTGAGGTTAAACTTCCATATAAGTTACAATAAATCATCAATGCATACGTTTAAAAATAAGAATACAAATATTCAGAATCGTTGAACTATTCTTGGCATAAGTAGGTTATGGGCTGATTCCCAGGATATCTATCTTATTCTTGATTAAATACTAAAATATAGTGTTTAACATTTCCAGCACTCTTTATCTGTGGAGTATTTTTGGATTCGAACTTCTCACAACATCCTATGTATAGTAGTAATTTCACTATAAATTTACTGTTAAAAAGGTGAAATGCTGAGGCAGTTAGGTGGCACAATGGATAAAGCACTGGCCCTGGATTCAGGAAGACTCAAGTTCAAATATGGCCTCAGACATTTGACACTTACTGTGTGACCCTGGGCAAGTCACTTAATCTGCATTGCCCCACCCACTCCCCCCCCCAAAGAAAGAAAGAAAAAAAAAAAAGGTAAAATGCTTTTACCAACTTGCAAAATTTTACTGACGAATCTGCAGACAAATAGAAGGTATATATCATTGTAGTGTTCCATATCCATAACATTCCATACTTGCTAAATTCTGAAGCAGTTTTTATATTTAGAAAAATGTATACTATAAGTCTGATTATTAATGTTTATATTACATTTTCAATAGTAGATCAATATTTTGATTTCTATGCTTTAATATCACAACATAAGTCTTGAAATTAAATGCAGAGTGTGAATCTCCATATTTTAATTGAGTTAAATACTAGGTAAATCCTCTTGCTGTTTTATTAATTTATAACAAACAAGCAGCACCATATGAAACATTTGCACACAAATTTAACTTAGTTGCCTACACTTGTCTAAAGCCCTCTGCTACTGGTAGTTAAATGCGTACAGATGTTACACAGCAATGTAACCAAGGGCAGTCTGAAAACCAGATGTCATTTAGAAAACACATTTTGTGCAAAATTACCATCCAGGACTAATCTCATGGAGTTAAATTCAATGACCCCAGAACAAATTATGTTAACATTAAAAAAAAAAGCTGTCCTGAGAGAAATAAATTCTTTATATTTTACTCTTTGAGAAATCAGTAAAGACAAAAGAAGAAAAAGTGGTGCTCCTTCTGACCAGGTTAATTCATGTGAACCATATGAACCCATGATAAAGCTTTTAACTGACTACTTACCAATGGGGCCAGTTATTGAAACCGAGTCATTCTTATCTAGCGATTTCATAGTAAGAGGTTTTTCCTCCCCATTTTTAATCATCCTGTTCTTGTTTCCATATTTACTTTGCCATGAAAATCATGGAAATTTTGAATATAAGTTACTTAAAGCTTCCTTGTATATCCCTGAATTTAGAGGGTCTTCTCTAAGCTAGAGATTGAAGATAAAGCAGAAATCCTTCATGTGTACTATCTTTAGTTGTGCCTTTATCTCTTGTCATCCATGAGGAAAAATAACAAGGATCCATGATGTGATCATGTTGAATGGAAGGGAGCTTAGAAATCATCTAAGTCTAGGGCCCCTGACATTAGTTAAGAAAATTTTACATTAAGGTAAAATGACTTACCTAACATCCAACAACTACACAGCTAAAGAAAGAACCCAGACTGGAACTCTGACCTCAATATTTTATTAGTAAATTAGCATTTGACAAAAATTGGTCATTCCACATGTATTTACTAATTAATTGCCCACAAAGTTCATAGAACTGTAACAGAAAGCCTAGGTTCTAATATTTGGCTTTGCCCTGAATGCAAAATTACGTGAGATTATTAAAATTATTAAAATTACTCAATCTCACAGATATTTGCTCAAAATTAACAGAATGGTAGGACCAATCTTCCCAATGAGGAAGGAATAAGCCACTCAAACTTGAGTATAAAAGTGAATTTATTCCGCTCCCTTCACATCGTTATGTGCAGTGGAACAGCCACATATACAAAGATGAAAATGGCAACTATTAGAGATGCTATAGAAAGTCAGGCACAGAGATGCGCTGTTGGTAGAGCTTCCAATTGGTCCAAGTGAACTATAAAGAAATTCGTAATGATATCTCAAGTCACTAAACAGTGTGCATCTTTCAACTCAGTGATACTTCTACAGAGTATAGTCTTCAAAGGGATCACAGAACACATGTCCACAAAAATGTTTACAGCAGCTCTTTTTGTTGTAGCAAAGAACTGGAAACAAAGCAGGTGCCCAGCAACTGTGACATGGCTGAACAAACTGTAGTATACAAACAGAAGGGAATATTATTTTCTATAAGAAATAATGACCGATAGATTCAGAGAAACCTGAGAATACGTGTATAAACTAATGTATAATAAAAAGGGACAGAGGCAGGATAGCAACTTAGACAAAAACCATAATGTAAAGATAACTTTAAAAAACTATAGAATTATGATCAATGCAGTAACCAGTAGTGATTTCAGAAGATAGATGATGAAGCATGCCACCCATACCTACACAGAGGCAATGGACTAGAGCTGCAAAGGAGATACATTTGCAGACACTGCCAACATGATCATTTGTTTTGTTTAACTTATTTGTTCAAAGGGAGGACTGAAAGAGAAGGTGGGAGTTAGTAGGTGATGGCAGAGATGCAAAAGAAAGAAAAGACAATTATTAAAATATTAAATGTGCAGAAAAATATGAAAAAGTTCCAAAGGAGACATAAACAGAACAGTTTTGTTACTATAGTGCTGAATGTAACATGCACAGTTCAATCCTTCTCTTTGTATACTGAAATGTTCATATCTGTTGATGTCAGATAAATGAAAAAGAAAAAAGTAACAAGTTGCTTTGTACAGTCTAATATACTATTGGGCACAGTTAGATGGCACGGTGAATAGAGCACTAGGCTTAGAATGAGGAAGACCAGAGTTCAAATCCGGCCTTAGACACTTACTAGTTGTGTGATGCTGGGCAACTCATTTAATCACTGTTTGCCTTAACCCACAGGAGAAAGTGTAAACCATTCCACTATCTTTGTCAAGAAAACCCCATAGACAATATGTTATTTTAACTTCTGATTCTTGGTAACAAACTTAACATATCCCCTTCCTCTTAAAAAAAGAAAAAAGAAAAAGTCACACAGTTTTAAAGTCTTTGTACCCAATGTGATCTTGTTTCCAGATTTATAACATAAATATGTCATGATTAATGACTGAACTGGGGCTACTGTCCTCAAGCAAGGAACATTAATTGGTAAGTTCATGAATTAAATGTCCTTTAAAATGACTACTAGAAGCTAATTCTTTTTATGCTTAATCAATCAATTATTATGTGCTAGACACTCTGCTAGTACCTGTATACAAAGACAAAAATGCCAAAGTCCCTGTTCTTAGGGAGCTTACATTCAAAATAAACACTGTACATTTAGGACAACTATTAATGTCTTAAAAGTAGTATGTGAAGCTGGAATCCTGTTGGAGAATTTGAGAGAATAGATACTTGTAAAATATAAGCACTGTTTGTTTTTATCTTGTGACAAATAATAGTAAGTAATGAATGAAAGGGAATTTAGTTGAAACTCTGGGGTCACAATTATATAGCATTTGGCCAAAGGCATAAAGATGGCAGGGCAGCTTTAAAATAAGTTACAATGGCAAAGCAGATCAAAATAAGAGTTTGTGAATGTTAAAGTCGTAAAGAATAATCATAATCTACGCATCCCCATTATATCTTTTTTTTTTTTTTTTAGTGAGGCAATTGGGGTTAAGTGACTTGCCCAGGTGTTAAGTGTCTGAGGCCGGATTTGAACTCAGGTACTCCTGACTCCAGGGCCGGTGCTCTATCCACTGCGCCACCTAGCTGCCCCCCCATTATATCATTTTAATGGAAATGTTTCATCTGCAGACCTTTTCTGAAATTGTTCTAGAGTAAACATTAAATAGCCACCCAATGTCTCATAAGGTTAGAGTTCTGTGGTGTGAAATAAAAGTGTGTGCCAGGCCTGTTAGCTCAGTGGCTCTACAAATACCTCTAGATTCCCACCACCTGGTAAATTTGTATCTGCCTTGGATTATGGCAGTGGAAACAGCATAGATAAATTGCTATAAACCTCTGAGTTTAAGAAAGGTGATATTGACCAGATGGGTCCACAGGTACTTTCATTATTTTAATTATCTTATACCACCTGGAAAAATAACTTCATGTTTCAAGGGAAATTGCTTTCTCCAAAGTCACCAGGGATATCTTAATTGCCAATCTTTCACTTTTGTTGTTATTGAGTTGTTTCAGTCATGTCTGGCTCTATGTGATTCCATTTTGGGGTATTTTGGGGGCAAAGATATTGGAGTAGTTTTACATTTCTTCAGCTCATTTTGTAGCTGAAGAAACGAAGGCAAACAGGCTTAAGTGACTTGCCCAGCTAATAAATGTCTGAGGCCAGATTTTAATTTAGGGAGACGAGTCTTCTTGGTTTTAAGCCCATAGTTCTATCCACTCTGCCACCTAGCTAACCAAATCTTTCACTGGCAAGATGCTTTCAGGCACACCTTTGTTTCTACCTCAGCTGCTCTTAGTTGTTTGTACCCCAGGGTCTTGTTTGTAAGAAAGTTTGAGAAGCAGTGGGGAGCCTTTTGAAGGAAAGAAAAAAAACAACAGAAAGAAGAAGTCAAGGGGACCACTAAAACATTATGCATATAATCAAGTGATAATGGAGAAAAAATATCCAGTGTTTTATGCATAAATCCTCTTTTGGGATTCTAGGTTATATATAACTGAGGTTTGTGTGTGTATGTGTGTGTGTGTGTGTGTGTGTAGATTTAGGGAAAATTTAGGGAAAAAAGGGTTCCCAGGTTGGAGGAGGTGGAAGAAACTTCCCAGAAAGGCAGGACCCTCCACCAGCAGGGGCCAAGCAGGCAGCTGTATGGGCTTGAATGGTCCTCTTCTCTTTATGCTAATCATAGGCAGAGCCATTTTTGAGCACTGGTCATTGACAGTCTCAGCAGCTATTCTGCCCTCTCTCCCCAGCTGGAAGGTAGGCACTCACTGAAGATGCAACTGGTGCCTGAGCCAGGGCCAGGGTCTGTCAGCCACAGCCTTTATTCTCTCTCCCCTTTTGCTAGTGGAACCCTGCAAGCTGAAGAAAGGCATAGCAACAAGAACTTCAATGAAAGACTGCCCCCGCTCCAGTCCGCCATCTTTTCATCAGTTCTGTTCTGAAATCACACACTACCATTTCCTTTTTTAAAAGAATCCAAATGCTGTCATCAAGACTTTTTCAGCACTGGGGCAAATTTCAGCCCTAAAACAAAGTCCTATATCCCAGCCCTAGTTTCTGGCTCTAGACTGAAAGGGGTGAAGGCAAGAAGGACAATGGTACGGAAAGTTTGATAAGAGACTCAAATAAATCATATTATCCAGAGTATTTATAGATAAAACTGGAAGGAAAACAGCTTTGGCAGAGTTTCTATAGTGATATTCTCATAATTGAAGAGAATGGAGTTATCACACTTGGAATCAAACATGAGGAAACGCAAATGGCACTTAAGAAGATAAAATTGTGAAGAGAAGCTGGATTAGATTAAACACATGCAAAAAAATATGCACTTTATATATTTCATGATACAATTTTGCAAGCACTTGGTGCTCAGTTTTTAATATTTCAAAGGGAAGATACTGAACGAATTGTGGAGGGGGGGGAATCACAGATGATATATAACTCAAAATATAGAATTGAGAAAAAAACAGCAAATACTGACTCATATGCTTGCTTTTTCATTCCTATAATTTCTTTATAAGAATGTTCTATGTACACATTTAGGGATTCCTAGAGGAATGCATAAGCAAACTGATAGGCTTTTGTAGACAACTCTACAATCACACTGAATGAAATATGGGGAAAATAAAAGATTCTGTTTGTTTAAAAAAAAAAAAAGATTCACTCAGTAGAGCAGAATACAACCTTTAAGTTAACTCTCCTTCAGTGTGTTTACCACACATGTATTAAACTTACACAAAAGTCCTGGTTATATGTGGCCAGAGTTAACTTTGGTCGATGGATCTCTATTATCAATAAAAGCAAAGAAAGCAACATACTTACCAAAGGGTATAACACCGTCATGGCGGTGGGGGGGGGGGGCGGGACGGGGAAGGTTTCTGATACAGAATCTAAAGAAAAAGAATTACCCATAAACAGTGAGATCCTCCAGATATTCCAGTTTGAAGATTACAAGGAATTCTCAATGAAGTGATGGTAATTCAAAAGCTATTCATCTACCACTCTAAGCAGGAAAAATTATTTGACAGGGAATGAGTATCTTTAAAAGACCCAGAGAAAGACCTCAAAGAAGTTGGGTAGATTGTCTGTGGAATATTTATAGAAGTTTATGGACTAGAACCACACAAGATGTGAAGACCTGGGTTGAAGGCTCTACTAGAACTAATCAATGGAGGAAGTACATCAATAAACTCATGGATTCAATTAATTACTGAAAGGGAAGGTCTTTTACACTAAAATTTCTGAGTGCAGCCCAAACCAGAGTAAAATGTAATTGGAAAATATACAACACCCCTAAGTTATACAATACAACACAAAGAATGTTAATTTGTGGTTTTCTAAGCCAGCAAGAATCCTTTTCTATATTAGTCTTACATCACTGTTTTACACAAAATGAAAAGTAATATAAGTTTTGAATAAGAAAATGGAGAAAACTTGGCAGATAAATTAGTACAAACTATTTTGAAGTCATAAAATATTTTGGAACAAACAATGGTAGAGAGCAGAATAATGCTGCAAAAATATAAAACTGTTTGGATGAGTGATCATTTAATTTTTTCAAGTCTCATTTCATGAGTCTCAGTAACTCCCAAAACAAGTTACAAAGTTCTTAGGAATAAATGTTTTTCTTTTCGTGACACCCTGGCAAATAAGCAAGTAAATAAATAAACAAGCAAGCAAACAAATAAATAAATAAGCCCTAAGTTAGGAATAGCCAATGTATGAAAATATAAATTTAACAAAAGAAGATAAATTAAGGGGGTATCCATTCACATGATAAAAATGATTCTCTTTAAGAATTCTTTAAAAACTGAATTCCCTTATGGCACTTAAAGCATGATACAATGAACAGACATAAAACCTAAACACAATTTTAGGAAAACATTTATTATGTTAAGCAACATACACTTATATTGGTCTTAACTGAAAATTGTTTCACAAAGTTTACTATATATTTACTTGGGGGGGGAAGACACCAACATTAAAATGATGATAAAATATTAATACATATAATACATAAATATGTATTCAGAATTCTCTTTTTTGAATTTTCCCCCTTTAAATCTGGTCTTTATATAACAGTATATGACTTTAATTAGGCCAGAACATAATAAATAATTAACAATGGCTAGTTGTTACAGAACTTATAATCATTTCATTGTTTTAAAATGAGTCTACTGTTAGATAAATCATCAAAAAAACAGTATTTTAGGGGGAAAAATGCTATTCTTCAAACATAATAGGACATTTTTTTTGGGGGGGGGGCAATGGGGATTAAGTGACTTGCCCAGGGTCACACAGCTAGCAAGTGTTAAGTGTCTGAGGTCATATTTGAACTCAGGTCTTCCTGAATCCAGGGCTGGTGCTTAGTCCACTTCAACACCTTGCTGCCCCCATAATAGGACATTTTAATTTGGTTTCTGTGATCTTCCTTTAAATGCAAAAGGTAATATTCACCTAGTTAGTTAATACAGAAAATTTAGATTATTGAGTTAACTTTTTTCTCTGAGGGTAGTATTTATTTTTAATAAGATTCTGGTTCACAAATTCCAATATCACCAGGATTTGGAAAACGAATATGATGACTGCATTACAGCTCTGTGTTGCTGAGTAGTATTTCCTAAATAAGCACCACCTATTGTACATATGATAGCAAATATTTAAATCATATTTAAAATATGTGATACATTATTTTTTGTTGTTGTTTTTTATTTTTAGTGAGGCAATTGGGGTTAAGTGACTTGCCCAGGGTCACACAGCTGGTAAGTGTTAAGTGTCTGAGGTTGGATTTGAACTCAGGTCCTCCTGACTCCAGGGCTGGTGCTCTATCCACTGTGCCACCAAGCTGCCCCTGTGATACATTATTGACTCTGCTGAAAGATGAAGTTAGAAACCAATGGGTAAACTAAAATGAGAAAATATGAGCATCACTTTTGTTTCTATTCACCTCTTTAATTTCTTTCTTATTTTGTGGTTAGATTTATCTAGTTCTGAGAGGGGAAGGTTAAGATCTCCTACTAGTATAGTATAGCTTTGCTATTTCCTCTTGTAACTCATTTAATTTCTCTAAGAATTTGGATGCTGTGGGGCAGCTAGATGGCGCAGTGGTTAAAGCACCAGCCCTGGATTCAGGAGTACCTGAGTTCAAATCCGGCTTCAGACACTTGACACTTACTAGCTGTGTGACCCTGGGCAAGTCACTTAACCCCCACTGCCTGCAAAAAAAAAAAAAAAAAAAAGAATTTGGATGCTACACCGCTTGGTACAAATATGTTTAGTATTGATATTATTTCATTGTCTATGGTACCTTTTAGCAAGATGTAGTTTCCTTCCTTATTTCTTTCAATTAAATCTATTTTTGCTTGTTTTGTCCAAAATAAGAATAGCTAACCCTGCTTTTTTTTTTTTTAACTTCAGCTGAAGCATTTACACTTCAAGCTTTTATCTTTACTCTGTATGTATCTTTCTGCTTCAAATGTGCTTCTTGTAAGCAACATATTGTAGGATTCTAGTGTTTAATCCACTCTGTTATTTGCTTCTGTTTTATGGGAGAGTTGATCTCATTCACATTCACAGTTATGATTACTAACTGTGTATTTCCCTCTATCCTATTTTCCCCTTTGTATTTTTTCTTCTTTCACCCTATTGCTTCTCACTAGCATTTTATTTCTGACCACAACCTCCCTCAGTCTGCCCTCCCTTTTCTTTACCCTCTCCTCACCTGCTTTTGCCCTCCCTTCTATCAGTGCCCTTCCTTTTCCCTTAGCTTTTTACTTTCCCAAAGGGTAAACTAAATTTCTTTATCCAAATGAGTATATATGTTATTCCCTCTGAGCCAAATCTGGTGAGTGTAAGGGTGAAAATGAAAACAATGCTCACATCTTCTCTCTTTTATAACAGGGTTTTGGCACTTCTTCATGTGATGTAATTTACCCCATTCCACCTCCCCTTTCCTCTTCTCTCTGGATACTCCTTTTTTCGCCCCTTAATTTTCTGTATATCATCACATCAAAGTCAATTTATACCTATACCCTCTACATATCTATCTGCCCAAATAGAGATATAGTTCTCAAGAGTTACAAGTATTATATTCCCATATAGGGATATAAACAGTTTAACCTTATTGAATAGCTTTTTTTCCCGTTTACCTTTTTATACTTCTCTTGAGTCCTGTATTTGAAGATCAAATTTTCTGTTCAGTTCTGGTCTTTTTATCAGGACACTCTGAAAGTCCCCTATTTCACTGAATGACCATATTTTCCTCTGAAAGATAATAACTCAATTTTGCTGGGCAGTTGATTTTTGGTTGCAATCCAAGATACTTTGCCTTCCAGAATATCACACTGCAAGTCTTCCAAGTTCAAGTGTCAGGTGCTGTGTAATCCTGAGTGTGACTCCATATTTAAATTGTTTCTCTCTGTCTACAATATTTTCTCCTTCCCCTGAAAATTCTGAAATTTGGCTACAATATTCCTTGGAGTTTTCCTTCTGGGGTCTCTTTCAGGAGGTGATCAGTGGATTCTTTCAATGACTATTTTATACTCTGATTCTGTATCAGGGAAATTCTCCTTGATAATTTCCTGGAATATGGTGTTTACTCTTTTTTTGATCATGGCTTTCAAGTAGTCCAATAATTCTTAAATTATCTCTCCTGTATCTCTTTTTTCAGGTCAGTTGTTTTTACGACAAGGTATTTCACGTTATCTTCTATTTTTTATTTTTTGATTCTGTTTGACTAATTCCAGGTGTCTCACATGGAGCAACTAGCTTCCATTTACCCAATTCTAATTTTAAGGCATTATTTTCCTCAATAAGCAAAAGCACCTCCTTTCCCATTTGGCCCACTTTACTTTTGAAGGAATGAATTGACTTCTTCAGTGGATGCCCCCCCCCCCCCCCGCAATTTGGCCAACTGTATTTATTTATTTTTTCACACAGCTAGTAAGTATCAAGTGTTTGAGGCAAGATATGAACTTGGGTCCTCTTGAATCCGGGGCTGGTGCTTTAGCTACCCCCTGGTCAATTGTATTTTTTTTTTTAAGTAACTGCTTTCTTCAGTTAATTTTTGTGCTTACTTTTCCAAGCCGTTGATTGTTTTTTCATAATTTTCTTGCATAACGTTCATTTCTCTTGTTTCTTTTCCCATTTTTTCTTCCACCTCTCTTATTTGATTTTTTTTTTTTAAGTGAGGCAATTGGGGTTAAGTGACTTGCCCAGGGTCACATAGCTAGTAAGTGTTAAGTGTCTGAGGCCGGATTTGAACTCAGGTACTCCTGACTCCAGGGCCAGTGCTCTATCCACTGTGCCACCTAGCTGCCCCTCTTATTTGATTTTTAAAATCCTTTCTGAGCACTTCCAAGAAGGCTTTTTGGTCTTGAGACCAATTCATCTTCCCCCTCTCAAGCCTCAGCTTCACATATAGGCATTTTGACAGTATTGTCCTCATCTCAGATTGTTTTCAGGTGTTCCCTGTCACCATAGAAGTTCCTTCTCTCTCTGTCTCTGTTTCTCTCTCTTTTCTCCAGGGCAATGAGGGTTAGGTGACTTGCCGAGGTTCACACTGCTAGTAAGTGTAAAGTGTCTGAGGCCGGATTTGAACTCAGGTCCTCCTGAATCCAGGGCTGGTGCTTTATCCACTGCGCCACCTAGCTGCCCCGCCATATAAGTTCTCAATGGTAAGGGTCCTTTTTTGTTTCTTACTCATATTTTAGACTATTTTTGACTTCTAACATTGAGGGCTGCTCTTGGGGCACAGGGGCCACTACTGCAAGATTCATGTGCTGGGAGATAGGGGCCTGGTCACTGAGTTTCTGCTCTGAGAACCCAGTGGCTCATGGATACTTCACCACCCTAGGCTTACTCCCTATGCTTGCTCCCTGCAGTGGGATGGCTTGGCCTAGTTGAGCCTGTCCTGTGGGTGGTTATCTAGCTGGCAGATTGTCCTCTCAGCTGGGGCTGGCAGGTCTCACAACTGGCCTGATGCACCACCAGCCTGCTAAGCCAGGGCCAAGGGGCTTCAGCTGCTGATATGTGTTGTGGATAAGAGTCTCCTACTGACTTGTCCAGCCTTCCTCTAGGCTGCAATGAACTGCGCTGCACTCCCCTTTTGACCAAGTGAGACAGACCTTTCCTGAAGTCTTCTAAATAATATCCAGTTGGAATATTGTGTTTCTGTCTTTTTTCAGGTTCTGTAGCTCCAGAATCCGTTTAATGTTGTTTCTGAGGGAAACTTAGGAGAGCTCAAGCAACTTCCTGGCTTCTCTCCACCATCTTGGCTCCCTTCCAAAACTTTTATTTCTAAGATAATTTGGAATACTAAAGTCACTTTTGTGCTTAAACAGTAGATTAAACTAAACATGAACAAGATCACTTGATTTTTTTTGGTTTCTTTTTGTTGATGCCTTCTGTTCTCTATTTTGATACTGTTCCTCAAACAAAATATTTTTTATTTCATTTTACATGTAAAATTGATTTAAAAAAACTGGTTTTGGCTTAATGTAGCATCTGAACTCCATTAAGTTGGGGCCAAAATGTTTATTATAGGATCAAGAATATGAGAAAAGTTTGATGAGCTTCCTCATGAGAACTGCAGCTCAGAAATTAAAATGCCAGTTTAACATAGCTAAGTTTAACATCTACTTTAAAGAGTTTTGTAAATCAAATTATAACTAAGATATTAATTACTGAAGTTGACAACAGTTTATTAATCAAACTGTAAATAAAACCAACATGTAACAGCTAACATGTGGTCACTTTATTGCTATCTTCTCTATTGCTCTACTGGCAATTTTTCTTGAATGAAAATTGCATTTTCACTTTACAGATTAATTCTTTTCACTGAACTTTTCCTTTGTAGATTTTACTTCCCATTTAGTTCAAGGCAAGAAAATGGCTATTCACAAAGAAAAGGAGGATTAAGTGAATCAGGAAAGCATATTTTCCTCAGTTAAGTATGAATGCCTGGGCAAGTCACTTAACCTTTCAATATTCTAGACAACTAAGAATGTAATCTGCTGAGCAAGTAGCAATCTCCTTTGGTAAAGGGTTTCCTCATTCAGGAGTTCCCTATACCACTGAAATCACAGACCCATTTTCTATTCTAATTTACAGCTCAAGATTTTTCAGTTTTACAAATACATGTTGTATAAATATAAGAAAATGGACATGTATGGGATTCAGTCATGAATATCTAATCAGAATAAAATGTTAGTATTCTCCTCAATTACTGTGTATATATTTTGTATTTACTCATATATGCACATATATGCAAACTTTCAGAATCAATTTAATGCCAAAATTTAAAATGAACAATAAAAATGAGAATAACCACCATTGTAGAAACAATAAATATATTTTTCTAACCATTTTTGGGGAGGAATTTCAAGAGCCTATTTCTCAAAAAGTGAATAATCAATAACATGATAGATCAAGAAAGTGAACTTCAGGTACACCATGTTTATTGCATTAAAAATAAAGAACTGAGATTAGTCTAGTATGACTTATTCTAATGAATCCACGCTGTCTTGTAAAGGTTGCCTGGGAACTAGAAGGGAAACTCTAGGTTTATAGCTAGCAGAATAGGACAAGATTGTAAAATATAAAGAAAGAGTGGAGGAAATGTAGGAAATGTATCTGTCCAAAGCTATGAAGTCCTATACCCATAGCAAAAGGTTGGGAAAGCAAATTCTAAAAAGATGAGGCAGAGCGTGGTTGTCAGTCCAACTCAACAAACATTAAGCACTTATGGCATTGCTATTTACTGAATTATAAAGTTTAAATAAATCACAGACCATGTCTTCATAGAATGTAAGGGGAATATGGCATGTATAACTACAGTTTAAAATAAATGAAAAGTTCATTAGAAAAAGTGAAAACTACAAGGGAAAGAGGCACATCAACAAAGTCTTCTTGGAGAAAAAAACATATGAAATGTCTTTAAAAGAATGTCCAGCAATTCATTGGAGCAAAGGAGGGCATTCTTTGCAAAGAGGAATTTGAGCAAAGGTATAAGAGAATATGTAGAACATGTATAGTTGTAGTCCAGTTTAGATGAATTGTAGACTACATAGTGATGCGTAATGTGAGAAGGCCAGAAAGGAAGAATGGTGCCAGAGTGTGGAAGGCCTTGAATGCCAGGAAAAGGACCTTATAGGAAACCACTGAAGGATTTTGTGTAGAGCAGTGATATGAATACAATATTCCCAAAAGAAAAAGATAAAAGGCCAGAAAAAAATAGACCTTTAAGAGAATAAAGGATTTTCAAGCACTCTTGATGCAAAGATGAAAGCTAGATAGAATTTCTGAAATGCAAACAAGGAAGAGAAACCTAGAAAGGTGAATGCAAATGACAATCTAATGCTTAGATTCTAATAAGCAGGAAAGACACAGTTGTTTCTTCAGAATCCTAGTATTCAACTGCTAGACAGAGTTAAGAAAGACAAACACAGGGCCTGGGGCGGTTTTGTTCTTTTCAGATGGTTTTAATAAAAAGGAGTACATTAGAAAAGAATATTTAAAAAATAGAGGGGAAGGAGGAGAGAAATAGGTATCTCATTAACTTCACTTCAATCTGAACAAAGGACCAACAGACGAATGGACACACACACACACACACACACACACACACACACACACACACACACACACACACACACACACACCCCTGCGAAGATAAAGGCTAGGACAAGAAAAGTAGATAATAAAATTAGGGAGGGAATAGTCCCAAGAAAAACAAACTTCATATTCAGAGGGCAGATTTAAAAGGAAAGAAAGTTTAAAAGATGGATCTTGATTGGGTAAAGAGGATAGGATCTTTTATAGACAAGTAGTGATTATACTATTCTTGTTTGTTCACCACCTTGTTTTTCTTTGTAATAAGTTGGGGGAGGGGAATAAGGAGAGAAAAAAAGGCAAAAAAAGTTAGAGAAAAAACCTCACAATAATCATATCAATTCATGTGAACAGGATGAATTCACTCATAAAAAAAGAGAAGAGCAGAAGGCATTAGAAAACAGAATCCAACAATATGCTATCTATAAGGAAATACATTTGAAACCCCAAGACTCACAGTGTTAAAAAATGAGGGTATGGAGCAGAAATTATTATGCTTCAGTTAAGTTAAAAAAAAGCAGAGATGGCAATAATGATCTCAGATAAGGCAAAATATCTGGTAATTACTGAATGGAAATTAGAGGAAGTGTACATAGTTTTAAAATTGTGTATGAAACCATTACAAAAACTGTAAAAAAAAAAAGACAAGCAGGGACATAATACTAATACTACATATAAATATATATATATATATGTGTGTGTGTGTATACACACACATACCTAATGACCTAGTGTCTAACTAAAGGAAAAGCTAAGTGAATTACAGGGACAAAGAAACATCAAATTATTAAAGATTGGAACCTTAATATGCCCCTTTTACATCTTTTTTTTTTTTTTTTTTTTTTTTTGCGGGGCAATGGGGGTTAAGTGACTTGCCCAGGGTCACACAGCTACTAAGTGTCAAGTGTCTGAGGCCGGATTTGAACTCAGGTACTCCTGAATCCAGGGCCGGTGCTTTATCCACTGCGCCACCTAGCCGCCCGCCCCTTTTACATCTAACTAAATATAACAAAAAGATAAACCAGAAAGATATTTAGTATCTAAAAAGAATTTTAGAAAACTAGATATAATTCCTCTCTGGTAATTACTGAATAGAAATCAAAGGGAGTATCCATTTTTTCAAAATTTTGCATCAAACTGTTATAAAAACTGACCATGTGTTAGAGCATATAAATAAAACCTCACAAATGCAGAAAAACAGAAATGATACACACATCCTTTATAATAAAATTATAACCAATAAGGGGAAGTTGAAGAAAAGATTCAAATTTAAATGGATATTAAAGAATATGGGTCAAAGAGGAAACCACAGAAATGATAGAGAATTCCATTCTAGAGAATATGATGCCAATAAGGTAATATTTCAAAACTTCGGAGACATAACTGAAACAATCTTTAGGGGGAAAATATATTTCTAAATAGTTCTATCAATAAAAGGAAAAAGATAGATTGGACATGTAGCCAAAAAAAAAAGTAGAAAGAGTCTTTACCAATGTCGTCATGGTAGTAACAGAACTGGAACTGTTTTTCTAAGGGGTGAGCTTGGGTTTAATATAAGCCCAAGCATCTCTCTAAAGTCCTCTCATGACCCACAACATAGAGTTTCTGAGGGGGCTGAATGGGGAAAAGGATTAAGGAATCATAGATTCGGAGCTGGAAGAACCCCAGAAGCCATCTATTCAAAACTGTTCATTTTACAGGCAATGAGATTCAAAGGCTTGTGACTCGTCCAAAGTAACTAATAGGTATGAACTGGCAGAATGTGAAATCAAAGCCAGGTTCTTTGACCAAATTAAGTACTCTTTCTACTATATTACAGTAAGGTGTTAGGAAGAAGGGGAATACTTTTTATACACTTTTGCCAGAATGAGAATATTGTCTATGATGATGGCATTTCAAGGTAGAGACACAATGGGAATTTGTTGTTAGGGTGAGACTAATAAGAGCAGATGATAATATCCTTAAGGGAGTAGCAAATAGCAAACTATGTCCCAGAATCCTAGCTTTGAGAATAAGAACTCTCTTCTGCTATTGAGTTAGCTCTACCTAGTTGTCTCCTTCAAAGGCCCTGGCTACTCTGTAGCATTAGGCACATTTTTATCCCTGTGTGTAGTAGCTCTCCCTTTCATTTCTGCTAATGTTAGTATATTAGAGTATTTTTAATGTTACTAGGCTGACTCAACAAACATATCACTCTACATGCTACACATACAAAATAAAACAAGTGATAGTGACTGGTATAGAGAATGGTCTGGTCAAGTGAACAGACTGAAAAACACCAGAAGACTATTTAGTTAACTGATGGACAGAGTAAAAAAAAATCAGAGGACTAAGGAATCTGACTCATGAATATAATGGCAAAGAGTTCTTTGGAGACCTGAGTTGGGAGGCCTGATCTGATGTGGTGAGTAGTGCACTCTTTTAGTGCACTAGGTAAATTTTGTCTAGCTGTCCAACATCTGCTATACAAAGAAACAGAATGGGGGGGGGGAGGAGAGAGAGAAAAAGAGTGTTAATTAGCATTCAACAGATGCACCTACAACAGGGAAGCTAACTAACTCTAAGGAAGAATCATGGGGGGAAAACATAATTTTAACTTCACCATATTGAACTTAAGTTGAAATTTGAGCATCTTGAAAAGCTTTAGAGACAGGTGACTTGATAAAGACTAAAGAATTATGTTCACATTACAAAAGCTTGACTGCTATTATCTATGTATGGATCAGTTCAACCTTTGGAATTAAAAAATAATACAAATATCAAAATCTGGGACAGATTTAATTCTTCTAAGTAGAGATCCAACTCTTGATGCAGAAACTGACAAAAGTAGAATTTTAGTAGCACTTAAAACTTCACATCAACTTTTATCAAGTTTGAATTACTTAAATAATTAATCATAGAACTTCAGATTTAGTCATTTTAAGGCAACTCCCTGGTAACAAAGAAAAACTGACAAAGCAATGACTGAGTTGTAAGCAACTTTCCATACCACTGTCCCCCACCTTTTTAATGAAGTGAGTAAAGTGTGTTTCATCATCTGGTCTCTGGGGCCTATACTGGTCAGAGAAATTAATTTAACTCTGATTGCCTTTTATTGTTATTTTCATTTATCATAGCCATTGTACATATTGTTTTCCTAGTTCTGCATTAAAAAAACAAATCTTCCCAAATTTTTCTGAATTCTATTATAGGAATATACCAAAGTTTGTTCAGTCACTCACCCATTGATGGATGCTCACTTTGTTTCCAGTGTTTTGCTAACAGAAAAAATGTTAGAAAAAAAGACTTTTTTTTTTCCTTTGACCTCCTTGGTGTATATATAGTGGGATTGCTGGGCCAAAAGTTATAAACAGTTTAGAGACTTTTTGTTCCAAAATTTTTCCCAGAATGGCTGGACTAATTCACAGCTCTAGCAACAGTGTGTCAGTGTCCATCTCCCCACAACCTCTCCCAACATCAACTATTCCCATATTTTATCATCTTTGCTAAGCTAATGGAACCCAAGTTTTAATTTTCATGTCTCTCATTAGTGATTTGTAGCATTTTTATATGATGATTGCTCATCTGCATGTCTTCTGAAAACCATTCATATCTTTTGACCACATCCATTGGGGACTCACTCTTGGTCATATATAACATGGATATAAAACTTTTATCAGAAACATTTGGTGAAAATAAGTGGGCAGGGCAATGAGGGTTAAGTGACTTGCCCAGGGTCACAAAGCTAGTAAGTGTCAAGTGTAGGCCAAATTTGAACTGAGGTCCTCCTGAATCCAGGACCAGTGCTTTATCTACTGCACCACCTAGCTGCCCCCTGAAAGGTAACTTTTAAAGGAATTTCTAAAGTTTCAATTTAAAAGACATTAGGGGCAGCTAGGTGGCGCAGTGGATAGAGCACTGGCCCTGGAGTCAGGAGTACCTGAGTTCAAATCCGGTCTCAGACACTTGATACTTACTAGCTCTGTGACCCTGGGCAAGTCACTTAACCCCAATTGCCTCACTTAAAAAAAAAAAAAAAGATATTAAATGGGGAGGGAGGGAGAAAAATTTGGAACTCAAAATCTTATAAAATAAATGTTAAAAACTATCTTTACATGTAACTGGAAAAATACTATTAAAAAAAAGATTACAAAAAACCTCTCTGACTTCTAAATTGAGGAATTTTTTTTAGAATTTAAAAAGTTATGCTTTAACATACTTGCAATAAATAGTGTATACCAAGGAAATATTCACAACCTATGAGATAAAAGAGAATTTTCTGAAAATTCTTTAGCATAAATACTAAAAAAACCCCTCTAATAATTGAACTATTAAAGAATCCAATACTAAAAAACAAAAAGCATAATTGTCAAAATGTTCTGTGCCTATTTATTGAAGAATTAGGACTATCAGAAATAAATGCAAGTTTTCTAATTTTGCTGGAAATCCATTATGATATTCTTTCTTTAGTATTTTTATCCTATGAAAATTTATTCTTTTGTCAATAATTTTCAAATTTTAAGGGAGTGAACACTGCTTTCCACAGCTGCTTTACTTGCCTATTAATCTATGCCAGGCTCTGCTGCTTCCAATTCAAATGACTGAAAAGCAATGCAGGGGGGGTGGATTATCTTGTTCAAAGTAGGAATCTAGAAGCAGGACTAAACAAGAAGCAAGTAAAAAAAAATTACTTATATCCTGAATTTCATTTTCTTTCATTCCATTTTTTCCAGTCATATTTCTATGCAATTTTCAGGATAGGAACTCTATATTTTTGCATGGCAAAAAAGAACTGAAAAACAACTTTGACTCTACAGAAGGGGTGTGTGTGTGTGTGTGTGTGTGTGTGTGTGTGTGTGTGTGTATGTATGTATGTATGTATGTATTTATGTATGCATATATATGTATGGACGGATAGATGTATATGTATGTTTAATCAAATGCACTTTATTTAACATTAATTCAAACAATACATTTTTCTGTGAAAAGTGACCTTGATGTCACTATTCAATGATTTATAAATAAATCAAAACTCTTCTTCTATGCAGAATATTTTTACAGTCAATGTTTAAATGCTATGCAATATTTGCTTAATTAATCTTTGCTCTATTAACAGATATACCAGATGTACTATTATGTTCTTTGTTCTCATCTAAGTAGGGGATGAGCTGATTAGTTATCTCTAAACAATAGGAGTTCATGTGCCACAGTGAGGATTTTTTCCCCCTTAATCTGAGAGGCAATCACTAACAAGCTTCAGCTGGAAATGCTTGTTGTAAACACAGTGTGAACCTGCTCCTGGACTAATAAATGATGCTCCTTCTGTTAACAGAAGCAAATCAATTTTCAACTGTAATTAATTTTTTATACACTCATTTCTGTATTTTCATGTTAGTATGTTAAGACAAGTTTTTTCATCATAACCATGTATACTTACCATATACTAAACTCTGAAATACGTAGAAAATTCCTATGTTGTATGATTTAAATAAAATACAGTATTTTATAAAAATCTACATAACCCAAAGAAACTACACCTGATCTAATTTCAGCATCTGACAGCATATCATACCTATCCATAGAGACTTATCAACAACTGGTGGTGGAGGGAAGTGAGTAGGAAGATATTGTATGTCGGGGTCACTGATGTAGGGAGCTCAAGGTGCACTTAATTACCCACTGGCACAGTAGAATCAGATGGGTGATAGCTCCAGCCTCAGCCACCCTCAGGAGGTGGCTATACTGGTGAGCCACTGTGGAAGTGGAAGTTACATTTTTCATTAACAAAAGCCATCTCTCTGTATTTACCAACAATCAAGCTCCTCTCCTCTCAGTCCTTTATCACCATATAGGTCCAAGTTTGTGGAGGCCATCCACACAGAGAAGTGAGGAGTTACTGCTAACACCAAAGCAGCCCAGGTTTCTGCCAAAACGCTGGCTCCTCACTGGAACTGTGACAGAGAGGAATGGTGAAAAGGCCATGTGCTGCCCAGAACCAGAGGTTTCTTTAACCATATGACCCTCCTAACTCAGATTAGTGGCCTCCATCACATACCCTGCCCACAAACATTACCATCAACCCTGCTACTGTTCTCATATAATCTCTTGTACTTAGGAAACCTAACTTTTTCTGGAAGATCACTTCTCCTTTCTTCCCTATACTCCCCGCTTCAATGCTGGTCACTCCTTGCCTCCTCCTGCTCTCATAATTGAGGGACTTAATTCTCATGCTCATGTTGCATCAAACATTCTGGCTTAATGGTCCATCAAACTCCACAACTCCAATGACCTCCAATTCCACTGTACCTTAGTCAATCACAGGTTTGGTCACATGCCAGACCTCAATATCACCTATGAAGTTCTCATTCACCTCACTGGTCCCAAACCTATCACTTGTCTGCATTTTTGAGTGCTCTCCTAGTCCGTGTCCTCTGCTCTGACTTTAAAGCCCTTCCTTCTGCCTTGGCTTTATTGTTAACTAGTTTGACTATGCTGTGGAACTCTTCCACCTTTGGCCTCTTGTCCTTTGTCATTCACACATAGTACAAATTCTCCACCAGGTTTAACTCTACTTTTCATCCACATCTGCTGCTTCTGCTTTCCCACAAGCTTCTGGGAAAGTCACACAACTGTACAAATGGAATGCACTATAAATCCATGTTATTTAAATGCACTTGGCTCTCCACTGCTACAGGATAAGACTTTTACTCTAATTGATCCTCAATCATGTCCTCTACAATGTTGGTTCTAAACTTCTTTCGTACAGCCCCTAACGTACCCTTCACCTCTGTATCTTAGGAGAGGATCTCACTTCCTAATTTATTGATAAAATTGAAGCTGTCTTCCCTGAGGTCTCTCTTCATCCTGATTTTAGGCACTGAAACTTCTCAATCTCATCATCCATCTCCTCGTCTTTTCATATAGCGCTGGAAGAAAAGGTAGTCTCTCTTGTTTGTCAGTGCTAACTTCTTTCCTTCCATCTTTGATTCCATTCCCTCCCTGTCTTCTGATCCTCAGTTTTCCCCATCTACTGGTTCTTTCTTTGCTGCCTACAAACACACATAAGTATATAGAGTGATCCTAGAGAGAGGGTTGGCTTAAGGTTCTGAAGGAAAGATCAGACTCCAGGGATCTCCTAAATTGATTAAAAATGATCAGAAAGGGGGCAGCTAGGTGGCACAGTGGATACAGCACCGGTCCTGGATTCTGGAGGACCTGAGTTCAAATCCAGCCTCAGACACTTGGCACTTACTAGCTGTGTGACCCTGGGCAAGTCACTTTAACCCCAATTGCCTCACCAAAAAAAGAGAAAAAAAATCAGAAAGGGGCAGCTAGGTAGCTCAGTGGATAGAGCACTGGCCCTGGAGTCAGGAGGACCTGAGTTCAAATCTGGCCTCAGACACTTGACATTTATTAGCTGTGTGACCCTGGGCAAGTCACTTAACCCTCACTGTCCTGCAAACAACAACAACAACAAAAAAGGAAAACAAGGAGGAATGTTTGTTCTTCTGATGCATTTATGATGCACTATCACAATCACAAAGAGAAAGCTGCTATACCTGAAGGATCTTAACATCTACTTCAGAAAATGCTATAAAAATGGGTACAAATATTCTGTAAAACAAAACAAAAACCTTTTTGTTCCCCTAGCTGTTCCATCCCATAGGAATCTATTAGGCATGCCTTCTGGCATGTCCTCTGCACTCTGGTACAACTAAGTAATGATGTGATTGCAGACGTTTCCCAATTTTTTCTTAACCAAGCACTGGCATTTGAGTATACAATGAACAAAAAAGGAATTGTATATGGAACTGTAAGTTTTGTTATAGCTTTTTTTTTTTTTTGGATGAGGCAATTGGGATTAAGTGACTTGCCCAAAGTCACACAGCTACTAAGTGTTAAGTGTCTGAGGTCGGATTTGAACTCAGGTCTTCCTGAATCCAGGGCTGGTGCTCTATCCACTGTGTCATCTAGCTGCCCTTGTTACAGCTTTTTAAGGAGTATAGTAAATATAAAATGGTAAAATGTCCCTGTTTATTTTCCTTTTTGAATGTTTTTTGTCTTTTTTTTTTTTTTTTTGCTAATTTCCCTATTAAATTTCAACATTAAATTTCAAGTCCTGATTGTTTCTCAAAGAGATACTAATGTGATCTAGCACTGCTGGGATATAAAGTACTATAAATAAACTATCTGGAACTTTCTAGACAAATTCACATTATGTAGCAAAACTTATTTATAAAATCTGGGAAAGTTATCTTTAAAAAATAAAATGTGGGGCAGCTAGGGAGCACAGTGGATAGAGCACCGGCCCTGGAGTCAGGAGGACCTCAGTTCAAATCTGGCCTCAGAAGCTTGACACTTACTAGCTGTGTGACCCTGGGCAAATCACTTAACCCCAATTGCCTCACCAAAAAAAAAAAAAATGTATCTTGTATTTTCCTGCATTCTTAAGGCTTCTGAATCTTACCTATGGCAACAGTACAGATTTTTTTAGTCGCACCTTTACTTAAAATTACTGATTTTCCAGTATATATTAATCATTTAAACAGTTTGATGTTAATGTTATATTTACTGTAATGGCTTACATTACATATCTGCAGAACACATCACCATCTTACTACAGCCAAATCTCTTATTTTTAAACTCTATCATATGCTTGCAAGACAAAATGTGCCAAGCAAAATAAAATTTACTAGCACTGAATACATTTCCCATAAAGTAACGAATGTATATTTATATATGTGAACAATATATTTGGTATATTTGTTAGAAACAATCCTTGGCTTTGAGAGTGGCAGCTATAAAATACTGCCTAAGGGAAAGAATAGTTACTGATATAGTATTGTTACAGTGAAGCTGAAAGCATAATTTATGTAACTTTTTTTCCATCCCTAAGGCATTATCTTACATGTCACCTTTGAGTTATGGGTCCATTTTCTAGACTCAAGCAAAAAACAACACTGGAAAAAGCCTTGATGCACTATCACAATCGCAAAGGGAAAGCTGCTATACCTGAAGGATCTTAACATTTAATTCAGAAAAGGCTATAAAAATGGGTATAAATATTCTTTAAAACAAAACAAAAACCTTTTTTTCCCCTTAGCTAATGGGATACAATAAATGGTGATACTAAATGATTTGTTGGAATAGTTGATATCAGTATTCTAAGTATTCCTTAAAATAGTGATACCATGTAGGGAGACAGGTCAATCCTTTGTACTCTTACTCATAAAGCATTCTAAAATGAGCTAAAAAAAAACTGGAAACAGGCACTTTACCTAGCAGGATTGTTCTAGTAGTAGCACAGTAATATAGAGCAAAACCAGGTGTAGTTCAGAAATTTGGAAATTTAATTTACTGCACCACTGGAGACAGCATTGTTTTGGTGATGCTCTTTACATACTGAAGAAAGTGTGTGTCTATCAAGTAGCATTCATTTTTATCTGCTCATCAATGAAGATCAGATTCCTTTTATGTTTTTGAAATGGAACCCCCCCTAATAACCTCAGTTATGGTAAAGGGGCAAAAATGATCAAGTGACTGGAAAATATCATAACCTTCTAAGATTTATATTTTTAACAGAATCAAGTTTTTGGCTGGGTATTTTGGAGACGCAGAAATACTGCATGCATGTGGGTGTGTATGTATATAAATAAAAAGAAGTCTAAAGATCCACAAAGAAAAAGAACAGTGACAACGATACGATTTAAAAATGACATTAAATATGGGATTGGTTTGGAGAGAAAGCTTCCTCCAAGCTGATGATAATTGAATAAACATGTTAATGTAATATTTAAATGCAAATCAATTCACATAAGAATGATAACATGCTATGTTATATATTGCTAAGAATTTTACAATTTACCCAACTTTTGATATGTTGTCTCACTTGATTTTCATAACAACCCTGTTTGGGAGTATAATTTTTAACAGCAATTTCTTTTTTAGTTCATGAAAGTGAGTTCTTGCATTTTTTTTGGGGGGGGGGCAGGGGGTTAAGTGAATTGCCCAGGGTCACACAGCTAGTAAGTGTCAAGGGTAAAAAAGGCATTAAAAATCATCTTCCTCCTGTTCCAAACCTATGATTTCAGTGGTGTAGAGAAATTCTTATGTGGAAAATTCTTCCACTGATACAGAGCATCAATTCATCTATCAGACATAGTCCTCAGAAGTTTCCTAGACACCGAGAGGGTAAGTGACTTGCATAAATCATAGAGCTAAGTATCAGAAGTAGGCTTTTCATCCAGGTCCTTTCTGACTCTAATATTAGCCTTCTATGCATTCATTATACCACATCGCCTAAGTTACATGATTTGATGATAAAGATTTATTTTTCTTAAATTCTTACTTAAATAGATGTATTAAAGTATTAAAAACAAAACACTTTATGAATAGAGTGTTGTACATATTGTCAGTTGTTTTGTTGGTCTCAGCTGCTTAACTGTTATTCCTCCTTAGAAGGAAGAGTTTAATGAAGCAGGGTACATCAGGAAATGATTATGGCACTAAAATCAAACAGTCTCAATACAACCTAAAAAGAGAGAAGAGCCTCACAGTTAATAAAAATAAACAAACAAGGAAATGAGCAGGCAAGAGAGTAAAATAATAATCATAGGTAACATTTATATAGTGCTTATTAAGTGCTAGGCACTGTGTTAAGTGCTTCACAATCATTATCTTATTTTATCATCATAACAACCCTGCAAGGGTACTAGAATGACCCCCATATTACAGATGAGGAAACTGAGGCAAATTGAGGTTATGTGACTTGCCCAGGGACACACATATAAGTGTCTGAAGCTGAATGTGAACTTAAATCTTCCTGACTCCAGGCCCAGCAATCTATCCACTGCACCAAAAGGTCTGGAAGAAGTCATCAGAAGGAAAAAAGGAGCAAATTAACTTCAGCAACAGCTGAATTTAACACAAGGCACATAATATTATATAATAAAAAGTAAAATAAAATGAGGGATCTAGTGTTCATGAAGAAAGATCAAACATCTGGAATGAAACGTTGATCATCATTCAAAACAGAAGAAGACAAATTGTTAAAGAAAGATGGGAAAATCTGAATAAAGAAATAAAGTCAAAATGAAGTAAAATTTATTGGAAACCAAATCTAAAGTGGTAGAACATGCAGCAAAACATGATAATAAGACAATTCAATGGAAAAAGGTATAAAAAGGTTAACATACACTAGTAGAAGATCAGGGTTGGAGTGATCCAAGAATCTTTAGATTACCAAAAAACTCAAATAAAGAGAATAATCACAAATTTTCAAGAAAATTTCTCAGGTCTAATAAGAACAAGAGACAAACTACAAATCAATAGAATTTACAGGACACCTCCAGAGAAATATCAGATCAAATCATCCTGACACAGTGTGAGGAAACTCTAGAGACACCAAGAAAATTTATAAAGGTACATAGGTTATACCCAAAATAATTTTCTATCTAGGGCATAATATAAGGAAAAAGCAGGATTATGAAAGTGATATTCTAAAGTATACCACAGCTTTATGGTCATATAACTGCCTAAAAGATGTAGAAAATACAAGATGCTGTGCTGTTTGTTTTTTAAATATAAAAATGTATATGATCACAGAGAGCAAATTACTCCCCTAAAGGGTCTCTTTCAACAAAGAATATACCATGCAAACATTGAATTATGTGTGATTCCATATAAACATATATACATACAAGGAGTACATACAAACATAGAATACATGGAATATACATGCATGATGAGTTGCTGATCTGTATCATTGGAAATATTTCCTACAGAAGAATTTCTCAATAATACTGAAATCATAGTAATATATAAACAATCTTAGATAATTTGTTTGCATGCATATATGCATGTAGATGTGTATAAATAAGCCTGTGTACACATAAACTAAGATTCCTCCTGTCCATACAAACATATATACACATATGCATGGTACATATACACATACGTATGTGTGTATACCCCCAAACAACAAGGTCACCTTGTTTGCTGGTCCTCAGATCATTACCAGCAGGTGAAGAATTAAACCAATATGTGTGCTTGGCAACAGTGTCTACTCACTGTCATGGAAGAGATACAGTGAAGGGATGTTCCCTTATAGATGGTGACATTATCCAGATGGTCCAATGTGCAGATAACATTGATCTGGTCACATCAGAATGAAAAAATCTGGATAAAAACCATAACCATTCAAAAAAAAAATATGACCTGACCATTCACACAGGAAAACCCAAGAGGATGAAGAATGCCTATTGTTTAGACTGTGACAAACAAATGGATGAACATCATAAATACCTTCCCACCAACGTGTACACACACACACACACACACACACACACACACACACACACACACACACACACAGACATGCAGATGTTTCAAATAGACATTAAGCTGAATCACGTGTTGAACAGAAGGAGGGAAATGAGTTGGAATTTGAGAAATTTTAAACAGTTCTTTTAATGACCTTAAACAAAAATTCATCTTTTTAAAACCAAAAGTCTTCCAGTATTTTATAGGGCTCCAAGTTCTAAATTACCACAATCTCCAAGGAATTAAAAGTAAGGATCTCATAGGACAATAGAAAGGGAAATGCTACATGTGGTCAGGATAAAACACATTACAAATAAGGAGTTACTCTGGATAATTAAGATAAAGGGTTTCATCAATGAAATATATAATTGAAAGGATGAGCTCATCAAGTGTGTTACTCTATTATTCTCACCTTGCCAAAAGAAAGTAAGGAAGGTCCCGAGAAAATTGGGTGGATACCTTGTAGTAAAGTTATAGGAAGAAATAGACAAGGGGGCAGCTAGGTGGCGCAGTGGATAAAGCACCGGCCCTGGATTCAGGAGTACCTGAGTTCAAATCCGACCTCAGACACTTGACACTTGCTAGCTGTGTGACCCTGGGCAAGTCACTTAATCCCCATTGCCCCATAAAAAAAAAAAATAGACAAGTACTGCAAAGAATAGATAGGTGTAGGTGTTTTTTTTAACGGCATAATTGAAGGCAATATATAATGATTGACTGTTTACAAACAACTAAGAAACCCCCCCACTACCAACACTTTCAGTGGTATCCTGATTCATTTTCACATGATTAGTCAATCTCCAAACCCCTTACACAGAAAAATATGGAAGATTACTTATAAAAACTTGGAAAATAAATCTTTTGCAGCAAATAACTATGAAAAAATTTGACATCCAAAATGTATATCAAATGGATACAAATGTGTAAAAGAACTACATTGCAACATATAAGTGGTGAAAGGATATGAAAAGGCAGGTCTCAATAGAAAATATAAGCATGAACAAGAATCACATTTCTAAAACTGTCAAAATTTTTAACCACCAAGGAAACGTACATAAAAATAGCTGATTCCACCTAATATCCATTAAATTGTTAAAGATGACATAAGACAAAAAAATCCAGTGCTCATGTGGCTATGATAAAATAGGTAAAAAACTGTTTAACAATTGTAAGTTTGTATAACATTTTTTAGAAACCAATATAGAATTAATTAGATAATAAGTAAAGAATATGTACATACTCTTTTACCTTCTAACCTCCAGAGACATTAATGAAAAGGAATAAAAAAGCCTATTCCCTCCCCTTACTCCCATAAAAGAATTCTAGGAACACTATTTATATTAACCAAAACCAGAAATAAACTAGGTACCCATTAGTTGGAGAACGGCTGAACAAATATGGTGTATGAATTTAATGAATTATAATTGAACCCTAAAATATTGTCATAAGCTCCTAATTTCATAATACACCAGACTACAAATGCTTATTTTCTAAGTAACAAAAAATATAAAAAGAAACTGATTATTTTACTTTGATGATTCTGTGGTATTTAAGCTACAATTTATTTTTCAATAGATTCACTGTCATGAATCTCTACTTCTGAATTGTTAAAGAATGTATCTCAATGTTATAGAAAATAATATTGCGTTGGTAGGACAAAACAGTATTGATTATTCATGAAAGCAATTTAAATGGATTGAAATAATAGTTTAAATTTGGGATTTAAACTAATGCCTACATAATGTAGATATATTCAAAATGGTAATTAGGTACAGAAAAGCATTAGATCAGATAAATAGAGTATTGATTCATAAAATCATATATTATAAATTATTTAAAAATCACTGCAGAAAACACTAATATAATTGTAATGCTTCAATGTTAACTATTTAAAAGGGCTCTGCTCACTGTATTTAAGTCACTAAAAAAATTACGCTTTCCAAAAACTGCTTATCATACCTCATGGCTGTGATATTTTAGAGTTTTTTAAGTATACTACTAAAATGAAAGAAATATAAACAACATTTCTTCTTTAACTGTTAATTATTCAAAATGCTACTTATCAAGTGATACCAAAATGATCAGAAAAACTTATTCAACATACCTGTATACCTGAGTGTATTTTGCATAATTGTTCAAGAATAACATTCTTCCTCTAAGATAATATAATTTCCCCCCAAAAGTTGCTTCTCATAATTTTCTTCAGAAGCTTGACTTATCATAATTTAAAAATTAAAACTTTCAGAAGTTCTTTTTCCCCATGAAAACATGAAGCCTTCAAGAATAATACTTGTTAATTCTAAAACATTGATATTTCTTCTTTTGGTAATAACCTTCTTTTAATTATAAACAGTTTACAACTGGAGAGGAAATAGGAACTTTAAGTAAGTTTACAAGATAATTTAGAATCATAATAGGACTTCCAATATCCTTGTAGACATTATACTTGAATGCTGAGGTATAGTAGTCTACTTCAATACTACCCTGAAAAAACCTGATACTAATTCCCTTTTAAAAAAAGTCACATAACTAGAACTATGCCTGTAAAAATACAAACAAAAGAGACAAACTTTAAAAGGTAATTATAGTAGATGGCACTTAGGAGATATTTAATTTATACAATTTATACAGTTTACATTTTGTGGATGGAGAAGAAAATGAAAAGAAGAAAAACAACAGCTCCAAGAATTAAAGCCTTGTCAACTACAAAGACAAACAATGAGGAAACATATATTCATTTTTATCTAAATTTTAAAAAAAATTACCAGTGTTGGTAATTGTTGATGATGAGATGAATCCTCTAATTGTAGCTCAAAGGTACAAATGTTTAAAAAAAAAATAAGAGGCTTAATAAATGTAAAAAAATAACCAAAAATCAAAATCTCTTCTCATTACTTGCCGAAGAAATTCTAAAAACAAGAGAATTTCTATGTAAATTCCATATAGAAAGTTGAAAAAATTTAGGGTATATTTCAAATTACTTGCCTTCCCAACAAGGGGAGAGGGAAGAAAGGGAGAGAGAGAATTTGGAATTCAAAATATGAAAAAAAATGTTTAAATTGTTTTTAACATGTAATTGGGGAAAAATAAAATAGTAAATTTGAAACATAGAAGGCAAAGAAATTAGAGACTAGAACCTGAAAAAAAATGCAGGGTAAAGAATGTAAAATAAAGCCTAAAAGCAGATAATGCACTAAATTATAATGTCTTAATATATTATATATAAAACACATCATTAGAAGGCAGATTTAAAGCCAACTAATTTTTTTTTTTACTACTCTTCACCTTTTCCTAAAGGTAAATAGTGAGTTTTTTAATATATATGTACACATACACACACACATATGAATTAGAGGAAGTCAAATTATTGTTGCTATAAACTTTTTAAAAAGGCGTACGATTTACTTTAAGGTAGAGAATACATTTAACATCTCTGCAAAGATGGTCTCCAGGGGTTTTTTTGGGCATAAATTTTTTTGGCATAAGAAATGAATATCATGAAAGATGATTTATATCAATATTAATGTTCTTTCCTCAGTCAAATTATATTTTCTAAACCAAATAAGGCCTTTTTCTAAATACAGTAGATTTGATGAACAAAGATTGGTAATAGTGAGAATGTGAATGTTTTAAATCATTACTGTAACAATGCTGCCACCTAGTGCACATAGTTATTATTTTTAAATGTATTAAGCATTCTTTTCCAAGAGAGGCTACCATGAGTAAGGGATAATGAGTTGGCCCCAGGAACCAGAACTATCTGGGTTCAAGTCATACTTCTGACACATACTTGCTTTTTGATCCTGGGAAAATTACTTAATCTTACAAGGCTTTAGGCAACTTGCTAAGATGAGAAATTTCAAAAAAGGTCCTGACCTACAAAAGAGATTGAGTTCTTCACTAGGAAAAAAGGAGCATCTCCCGTAAAATCACAGGTGCATTCTTTATCCCTATTGAGTGTTCAAGAGATTAGAAAGTATACACAGACTAAGTATACTCATTCTGCTAATTAAGCCATACCATATAAGTCTAAGCTAAGAAAACCTTTAAAACATTTTCAAGTGATTTCTGAATTTGTTTCAGGATTTCTGATTTGTTTCTTTTGTTTTCTACTTTTTCCTTAATGTCTCCTTTGACACTGGAAAGTAAGAAGGTACATGCTAATTACTCACAGGCCTTGTACTACTATGACGATAATGACAGCAATGACAACGATAACCAAGATCACCACCACCACCACCACCACCACTCACTGAATGAACAGGCCTTTACCAAGCACCCACTATATGTTAGGCACCAGGTAAATAAATACAAAGAATCAAAAAGAGAACAAATATAGTAGTTAGGAAGCAAGGGCATTAGCAGTTGTTGGAAAGGCTTCATGTAGAAGGTGATATCTGAGTTGTCTTGTAGAAAGTGAGGGACTCTCTGAGGAGGAGGTGAGGAAGGAATCCAGGCATGAGGCAAAAAGAGGGAAGATGGAATGCCAGCTATGAGATCTAGCTTGGCTGGATCATGGAATATTATTTGACTGACCATATACAAAATGTCCCAGGGACTTCCAGTCTGTGATGTACAATGGGCAACTGAAGATGAAGTACCCAGTGCTCAGGGAAGAGACTGGGGCTCTCTCTTTTTGTCCTGGCACAAAAAATATTTGCTTGATCTTGTTAGTTAGGAAGAATAAAAATGACTGGATAGCTTTCATTGAAACTAGATCTAGGGGGCAGCTAGATGGCACAGTGGATAGAGCACCGGTCCTGGAGTCAGCAGTACCTCAGTTCGGGTCCGGCCTCAGACACTTGGCACTTGCTAGCTGTGTGACCCTGGGCAGGTCACTTAACCCCAATTGCCTTACTAAAAAAAAAAAAAAAAGAAACTAGATCTACCAAGAAGTGGTAAAAGCTATCCAGAAGTATTTATGAAAATATGCTTCAAAAAACTTTTAAACTTCATATATACCTTCAAAAATTCATTTGTATGTACTTTTTTAGATTTCCAAACTAACAAAGTTGGTCATTACTGAAAACTATTTCCTGAAAAGGCTGAACTGGCGAGGGGGAGGGGGAGGAGGAGAGCCTCAATTTTAAAACAGAAATGTTTTACTCAAATTATTTGACTTACTAAAAGATCTTCAAGGACACTACCAATTTTACATTTTATCTACAATAATCCAAGTCCAGAGATAAATGCTATGAGAAGCAAATACCTCAGAACCACTACTAAAGTTTACTTCTAGGAACTCTTCTCAAAGTAGCTCTTAAAAACAAAACAAAAGCAATTCCCCTACTGCTATCAGTAAAATGCCAAAGCTCTTAATTTAGCATTTAAAGATCTTTTCAAGTTGATCTCTATCTGCCTCTCTATCTTTAACTCATATAAACTCTCCATTCTAAAGAAGATGACCTAGTCTTAATTCCCCACAACACATACCCTATCACTTTCCTGATTTTCTCTATGCCTTTGCTCAGTTCCACCACATCTCCAGATGCCTCCCTGATGTAATTCGCTAACCTTTAGCCCATCCACCTCAAAGGTGCCCCTCCTTGTTCCAATATGGAACTCTATCCTCTGAAATTTCTACTGTGAAATTGAGACTTATTTATTTATAGCCTTTTTTAGTTTCTTTTCTCCTCCAAGTAGTTCCTTGAAAGCAGAAACCATGTATCTTACCTCCAATATACCACAGCACATGGACTAATTTCTTGTACAGTACTCTCTCTCTCTTTTTTTTTTGGTAAGGCAATTGGAGTTAAGTGACTTGCCCAGGGTCACACAGCTAGTAAGTTGTCAAGTGTCTGAGGCTGGATTTGAACTCAGGTCCTCCTGACTCCAGGGCCGGGGCTCTACCCACTGCGCCACCTAGCTGCCCCCCAGTACTCTCTTGATATCATAGTATCAGCTTATATTTTAAGCTAGAAAAGAACTCTGAGGTCTAGTCCAATTCTTTCATTTCAGAGATGACTATAAGTTGAAGTCTACCACCTGTGTGACCTCTTAGCTAAAGGTCACAACAAATAGTAAGTGGCAGGGCTAGGATTCAAACCCTGGTTGTTTGAATCCAGATCCGTTAGGATGTTATCAGTTGTAGGTTCTGGGAGCACAGATTTGTTTTTTTTAATATTGGTCTAAAAAAAGTCAATTCTGATAAATAGAAACCCCCAAACTGTAACACTTTCCAAAATGGAACATAACTTTTTAAAATAATTTAAAATCATTATATAAACATTTTATAAAATAATAAAAATTTAAAATTATCTTTGCCCCTTGTGTGCAGGCGTACCCATGTGTGTATATATGCATGTATGTACGTAATGGATAGCGTGGATAATTCGAGAAATGGCTCACATATTACCAACTAATTTTATCCTTATTGAAGGACAGGCCTTAAGGTACATGTAAACTTAATAGATTTACCCTGTCACATTAACAGTATGTGAGAGACAATATGTGTGTATTTGAAGGGGCTTTTGCATCATGACACTTAGTTTTGAGTTCTGATTCCCAACATTTATCTAGCTGTGTGATCATAAACAACTTAGTCTGAGGTGGTTTCTGTATCCATCTTTTAGATCTAGCTTACTAATTAAAATTTGCAACCTATTTATGTAATTCTTATCCCGATTACATAAATGAAATGAAATTTCTGACTGGAAGTTTCCCTTCAGTAACTGAGAGCTAAAAAGTCACCCCCTACCCCTGGTCTCTTCAGGTATCCATTTATAAAAGCAACCAGATTATGATACTAATATTCCTCCTAAAAATGAAGGTCACTTAAAAAAATATATAGCCTCACTTGTTAAGGCACATATATGTCTTTATTTCTATAGAACTGCTGCCACCTAGTGAATTATTTTTGAAACAGAAATTAACTAAAAAATTTGAGAATGGCTGACTTTCTAATAGAACTTCCATTAGGCAAAACATAATGGATAACACTCTCTATAATTACTGGGGAAATATATATATATTCATTTTCCCCAAACAATGTTACAGAAAAAATAACTTCCCTGCATCAAGTCCTTCCTCACTGCAGTTCACCCTTCACTCTGCCATCAAAGTGATCCTCCTCTTATGTAGTTCTGACCAAGCCACCTCGCTATTAAAAATCCAGGGGCTCCCTATTACCTCTAGAATCAAATAAAAAACAATCAGTTTGGCATTAAACCCCTTCAAAACCCAAGTTTTTCATACCATTCCAAAAGTTTACTTTTTATTCCCCTCCACATATTCTATGACCTAGCAACACTGACAACACAGGATGTTCTGAACACAAGACATGCTATCCCAGCTCTGCCCTTTCACCAGATGTCCCCCATCCCTAGCATGTTTTTCCTCATCTCTACTTTCTGGCTCCCTTCAAGTCCCAGATAAAATCCTACCTTCTACACAACTTAACACTACTGCTATCCTTCTAGGATTACCTCCATCGTCTGTTCATAGTTGTTTGTATGTTCTCTCCCCAATTAGGATGAGCCCCTTGAGGGCACAGGGGCAGTTTTGCTGGTATTTGTATCTTTAGGGCATAGCACAGTATCTGGCACACAGTCAAGTTTTTAAGGAACGCTTGTTGATAAACTTATTAATTGGTCACATTGAAACTCAATAATTTATACAATGGAAAAAAATCTCTGGAGTCAGAGAACCTGGATTCAAATTTTACCTTTGAAAACGACTAAATAAATGACCTTTGGCCTCCATTTCCTTCTGTAAAATGAGGGTGCTGGACTAGATGGCCTCTGAATTCTAGATCTAGGCCTTCCGAGTCCAGCTCTAGGATCTTAAAATTCCCAAACTTCACTATGGTCATTGTTTCTGATGAACATGATTATTTCTGATCTGAATTATTTAAACTTTAGAAATAAAGTCCCATCATGTAAAAAATTGAAAATTAATCAAGCTAAAGCCTTTAATAAATACTTATTTGGCTTAAAGGTTAACAATTTTCCTGCTTGTGTTCACAATTTTTCTCAACATGATTAACTTTTCCTGAATTTTGACTTCTTAATTCTGAGACACTGACAGGAAAAGAACATCTTTCTTATTATTCTAATAATAGCAGTTAAAACCAAACCACATTTTTTTCAACAACAAAAAAAAAAATACCCAAACAGAAGAATTTTGGCATACAGAAGCCCTTGTACTATGTTCTCAAAACAGAAATAAAAATTTCCCAATATATATGGCCCAGAATTTTCTTTGCACTACAATGAAAGATATTATAAAAGCTGTACATCCACTTCACATGTGCTCCCCTACCTGGGTTCAACTGCACAGAATAAAATATGCCCTGGTATCTGTTCTTTCCCTTTGACATTTTCTGCCTCCTTTTGTCTGTTGTTTCTCCCTTTAGACTATAAAGCTACATGTTGGCTGGGACTGTTTTTCTTTTTATTAATTGTATCTCTATTACTTAACACAGTTCCTGGAACACAGTAGTCACTTAATAAATGCTTGTTGTATTGGATCAATTACAATACCCCCTCTCCCAGTCTAGACCTAAAACTTTAAACTGGTGAGAAGCAGTTCATTTTTTTTTTAAACACACACATAAGACATTTTCTTCCTTCACATTAATTAACACCATACCTTTTTAAAAGTGTGATTTTTATCAGATAAAGTGTAACATTTTGAGAAGCTCCCAAAAGAAGATGGGAAAGTGAGATAATATAAAATCTTTACTCACCTGGGAGAAGATATTTGCAGTTGGAGCAACTCTGCTGTCCACAATACTGTATAATATTGCTAATAATCTGTCCAGAGGAAATGGCTTTGGTCCAAGAAGATGATTGCTAGTCTGTAAGAAAGATCAATTAAATAGATTTTTCCTAGGAACTGAGCGTTCTTATTGATTGCACTGTAAAATCCTAAAAGCAATATATTTATACTTTACATAGTCCCTGAAGGAAAACCCTAAAAACTATTCAACTTAAAATCTCTAACAAATATGACTAAGGACGGTAAGTCAAAACTTTGCAAGAGTCTTTATGGTCAAGATTTTTCAAAATATGTTTTCACCTAACATTTTCTGAATTTCCTTCTATTCCCTCTTTCGATACTAGCATATTGACAGGAAAATAAGCTATTTTTCTTCACTATTTCTCAAATTCAATGATAATAAACATCAGGGGTGATCATATTGTTCTCAGATATCAGTTAGCAGCTTAGAGACGGCTCACCTAAAATAAATTATAATGAATATTTTATGATCTGTGGAGAAGATGCTAGCGGCCTGAAAATATGGTGATGGCAGATTTGTAAAAATCTTGAGCCATGGCCTGGAAAACTGTATTTATTTACAAGTAAAAAACATACAAATTTCATCGCTTTGAGAAAAAGAGCTTTTTACCCAATACATTTGTCAGTAATTAGAAGATAATTTAATGTATAAAGATTAATATTTTTTAGAAAGTTAAGGGGGCAGCTAGGTGGCACAGTAGAGAAAGCACCAGGACTGGATTCAGGAGGACCTGCCTTCAAATCCGACCTCAGACACTTGCCACTTACTAGCTGTGTGACCCTGGGCAAGTTATTTAACTCTCATTGCCCACCCCCTCCCCGCCCCCCCAAAAAAGTTAAGATAAGGAGAAGTAACTTGCTACAGTGGAAAGATATGGATTAGAAGGATCTGGATTTGAGTCCTAGCTCAAACTTACTACAGGGAAAAGCTTCAGATTTTTTTTTTCTTCTCCAGATCTTTTTTCAGAATCTCTTCAGATCTTTTTCCTTATTTGAAAAACGAGTCGACCAAACTTAGATGATCTTTAAAGCTCATGTTCAGTCATGTCCAACTCTTCGTGACCTCCTCTGGGGTTTTCTTGGCAAAGATACTAGAGTAGCATACCATTTCCTTCTCCAGCTCAATTTATATATAAAGGAAACTAAAATTGACTTGCCCAGGGTCACACTGTTAGGAAGTGTCTGAGGCTACATTTGAACTCAGGAAGATGAGTCTTCTTGACTTCAGGCCCAGCTGTCTATACATTATGCCACCTGGGCTCCCAGATCTTTAAAGCTACTTCTTGATGAAGCCTTCATTATGGTATGGAGGGAATACTGTTTTCCTAAGGCTCTGTCCCAGGACATCAAATTTGATTTGATAAGCTCTGAATGATTTTTGTAACCTGAAAAGACTTTGAATATTAGTTTTTATGATCTTCAGCAGCATCCCTGGATTCAATTATCATCTCTCTGCTGATGATTCTCAAACATACTACTTAGTCCTAACCTCTCTGCTAACCGCCAGTCTTGCATCTTTAATTGCCTCTTGGATATCTCAAATTTAACACAATCCAAAATAAACTCATCATCTTTCCAGTAAAAACCCTTCTGTCTTCCTAACTTCCCTATTGCAGTCAAAGGTATCCCTGTCCTCCCAGGCTCACAGGCATACAACCTAGGCATCACCCTCAACTCCTTACTCTTACTCTCCACATCCAATCTGTTACCGAGACCTATTGATTTCCCCCTCTCTGAAATACGCCCCCTTTAGCCTTTTATGCTTCCACTACCCCGATGTAGATCCTTATCAACCGTGCCTGGACTATTGCAATAACTTGGTAGCTGGTCTCCCTGCCATAGGTCTCTCCCCACTCCAGCCTACTCTCCGTTCAGTTGAAAAAGTGGCTTACCTAAATCAGAGGTCTAACCATGTCATTCCCCACTCCCCTACTTAATAAACTCCAGTGACTCCCTAACACCTCCAGGATCAAATACAAAATCCTACAGCATTCAGTCCTTCCTAACTTGGTTCCTCTCCTTACTTTTCCAATCTTCTTGTACCTTTCACCCCTCTCTACCTTTACACTCTGCTCTCCAGTGACGGTGGCCTCCTCGCTGCTCCTCCCACCAGATACTCTATGTCCCCACTCCAGGTATCACCACTGGCAGTCACCTGGGTCTGGAATGTTCTTTCTCATCTCCACTTCCAGGCTTCCTCAGCTTCCTTCAAATCCCAGTTAAAATTCCACCTTCTACTATTCCTAATGCCACTTAATTCCAATATCTTCTCTCTGTTGATTGTCTTGAATTTATCCTGTTTATATTATATATACACATAGTTGTTTGCACGTTGTTTCCCTCATTAGAATGTGAGTTCCTTGAGCTCAGGCCATCCACAAAATATGATAGTATATCAAGCTAGTATATCAGGCTTAAAGGTTCCAACGATTTGATGAGGCAGATGGGGAAGTAAACCTGTAATTCATGAGTTATCTTTAGATCTGGAGACATTAGGGTGCTTTGAAGTTAGTAAAAAAGACGTTCAAAATATTTGTATTTTGTTGACAGGTATTTTTTGAGGGAACAAAGCAGTAGGGGAAATGATCATGCTTTGAAGAATTTTTATCACAGTAATACTTTTCTATTCAGCATTTTTATTTTTAGCTTTGTTGAATATTATTAAAGTAATTTTGGTAATGTTTGGTTGCAAAAATAATTTCTCACATTTTTCTATTCTTCTAAATGTGAACTTAAAAGGTTTTGTACATTCAGAAATGTGATTTGATTTTATGTAAAACTCCAAACTCTGACATAAAACACACTTCTAATGTCAAAATGAAAATATAAATGTCATCTAAATGGTATGTCTTTTGTTTTTCTTTATACTTGATACTTTGATCACCAGCCATGTGTATTTTAAATATAAACTCCCAACCTCCTACATTTGAGGTATAAGAGTAACTTGGATTCTGTGATGTTGTGGAACAATCCAAGAGAACAGAAAGCTAGCTGGGTATATACCCTCTCAGGGTACTGGGGTACTGCCTCACAAAAGTCAAACCTTTTGTAACTTAAAGTATAATAAGTTGCTCTGGTCAAAAAAAGTTATATGAAGCAAGCTTTCTGGTGAAGAACTTCCCTGTACTTAATTAGAATGGTCCTAATTCAAGAAAGAGATTTACAATCTGTATGGGACCATAAACAAAGCATTTCCACTCTTTTTTTCTTTTTCTTTTTGCAGGGCAATGGGGGTTAAGTGACTTGCCCAGAGTCACACAGCTAGTAAGTGCCAAGTGTCTGAGGCTGGATTTGAACTCAGGTACTCCTGAATCCAGGGCCGGTGCTTTATCCACTGCGCCACCTAGCTGCCCCATCATTTCCACTCTTGGAAGCACCTGGCATTATCAGAACTCTTCTGATTAAAGCCTTTAAGAACTCAATCACATTCTTTTTAGGCAATGGAATAAGGTTTTCAAAAAACTTTCTAGGCCCATCACTTCAGTGAAATACAAATCTAAGATAATATGGCAGAAATTAGGCATAGACCAACATCTTACACCTTATACTAAAATAAGGTCAAAATGGATACATGATTTAGACATAAGAGGTGATATCATAGGTAAATTAGGAGAGAAAGGAATAGTCTACCTATCAGATCTTTGGAAAGGAAAACAGTTTATAACCAAACAAGAGATAGAGTATATTATAAAATGCAAAATGGATGATTTTGATTACATTAAATTAAAAAATTTGTGTACAAACAGAAGCAATGCATCCAAAATTAGAAGGGAGGCAGAAAGCTTGGAAACAATTTTTATGGCCAGTACTTCTGATAAAGGCCTCATTTCTAAAATATATAGGGAACTAAATCAAATTTATAAGAATACAAGTCATTCCCCAATTGAGAAATAGTCAAAGGATATGAACAGGCAGTTTTCTGATGAAGAAACCAAAGCTATCTATTCCCATATGAAAAAATGCTCTAAATCTCTAATGATTAGAGAGATGCAAATTAAGACAAATCTGAGGTACCACCTGACACCTATCAGATTGGCTAAAATGACAAAAAAGGAAAATAATAAATGTTGGAGAAGCTGTGGAAAAATTGGAACACTAATGCATTGTTGGTGCAGCTGTGAACTGATCCAACCATTCTGGAGAGCAATTTGGAATTATGCCCAAAGGACAATAAAGCTGTGCATACCCTTTGACCCAGGAATACCACTTTTGGGTCTTCTGCCCAAGAAATCATGGAAAGGGGAAAGGGACCCACATGTACAAAAATATTTATAGCTGCTCTTTATGTGGTGGCAAGGAATTGGAAGTTGAGGAGATGCCCATCAATTGGGGAATGGCTGGACAAGTTGTGGTATATGAATACAATGGAATACTATTGTGCTGTAGGAAACGATGAGCAGGAGGAGTTCAGAGAAACCTGGAGAGTCTTGCATGGGCTGATGATGAGTGAGATGAGCAGAACCAGAACACTGTACACAGTATCATCAACATTGAGTGTTGATCTACTGTGATGGACTATATTCTTCTCACCAGTGCAATGGTACAGAAGGATAGAAGAGGATCTCCAAATCCAGGGGGGGGGGGGGGGGAAACAACTGTGGAGTATAGATGCTGAATGAATCATACTATTTCTTTTGTTTTTGGTGCTGATGTTTTTCTATTTTGAGGTTTTTTGTCATTGCTCTGATTTTTCTCTTATAACATGACTAATGCAGAAATATGCATAATGTTATTATGTGTACACACACATATATCCCATATCAGATTACCTGCTGTCTAGGGGAGGGGGGAGGGAGGGAGAAAAATCTGAAATTGGAAAGCTTGTATAAACAAAAGTTGAGAACTATCTTTACATGTAATGGGAAAAAAAATAAAATACTTTATTAATTAAAAAAAAAGAAATAGAAATCTAAACTATTAATAGATGTCTCTCCTATGAAGCACACAGCAATATTTTTCTAAGGAAAATAAGGAAAATGTAAATACCTTTTCATGTTTTTTCATAAAACTAGCTTTCTTGATTTTTCCATGATGCTGAAAATGAATTAAAAAAATAAAGCTGAAAAAAAGATCAATAATCAATCAACCAACCAACACTTAAGTACCCATGATGTACTAGGCAATGGGGACACAATTAGAAAGAATGCAATGTGTCTATTACATGTGTGCATACATAGAATAAATATAAAATTAATTAACTATAAGGTAGTTTGAGAAGAAAGCAAGGGTGTGATAGTGCCTTCTCAAACCATCCAACTGTTAAATTTTCAGTGTAAGCATTTGTACCTTGGAAATCAGCAAATGACAAAGCACAGTTTGATTTATTGTTTTGTTAATTGCTTAGACTTAAGTGATATAGAAAATCTTAGTAATGCAGACTAAATTTAAAAGTGTCTAAGCATTTTTTTTCCAGTCAGTTAAACATTGACCAGCACAACCCTGGAGGAAGGACACTAGCAGTTAAAGAGGAAAGGTTTCATATGGAAGGTGGTATTTGAGTTAGGCCTTGAAGAAAGAGAGGGATTCTACAAGGTAGAGAGTAAAGGCAGGAGTGCATTCCCACCATAGGAGAAAACTGTTGCAAAGGTAAGTGATAGGAGATAGCAGTGTAATGTAATAAAGAGAAGGCCAGTTTGGATGGATCTCAAAGTGGGAGAGGGGGAGTAATGTACAAGGAGGCTAAAAAGAGGATTAAAAGGAAACGCAGAACTTGACTAATTATAAAAGAGTTCCAAACGAAAAGGATGTTTCACTGATTTTAACTGTTAAATCATATGTTATGTTATTTGTATCATTTGTGGTATCCTCTTCTAATTTTGTTTGCTTTACTTTATTCCTATATTTCAATACATCAAAATCAGTGTCGGTATTATCTAGTTTGATGCAAGAGCACAACCCTTATACACCTTGGTAGAATTTTGAGTTGCAATGACCATAATATTTCATTGCTTGTTGACCAGCCTTTTGGTGAAAAGCCTTTTCCAAATGTGTGTTAGTCAGTCAATAAACACTTATTAAGTATTTGTTGACTTGATTTGTATATTTTAAATCTTGTTGATGTGAATTGAATAGATCTGAATTAGAACCTGGAAAAGGTTGAAATTTATTTTTATATTACGTATGAACAAAGGATTCTCTAAGTAATGGAGCATGAAATACTTTTAAATACTTAAAGCAATCTATTTATATGAAAATTAAGGTGGATGCTGCTAATTTCAAATTAATCTCATCTAGTTCTTGAAGTAGACTGATGAACTCTTGCTTAGAAATATTTGTTGCAGCTAATTGTCCAACTCTAACGACTGTGTATGTTAAATGGCTTTTTCCCCTACCTTAAAACATTTCTCAGATAAAATCCATCAAGAAGTTAAATATTCAAAAATCACAGATATTAAGAGCTGAAAAGGATATTAAAGGCCATTTGGTCCAATCTATAAATGACCAAGAATGCCCTCTACAACATTTCTAACAAATGATCAAATCTGACGACCTGTACCACTCCTAGTGATTCATATGGAAACATTTCCCTTGGTCTCAGTATCCTCATGTGAAAAAGAGTTGAACTAGATAGCCTCTAATGTCCCTTCTAACTCTATATCTATGATCCTATTTGGGGTGGGGAGGTGTCACTGTTAGAAATAACTTGTCAAACTTTAATAATGATGATGAAGTCTTGGGTTATAGTGGAAATATGCATTGATGTTTGATCCTTCAGTGTTTCTTTTCTTTTTTTTGTTTATAAGGCAATTGGGGTGAAGTGACTTGCCCAAGGTCACACGGCTAGTAAGTGTCAAGTGTCTGAGGCTGAATTTGAACCTCAGGTACTCCTGACTCCAGGGCCGGTGCTCTATCCACTGTGCCACCTAGCTGCCCCTCTTCAGTGTTTCTTAAACTCCATTTCATAATTCTGACTTGTAATGCAGTTTTTTTGTTGTTTTTTTTTAGTGAGGCAATTGGGGTTAAGTGACTTGCCCAGGGTCACACAGCTAGGAAGTGTTAAGTGTCTGAGGTCAGATTTAAATTCAGGTACTCCTGACTCCAGGGCCGGTGCTCTATCTACTGCACCACCTAGCTGCCCCTGTAATGCAGTTTTAATGAAGACCTTGAGAGTTTCAGCCCAGAGGCCCAGTGATTAGGAACTCCTGCCCTCCCCTGGTCCAAATCTTGCTCTTTTCTCCTTCTGCTATTCTCTGCTGATTTAGCTGTTTGAGTCCTGGAGGGCTTGCCTAGGAGCCTCATTTTTTTGAGAAGGATTTCCTGCCTTCACCAAAAAGAACAGGGGCTAGGGTTTGAACCCTTGCCTTGGTGATGGAATTCCCTTCCTGTTTGCCCTTAGATCCATGAGCCTCTGACCAGGGCCAGGAATAGTACTCTTGGACCTGATGTCTATGCCCTCATGGAAGGAAATTCCTTCCCTACTGTGGTCAAGTTAAGGCTTGTAAAAATACATACACAGAAATCTAAACACCTTGGTAGTGAGGAGAGGAAGGATGATGTCTTTTTCTACTTCTGCAGTTTGTTGAAAATGAGAGCTTTAGTGAAAAAAAAAAATTTAAGGGAAAAACTGGTTAAGAAGATTGTACCTGTGAAGAGGATTTTGACTTCTGTACCACAGCCTAAACAAAGAAACGAAGGAGTAAAAATACTGGGGCGTGGTAAAGAAAAAAAAATATATATATATATATACTTTAGAATAATAAAACAAACTTGCATTATTCAAACGACCTTTTCTTCATACTTGAAGATCTTTGTTCTACTTTCATGCAACATATACTGTCAATGAAATTATTAATTTAACCATTAGGTACCTTGGAAATATGAAGCATGTTTTTTTCTCCCCACCACTGATATATGGACTCCTTCAATAAATCATTCATTGCATGTATTCAGAAGCTCTCAAAAGTTTTCTTATATTTCCTTTCCTGCATTATGATATTCATTTTTTTGATTGATTACTCACATACTATCATCAAAATAATTTACCTTGACCTCTACAGAATTCATGTGTTCTTTTAATACTGTTGCATTTTCATTTTGTTCTAAATTGTCTTCCATTTTAATATGTGTTCTTTTTTTTTGTAAATTTTTTATTAATTTTCAACTTAACTTCAAAACAAGAAAAGAAAAAGAACATTTCCAGGTACACAACAAAACAAGACAGGATTCAATATAAAACAATGAATTTCCATTTCAAGAAAACCTATTTAATAAATACGATGCACTGTTTTCAAAGCTACCCAGCTTTTCTTTGCTTCCTTCTAGATGTGTTCTATATCTGTTCATTTCTTTCCCTTTAGATTCTCCAACAAGGATTTAATTTGTTTTCAAATATGTGTTTAATTTTGCTTTCAAAGTTACAATTTCTGACTTGGTTCGTTCCTTCTGTTAATAAGCTTTATTAAACTTTTGAACTATTTTATTCTTCCATACTTTCTAGGGAATCTTTAGGAGTCTATTTTCCATCAAGCACTACTGGTTCATTTTTCTTTTTAGTTTTTGTTTTCTTTGTATTCTCTCTGAGGTCTACCTCATTCTTCCTTCTGCTTTTAGGATCTTCTCTCCTGTTTTAGCTATCTGGGTTCTGGATCTTTATTGAGTCTTTTACTCTTTATATCTTTGAGGTTCTTGGTTTTAGTTGTTGTGTTGTTGGGGTTTTTTCCCCTTTAATTCTCCTGCCACTTATTTTTTGACCCCTCTGCTTTACTGGTAAGTAGACTACTGAAGCTGGGCTGTAAGGCTCTTTTAGATTCCTAACATTGAGAGACAAGATTCATCAACCTGTGTCCTTCAGAGCTCTCTAACAAACCAAAAAAGGAACTATGTGCTAGATGTAGAATGATTACAACTAAATCCATAGAAGACAAAAGTAGGTAAAAATTCTTTATAAATTAAAAATAGAGAACTCTTGATACTACGACTGTGCAGAACATGGCTCTAGGAGAGGGACTCTACTATTGAAACAACTGAGTAATCATCCATACCAACCTACATTCTGCAAGCACTGGCAGATGCCGATTTGGCTCAGTCATGTGAAAGAAAGAAAGAGAGCTGAGGGAGGTAGCAGGAGGGGTTGCCAGATAGGACTGCTGCACGTAGCCTGAGGGAAAGGAAGCTGAAACCCAGCTAAGACAGTTCTTTCCCCTCTGAGGTTATTCAGGGCAGGGACCCAGGTTGCTGAATCCTATATCGTGTCCTGTGGGACTCATTTTCTATTACATTAGTAATATAATTATTTTTTAAATATTTCTTCTTTATCTTTTTTTAAAGCATAGTTTATTCTAACTCCAGCTCATCATTCCCCTTATGCTTTTTTGTTTGTTTCTGAAAAGGTTTTATTTGTTCCTGTGATTTTTACCAGGTTCAATTATTATTTAATTTGCATAATTTAATTCATTATTTTAATTAATTTATCACTTTTCCATCTGAGCATGTCTCTCCGGAAGTCTTACGTGGTTTTTCTATCTGTGAAGCTCCTGGTACTTTAGTTATTTCATTGCCCCTTCAGAGAGTTTTTTATCATCAGCTGCAATCAGCTAATTTTTATTTATGTAGTTTTTAAATACTATTTTTCCTTATTGGTAATTCTTTTGATTGTTTTTGATGGGTATGCAAAAAGTCTGATTCCTTTTTAAACCTCTTATTCCATCATCTCAACTTGGAAGCCCTTTTTTTTCCCCCACTGAGCATTTAACAACCTCTACCAAAATCCTACTCAAATACTTTATTATGGTAAGGATGTCCCCTTGGTTTCTTATAGGAAATGCCAATAAGATAAAGGCATTAACAGGTCCCACAAAGTTAGAACACTAACATTCAAAGCAACTAATAATCTCATTGATATGTTTTTTTTCTTCCAATAAAGCAAATGACAACCAATCCATGCCTGCATAACCTCTGTAATTCTTGTCCACATTCTCCAATATAAACTCAAGACAGGGAGTCCATCCATGGTGCTGAAAACTTTCTTGCCATTTGATAGCATAAGGATTCCAGAAAAACACACAGGCTGTCCAATGGTTATTTATTACTCTTTCAACACAACCAACCTGTTTTCTTTATTACTCATACAATTATTTAAGGACATCCTTTATTCAAGTTCTCATTTTTAACTACTTCTTTCCAAGGGATTGCAGCCTATTCATGTCTCCATTTAGCTACCACTTCCTCTATATTCTAGTTTCCTTTACAGTGAGAATGTTAAGACTGAAATGATTCAGTTCAATCAGTAATATCTCTACTTACTGGTCGCTGTACAAGTACCTCACAGTTAAAGTGCCAAATGCTAAGTTAAAGTTTATAACTGCTTTAAAAACTATGAGATTCCTAGCATTTTCTGCTTCCCTTTTTCCACTACTGTGATATGTCACTTTAGAAGCTGAAGGAAATTTACTAATAGCAAGGGGCTAGTTTGTACTTTTATAAATTTCATTGGCTGTCACGACCAAAAAAATTATCAATGTCCAGCCTACTGCTGAGACCAAGCTAGAAATGTTTCAAAAACTAGAAATGGAATCATCTGTCATTTAATGGCCAGTCTAGTTTGGAAGAGCTTATCACCAAAAGGTCTGTTTTCAGCTTAATTTTTGGTTCCAATACCTCACATAGATTTTCAATTAAGGCACGAATGGTTTGTGATCTGCATCAGAAGAGAATGTACCCACCCTGATCAAGTAACAGCTCTTTTCAAGCTTGCAGAATACCTCTAACAAAAGTAATCCTTATGTAGCTTTGTAGGTTAAGTTTTTCCTCCATCTCCACAAAAAAATCTGCTTACTGATTTACTCTTTTTTTTTTTTTTTTTGCAGGGCACTTGGGGTTAAGTGACTTGCCCAGGGTCACACAGCTAGTAAGTGTTAAGCGTCTGAGGCCGGATTTGAACTCAGGCACTCCTTAATTCAGGGCCGGTGCTCTATCCACTGCACCATCCACTCTTTTAAAGCAATTTTGAAAATGTAACTACAATATGATATTAACATGCATTTGTAAACAAAAGCTTGAGTTCATAACAAACTAGCCAAGAAGTCACATGTTCCGTGAGGTAAAGAGAACAGCTAATTCAACAAAGGACAAATTTTAAAATTCATTAAAAACCTATTTACATACAATGGCCATTTCAATAAACCCTAAAGTCAAATTGCTGTTTTGAAGCTCACTAAAAACTTGAATCACATGTGAAATTGAAATGTGAAAAATACTATTCCTAAAATGATTTTCACAGATCTCTTAACTGAATAAGTTGATTTAAAAGAATAAAAACAACAATTTTCCAAAGTGATTTCATTAAGCAAAATCGGAATCAGGGAACTCAGTGATTATATTAAGATTATTCATCGTTAATGTTATAATAATCAAATTATTTTAGTGCATGGAGGATTACAGTCATTAGAATATGTGTATTATTTGTAATTACACTGTTATAAAGGTTGCAATAATCAAATTATTATTATTAGTGTATGGATGCTATGAGTATCTGTTACTTGTAATTTTGCTGTCTATTCAAATAATCTTTGCTTTAAAAAGTTAAATAAGAATATATCTAACAGCATTTACAATAGTGACAAGTCAGTCATAGATGAAATTCTGTACTATTATATTGTAATTGATTTTATGACTAGACAAAAGGAATTTCACAAAACATAAAATTATGGCTATTAACTGCTCTCCTGCAAATTGCAATGCCAAAAAGATACTTTCAAATAATAGGCTTCTATTTTAATGGTGTAAACAGCTAAATAAATGGAAGAAAAAAGGCAATGAAACGAATATATTACATATTTATACTTAGGAAAACAGTGGAAATTGGCCAAACTCAGACTTAATTCTTTACTCTGATCATAAGAATACTAATTTAACAAATTTTATTACTACTCTCAACAATGTTTCAAAATCCAGCACACACTGAATATGAATTTCCATAAAACAAGGAAAAGCAGTTTTCAGTTAAATTTAAAACAAATATCCAAGGCCTATTATGTACTTAATATCAAGGGGGATACTAAACAAATTTGGCACAATCTCTGACCTCAAAGAGTATATTATACATAATTTTACTGGCAAAGTAAGTCTTTAAAAAAAAGTAGATGACAACAAATAACAAGACACTAAATGTTATAGGAGATTATAGTAATGAGAATCAACAAAAACCCTAAATTTCTCTTCAGTTCTAAAATTCTTCAGGGCCCACTTAAAGTGATCCCTGAATTTGGTTAGAAAGATAACATTCCATATTCAGGAAGAACATAGCAAAGTTACTTAAATGATATGGGAACAAAAAGGAGAACAATTTGGCCAGTGTATTAGACACTGGTAGGAGATAAAATTGAATAGGAATTTTTTTCTCATATATTTTATATACACACAAATGAACTGTAGGATTATAAAAAGATGGCTGCTCATTTGTTTATAGGAAACCTGGGATCTATTCTCATTCAATTTTATATTCAATTATCTTTGTTCTATTGTATTTATATAGAGGCATTTACTTATAAAGAGGTATTTCTTAGAGAGATAGTTTGCCACATCCTAGTTTCCATCTCTTAGATTCCCTGTGTGTGTCCTTTGCATTTGCATTTCTTGACTTGTATATGAGAGACCATTCAGCTATGTGTATGGTTCTGATGCCTGGGTGATAGGGTAGGTGATGGGGTAAGATGGGAGGGGAGAGGAGGAAGAAAGAAGGAAGGGACAGGAAGGGAAAGGAGGAAAGGAGAAGGGAAGAAAAGCAAAAGAAAGGCAAAGAAGACCCCTTGTGGTGAAATGTTGTGAGGACATGGGAAAAAGTCACAGAACGGGTTCTGATCTGTATCACTGAAGGAACTCCTGAACTGATGAGATCACAAATACATTTAAGCATTTGAGATTTCATACTTTTAAAATTAATTGTATTTGTTCAGCTGTGCTGTATAAATGACCCTTGGCATATTTACAAAGTAGTCTGGTTTTGATTCCTCATTTAGCAAAATACATATCTGGCATTCACACATTAAAAAAACCAAAAATCACTTACCCAATACTCTTGCCAATTTTATTCACTGCTACTGTCTCTCAGTTGTAAAACAATGCAATACGGAGGACCAAAGATAAGTACAGTACAAAGCAATGAATGATCTAAAGTACAAGTATTTGTATCGATAAACACTCTCAAAAACATGCCCCTTCTTTTCAGGCTCCGACTCATTCCTGGCTAACAGCTTAGAGCCCAGATCAAGGGTAGAAAAGGAATAAATGGTTAAGAACAGATTAGCAAAAGAAAAATATGACCCTCAAACTTTTAAGATAAAGGTGATGATACTGAAATTGGAGAAAACCTAACTTTTCTATATTCGTTTAACAACAAAGACCTTTATTAAGTGTCTAGTGTGTACCTAGAGCATCATGCTCAGAGAAATGCAAAGTTGCCCGAATAAGCCAGTACGTGTCCAAGGCAGAATTTGAAGGAAGGCCTTTCTGACTGAAGCTGGCCCTCTATCAAGCTTGGTATAGGAGACATTTCACTTAAAACCACTTATTTTTCTTAACCTGTCTGGAATCTTAAGGCATAATCCTAATTTTCCTAAATTTTCTAAAATGTTCATGAATATGATGAGGGTAAATTAGAGCCAGAGGACTAAATGCTCTATAATTTATTTTATAAAGTAATATTCTCCAAAGCTCTACTTATGGAATACTACTAGGCTGATAAACATTTCTGGTGGCCTTCACTATCTCCCTTTCATTATTCTCCTAACTCTGAGTTAAACATTCAGTTATGAGATCTAGGCTGCATAAAAAGAAAAAAAAATAGAAAAAAAAAGATTTAAGGTTGGGAATAATTGTGTTTTAACTCTGAATGTGACAGTTTATATTGAGACTAAAAGTAAACCTATGTGACTCAATTTTATTTTATATACCTATTTATTCATGAGCCTTGGCAAAATTCTACTACAGACCATTTCTTTATGTTCCTTGGGCTCAAATAAAAAAAAAAAACCCTTAAGGAATAATCCATATAATTTTCCCCCAATATAATTTTGCTGTGTTACTTATTTAACAGTCATACCCCAACAATACCCATACACGATAGCTGAAATGTGATGACAAGAACACAGATTTGTTGACAGTTCTAGTAAAACTATTCTGCAATTCTTTTAATACAGAAAGGACATGGCACTGCTTTCTTTTATATTCATTGAAAAATAATTTTATCATTATCTCATGATAAAACTAGTGAATACTAGATTATGAAAGAATATAACTTTTGATTGACACTATCCTTCCCAAGGGATTCTTTCTTAATTTTCAATTCAGTCTCATATTTGAATTTTATAAAAATTAAAAAACTATTTTTAATTCCTTCCCAGAGGGTAGCTTTTCTAGACTTCACAATAAATCCAGAGTTTCTAACTAAATATTCCTCAGTTAGAGGAATGTCTTTACTGGTAAATCAAAGATGCATATTTTTTCTTTCTAGAAGAGTCTAAAAATGGGATATTTTAGGTTATTATTTCAACAGGAAAAAAAATAAGAGTTCTGGTTCATAATCCACAAGATACAGGATATATTATAAGAAGAATTTTACCAAGGCAAAAAAGCCAGAAAAACAGCTACTGCACTTGAGAAGCTTCTGATGTACCACATGTCAATCAAGATTTGATTTACAAAAAATTCAGAGTTAATACATTACGTGCTGAATTACCACCTAGATCTTAACTGGCTTCCATATAATGCACCAAAATTCCAGACTGTAACTTTAATGCAAAACGTTAATGGGAGAAAATCAAAATACATACAAAAAAGAATTCTACTTTCTTCACTTTACCCTACTTCTCTCAATAATTTACAGCTTTTGCAAAAGTATTTAATTCTATTAACACACTTGTAATCTTTAGGAAAAAATAGCTCAAAATGAAGTATAGGAAGCATGTAGAAATTACCTTTAGGAAAAATCTTTTATCTGTTCTCGTTGGATTGTATGAAGCCAAGTATGCAGCAATTAGAATAAATTTGGAATAATATGGAAGTTCTACGTGAGCATGTGCAGAAAGACCTATGGAAAATATTTTTTTATAAAAAAGCTCATTAATAATAAAACAAGTAACACTGACTTAGCACTTTGCAGTAAACAAATCCTTTTTCTTACCACAAACCTGTGCAATTGATAAAACAAGTGTCAGATTCTATGCCTCAGAGATGAAAAGGTCCTTAGAAGTCAATTCACCCAACCTGACTAAAAACATTCCTGAAGACTGGTAATCCAGCTTTTGTTTGAAGACTTTCAGTAATAGAGAATCTATTGCCACTTTTGGATAACTACTGGGAATTGTTTCTTTATGTTGAACCTCTCTGCATCCACTGGTTTTAGTGCCACCTTCTAGGGCCCAGTAAAATATGTCTACTATATTGTCACTGTTACTACTCTTCATATATTTAAAAATCCCTATCATTCCCCCTCCAATCCTTTTCTTCCCTAAGCCAAAGCAGTCCAACTTCTTCAATGGGAATACATGGATGACTGATTTCAAGTCTTCTCATCATCTTAATTTAATCTAACATTATGACTCAAGTATGTTTCAAAACCCACATTCTTGGAAGGCAGAACTGATTCCCATATCAGTTTTCTAGTTAATAAGAAATTTTAAATGAAACTGTAATTCCATGGGAGGGGGAAAGAGCTAGAATAGAAGCAATGTCGGGGAGTGACAGAAATCTGGCCCTCAGACTCAAGAAGATCTGAATTCAAGTCCAGCCTCTGACACATAATATACTGGCCATGTGACCTTGAGGTCACTTGAAACTCTGTATTGCAGGCAACTTTCTAAGGACTACAAGCCACAGAGAAGGTGACAACATGCATTGGTAGAGTGAGTCCACTTATCTAGGACTTCTCAGGCTAGTGAAATCCCAGATTAAGAGTTTTTCCATTTGACAAGGTAGTGTTTTTCTTGGGACGATAATAACAACGTAATAAAAGAAATATAAGAATTCTTATCATTTAAAAATTACTCCAAACATGAAAATCTGTATTTTATTTTAAAAAATATGAAAATGAAAAAAAAATTGTCAAGTTAGGCTAAAACCCTATTATCATCACAAAACTGTGGATTTTGTGGAAGAGGTTATGCATTTTTTTCTTTTTTGTTCCACAGTATTATTATACTCACTAAATTTTTGGATAAAATTGAATAAAAATTGACAAAATTGTCATTTTTTACAAATACTCACAAAATGTGTTGCGTTTAAACTATGACCTGATTATGAAAATGATAATGTTGAAAATATTTTCCCCACTCATACTGAATTCTTAGTTACTTAATTTTAAAATTTCTTATTACTAAAACAAATTTTATTTTTTAAAGGGTAACTATTATTTTAAATGCATTATTGCCTGTTTTAACTAGCAGCAGCTATTTGCTTTCTTTAGGGGAGTTATATGAAACAAGGTAAACTGGAATATATACAATATTGTATTCTTAAGCATCACCATAGAAAAACAGCTCTGTTCTGACACATTTTTACAAATAAATTTTCAATTAACCAACAAACATTTATTAAGTATCTACTTTTCTTCAAGTTAAATATGGATGTCAGTCAGTCAAAAAGCATTTATTAGGTACCTGTTAAGTGCCAAGCACTGTGCTAAGTGCTAGGAATACAAAGAACTGCAAAAAACAATTCCTGCTCTCAAGGAGCTCATAGTCTAATGGTGGAGACAACATGCAAACAACTATATACCACCAAATATATACAAGATATGCTGAAGATAATAGACAGACAGAAGGTACCGGCATTGAGGGATATTAGGATAAGGGCTATTCCTCTCATAAATGACTATTGCCAAAGGGTATGGATTACCAATAACATTTTTAATGAAAAAAGAAGTGAAAATACATGCATAAAATATAAAGTAAATTATAAAGTACTATCATGTATAATAAAATAGGATTTTAGGTAATATTGACTTTGTACTTTTAAGTGTCAATGAAAACTAGCAGAAATGGCATCAGCCTACACATCACACTTAAAGATAGTATGTTCAGTTTATAATTTGTTTAAATTAATAAGGACAAATTCAGAACAGTCTATCTTCTACCCAAATGCTAACTTTAGCCGTAGCTGGTGAAGACTGTATTTCCTGCTGACATGTAAAAATAGGCCTGTTTAAGTGACAAAGCATTTATTTGTTCATTCAATTATAACCATTGTGTTTTGACAACAACTAAATTTTAGTTTAAATAGAACATCAACTTCCCAAAATCACCCTACCTAGACTCTTAAGATTTATCCTTCTAAGTTGCACACAGAATCATTTTCTAAAATAGTAACATCAAGTTTTGGTCACTTTTGTTGATGGGAAATATGGTAGAGCAGGACTATCAGGAAAATATCAGGCTAAGGATGACTGGTCAGCTTCATTTCGATAAGGGATCACATGAACATCTCTTACTTTATGTAAAGTATGGACCATGACATGAGTATTCACCTAGTGAAATGATGAAGTTAAAATCTAACAAAATCAGGCATTGAAAAGACAAATTGCTATACCAAGTTATACCTCTATCCAAAAAAAAAAAGTCATTATGACTCTACACTTTATTACCAAAAGAAGCTATTTCCCTTTCCAATATTCTATGTCTAAAGTAAGAAAATTAGAAATTCTCTGCCCATTTCAATATATTTCCATCCCACCAAGAACTATTTCAACATTTAGCAAAGTGCCTGGCACAAAGCAAATGCTTAATAAATGTTTGTTGCATCTTTCAGCTCTCCACAGCTTTCTCCTAGGGTGGACCAACACATGGATCAATGTATGTTAGTGAAAACCACAAGCACCATGCCCCCAGAGCCTGGCAGTTAACAGCAAAGCCAGTGGAAAAAAATGAAGGAAAACAGGATTTCATAAACAATCTTTTCTCAAAAAATTCACTGAGGTACCTGAATAGCAGGAAAAGTCCATTAACTATTCCACATAGTTTCTTAATAATTAATATCCACATTTTAATTAAACATTTGGACTTAGTTATAAACATTTCTGATAACTTATTTTATTGCTTTTGCTACCTTTCAATTGTCCCATTTCTGTGTCATCTTGCTGTAATTTTTCCCATTGTGAACTAAAAGTTCAAGAAAAGAATATGATAAATTAGCTCAATGTACTTGAAAAAATATCCTTAAGAAAACTGTACAATTCTAGAGGAATACAGATGTATACAATGTCAATTAGTCTATGAATAAGAGATTTTAAAATCAATACATTATTATAAGCAGTTTAAAAGCCAAATATTAAAAAATGATTTTGGTACTTTTAGTCACACTTTGTTTTTGACTCAAAACTTACATTCATTCAATTGAACAAATATTTATTGAAATACTACTCCTATATTCAAGGAATTGTGCTAAGTACTAGGGACATTATCCAGCTTCCTCACCCTATTTACAAAAACAAATCTCCTCCTCAAAAGACAAAGATTTCCCACCTCAGCATATTCGAAACAATGTTCTACAGGCTTTTCAAATCAATTTTTTCAAAGGAATTTAAATTATTATTGGTATTACTGTTATGAACAGTTTGCATTTTATACAGCACTTTAGAGTGTGCAAAGTGTTTTACAAATATCATTAACATTTGATCTTCACAATAACCCGGTAAGTAGGGCAGCTAGGTGGCGCAGTGCACTGACCCTGAAGTTGAGAGGACCTGAGTTCAAATTTCACCTTAGACACTTACTAGCAAGTCAATTAACTTTTCTAGACCTCAGTTTCCTCAACAGTGAAAAAGAGAGGGCTGAAGTAGATGGCCTCTGAGGTCTCTTCCAGTTCCAGATCCTTTTTTTTTCTGACAATGTAAATTGTTAGTAGCAAACCGTACCAAACATAAGCAGTGAGAGTGGGTACTTCTGTCTCCGCATTGAAGAGGGTCTCCCTCTTTTGAAGGGAGGGCAATTAATTTCTTCTTCCAATTTTTTTCCCCTTGTTCTATCAGTTTGAGTGAGCAGTGAGGTAATGCAATGAATAGAGTAGTGGAAGACTCATCTTCCTGAGTTCAAATTTGGCTTCAGACACTTACTAGCTGTGACCTTTAGTAAGGCATTTAGCCCTGTTTGACTTAGTTTCCTCATCTGTAAAATAAGTTGGAGAAGGAAATGGCAAACCAACTCTAGTAATTTTGCCAAGAAAACACCAAATGAGGTGACAAAAAATTGGACACGACTAAAAACAACTGAATAACAATCAGTTTGAGTAATGTATGTTTGTAGAGAATTATTTATTCTCTATATTAATTTCATTAGTACTTATTTCTCCTTTTTTCATTTGAGATTTCAGGAATATTTCTTTAGATAAATCACTGGGTTGTGTTTACTGGGAAAATAGATACATCTCAAAGTAGTTTATGTAATTCATCTTAATATATACTGTTATAGACAAATGAAACTTATCCATCTCAATCTGATTAAATTTAAAATGCAAACACTTTCATCTCATTTTTCAACTCAGAGAGGACCAGTTGCTAGTAAATTAAAAGTTTAGCTAATGTGGCTTACCTTATTTTATTCTCTGAAAGCATCTTATGATTCAGAATTTCATTTAGTTGACATAATGATTAACACTTCGTTGTTATAATCATCAGATTACATTAGATGAATAGTTTAAATTAATTAAAACTAATGTGATAAGAACACTAACTGGTAAAAGCATAATATAAAAATTTAAAAAAACAATTTTGTGCCACTTCCCCAAATAAAATAGTCACTTTTCTTTTACACGTTTAAATGTAAGGAAATATTTCTAAGTATATCCCCAGACTTATTAATTTTCATATTTTAACCAATCTTTTGGGTAAAGAAATGAATTTGAGAAAGCTTTTTGGATAAAATTGATTAAAGAAAATTCCTAATTGTGGTTTTTACTACCTAGGTGCTCTAGGTCATATAACCATTTTAACAGAAGAATAACAAACTTTTTCCTCTTGATTTATATGGTATACTGTGTGTTTGTTTTTTAATGTAAAATTAAAATGTTTTAAAGAGTATGAAAAGCAAATCTTGTTTAAAAACATCCTCTAATTTCTCTGAATATCACATTCCTATCTAATAATTTTGGAATAGGTTACTTAATAATAATTTCTCTTTCTTTCCAGCAGGTTACAAATATTAGCTTACTCCTAATATGAAAGTGAAGAATAAGATACATATTTTAGCATAATAAATATCTAGATAATTCATACTGAATACTCCCTAGCACTTTGGCAAAAAGTTACCTTACCTTGATATCTCCCTGAGATAAACAGTATGCATAGCCTTCTTCAAATGAGGTTCAATATTTCTCCACAATTTACGGGTATCACGTTCATTAGCTACATCAAGAAAAAATACATAAACACACACATACAACAAAAACCCAAACTTTAGTAACATAAATCCTAGAAAACTGCTACACAATAATACAATTAACATAAAAATAAGACATTTACCTTCTCCTTTTACCACAGGTTCGCAATATTTAGAAAAGTTAAGAGCTGCCTATAGTTAAAAAAAAAAGAAAGAAAAGTTATTTATTATAAAAAGCTAAGGTAAAGAAAATTCATTAATTATCATATATTTTTAAATGCTCAAGGAAATTTTTAATAAGCCAAATCCTGTTAGAAGATTGTTCCTTAGCTATACTTTCAAAAACAAGTACTTTTAGGGAAAACAAAGATTTTTAGACTACAGAATAGATCTAGCACTTTGAAACGGTGATTTGTAAAACACTTCTTCATAGTCCCAAATATTGAACAATTTTACAAAGTAATTTACAGTAGCAAAATCCATAAAATCTGTCAAACTAGCTATTGTTAATCAATGGATAATTACACCATTGATAAACATGATTCTCATTTAAAAGGAAAGGAATTTAAAAATTCCTTTAGTTGGATGTCAGGTATGTATAATAATGCTAATTTGCTTTCAGAAATTTCACGTTGAAATAACGAAATAATGTGGCCTACATACATCAATCAACCAAGAAGCCTTTATCAAGTGCAGACTACATGCCCGGTACTAGTGATATGAAGAAAAATATGTGGAAAGTCAACATGTTAGTCAAATGTATGACAAAATGAATATGATGAACTAGCACTGAAAATAAACATAATGACAAAATAAATATATTGACTCCATATCTCCAGTCATACTTCAATAAAATATCTGGACTAAATTTTTTTTAAGTACCTGTTTAGGGTAAAACATGTTTCGACAATATCTAATACTAATATTCCCCCCAGAGGATATTCCTGGAGCAACCCTGGCTAGGCTTTTTATCTTTAGGTCTAAGAAATGGACTCATTAATAAACAATTGTCTGAATGTGAATAGTAACTAGTGAATTCTTAAAATTAAAAAAAAAATTTTAGTTGAAACATCAGAAATATGGCAGGTAATGCTTGCTACCAAGTCATGCAGGCAGTTGCAGAGCTGGTACTAGAGGAGCCAACAATACTTGGTTGGTTGTCTAACCCATCATATTGGGAGCTCCTTGGGGGCAGAGACAGTCTTTTGCCTCTTTCTATATCTTTGGTGCTTAATACAATGTCTAGCACATAGTAGGATTTTTTAAAATATTGACTAATTGACTGCTAATAAGACCTGTGGGCCAGAGGAAACCTTGAAAAATCATGTTTCTTCAGGTAGGACAATACCTAAACCATTCCAAACAGATTAAAAGCTATCTTGTTTTGTAAAATCTTCAGAGATTATAAATTCTGTTGGTAATTCAATTTTATGTATAATAATCTTTCATCTAAATCCCTCTAATTTCCTCTTTCACATTCAATGGGTATTGTTACCCTACTCAATATAACAACCTAATTAGAATAATAGAAACTTAAGTTAGAAAAAATCTCAGAGGTCATCTAGGAGGGACTTCTGGGGTGGAGCTAGGACAGCAAAGCAGAGAAAGCAGAGCCTTCCCAAAATTCCCCTCCAAACAACTTTACAGTAACTCCTCCTTGAACTCTGAAGTGGCAGAGTCAACAAAAGGTCAGAGTGAGACATACTATCAGCCCAAGACAACTTAGGAGGTGGAAAAAGAGATCTGTGACCCAGAAGAAAGAGGCTGTCTCAGAGCCCACATGGATGAAATCACAATCAGCAGTAGCTTCAGGAGCTCTCAAACCAGAGATGGTAAGATAACCTAGCAATGGTCAGAAAGAGATTATAGGGTATACTTATGATAGAACTGCACATAAGACCAGACACTATTTGGCAATTCCATTGCCTATGCCCACTTCTGTGTCATAGTTCAAAGGTAGAAAGGAACACTTTCAGCCAAGCAGGAATGGAAGCCCTAAGGAGCAATAAATCTTAAGGAGTTATCTTCTGGCCCCAACTGATCAGGAACCCTTAGAACAGTACCATTTCTGGTCTCAAAGCGGAGAGGAACCATGAGGAGCAGTACAGATTGCAATTCCAATGGATCAGGACCAGAGTGTAGATCAAGAGAGGAATGACTATAACATCTCTCCCCAGATCACACCACCTTGGAAACACTGAAAACTTCCAACCCCATAGAACTAGCTCTGAAAACAGCAGTGCAGAAAAAGCTTCAAGCATGAGTTCCTCCCCCATCTCCCACCCCTAACCTGTGCCAGGAACAGGGCCTAACATAAAGTTCCAAATCAAGAAAACAGGTGGAAAAATGAGCAAACAACAAAAAAAGGAAGGTGACCATACAAAGCTACTATGGTAATGGGGAAGATCAAGCCACAAATTCAGAAGACAATATTTAGTCAAAACTTCTGCAAGCAAAGCCTCAAATTAAAATGTGAAGATAATAACTCCATGAGAAATCAAGAAACAATCAAAGTCAAAAGAATGAAAAAAATAGAAGAAAAATGTGAACTATATCACTGGAAAAAGTAACTGATCTGAAAAAAAATAAAAAATAAATCAAGGAGAGATAATTAAAGAATTACTGGACTATCTAAAAGCCATGACCAAAGAAAGAGCCTAGAGATCATATTTAAAAAAATCATCAGTGAAAACTGTTCCAATATACTACAATAAAAGGGTAAAGTAAAAACTGAAAGAATCCACTTATCACCAACTCAGAGATCCCAAAATGAAAACTCCCAATGAATATTATAGTCAAATTCCAGAGCTCCGAGGTCAAGCAGGAAGAGAGCAACTATTCAAATATTGTTGAACCACAGTCAGATCATACAAGATCTAATAGCTACCACATTAAAGTAGTGGAAGGCTTGGAATATGATATTCCAGAAGGCAAAAGAGCAGGGATTACAACCAAGAATAACCTACCCAGAAAAACTGAATATAATATTTCGGGGGGGGGGGAATGGATATTTAATGAAATAGAAGTCTTTCAAGCATTCCTGATGAAAAGACCAGAGATGGATAGAAAATATAACGTTCAAACATAAGACTCAAGAGAGTAATCCTAAAGGACTCCATACAGTTAAACAATTTAATAATAAAAGAATTGGTAACCCTTGACAAATACATAGAGGAACTGTACTATAATCCTACACTACCCCAACTTACTAAATCACCTCCTCTGGAAAACAAAAAACAACAACAACAAAAACCTAGATGCAGGTCTATATTCATATATATCTTTATTAAATTATCCCAAAATTTTCCATTTGCAATTTTATAAAGCTAATGAAATAATTTTGACAAAAAGATTTTTCCTTTCATCAAAAGTATCCCTTTGTGGGGGGCAGCTAGGTGGCACAGTGGATAAGGCACTGGTCTTGGATTCAGGAGTACCTGAGTTCAAATCCGGCCTCAGACACTTGACACTTACTAGCTGTGTGACCCTGGGCAAGTCACTTAACCCCCATTGCCCCCCCCCCCCAAAGTATCCCTTTGAAGGAGAAAGAAAAAAAGAAAGGATAAAGATATCTTTTCTCTCTTATGGTCTGTGATGATAATTCAAAAATGATAATTAACCTATAATACCTCTTCCTTTTTAAAAATACCTTTTTCATTCACTAATGGAACTTCTGAATATTATTAGTATCACTGACATGAAAATATACTTTGAAGTTATATACCAAAGACGTTATGATCTAGATCTAAGTAAAACTTCCTTTCTCCAGAAATAAAAATACTTTATGAGGTAATTTATTTAATTGTTTCTCTGTTTCCCTTACCTAGTCTCCCTTAGTTATTTTACTTTGTTTTGTTTTGAGGGCAATGAGGATTAAGTGACTTGCCCAGGGTCACACGACTAGTAAGTGTCAAGTACCTAAGACCAGATTTGAATTCAAGTCCTCCTGAATCCAGGGCTGGTGATTTATTCACTGTGCCACCTAGCTGCCCCCTCCCTTAGTTATTCTGAGAAAAATCAAGGAAGCTATGTCTCCCTCCCACCATATCATTTTAGGAAAAGGGCAGAAAATTTTGAGATAATTTAATAAAGATATACATGAATACAGACCTGCATCCAAGTTTTTGTTGTTGTTATTGTTTTTTGTTTTCCAGAGGAGGTGATATAGTAATTTCAGAAATTTAGTAAAGGGCATACCCTAGTATGCCTCCAATTCCATGGAGAGATGACCTCAAGTGAGCTAAAGGTATAGCAATTGTTTTTTTTCCTTCTTTTAATTCATTTGTGGCTCATTACAATTTCCTTTTCTGAGATTGGATTATTTACAGTATCCTTCTTATTCTTCAATCTGGGTGTTTTATTTATTTTTTGGTAAATAATCATCCATTTCATTTAGTTTGTCAATTCTATTGACATGTAATTGGACAAAAGTTTCAAATAATTTTCCTTATTTTTTCATGTTATTAATTTTCCTTTTAAATTTTTGATACTGATTTTCCTCTTTTTTTTATAAGTCAAAAAACCCACTGGCTTATCTATTTTATTGACTCCCAAAATCAGTTTCTATTTTTAAATTCAATATTTTTATACTTCAAATTTTGTTACCTCTATTTGCCTTTTAGCATTTCCAATTTGGGGTTTAATTGGGTTCTAAATATTTAATATATAAATTTCCAAAAATTTATGAAGGATACAGATACTTTTTCTTTAAAAAGTGTTTTAAAACAGAAACTGACATATTCAAGGAATATAAGCAATGACTAAAGAGAACTGGAATTCAGAGCTTCTGATTTAAGTATGTTTCCTTCTATTTAGATTAAAAAGTTAGCATATACTAAAGAAACACAAAATAAACCAAGAAGAAAACCTAAACTTGTAGTTACTAAATTATATATCATCTTTCTATCATTCTCTACAGGTAGATAGGCAGAAATTAGTTAAAAAAACAAACAAAAGAAAACAAAAAACTTATTCTTGGAATGATCTATGGAAAATTGAGTAAAGTTGAAAGTTAAGAGATCAAGTCAAAATATTTACTAAACCATAGATTCAGATCACACAGATACATTCTCTATGACATTTCTCACAACCATTCCCTTCCCACTAGTCAGTCACACCTTTGTTAAGGCCCTGGTAAACTCTAACCTAAATTACTGCAATGGCTTCCAAATTGCTCTCCCTATTAAGTCTCTTCCTGCTTCAATTTATCTTCCACACAGCTGACAAAATGATTTTTCTAACCATGCCACTCCCCTCCTTAATAAATTTCAATGACTTCATATTGCCTCTATGATCAAATATAAACTGGTTTTTAAAGGCCTTTTACAACCTGATCCTTCTTTAGTGTCACTGTATATTAGTCTCCTTCCCACACTACTGTCCCACCAAACTGGTCTTCTTGCCACTCATCACATATAATACTCCATTTACCACCTGTATGTCTCTGTACTGGCCATCCCTTGTGCCTAGAATGCACTCCCTCTTTAAAGAATTACTTACTTCCTTAACACAAGCACCACCTTCTACACAAAGCCTTTGCTGATTCCACCAACTACTTTTACCCTCTCCTCCCTATTTTGTATTTATATACACATACGTGTGTATATGTGTATATGTATGATTGGGCATATATAACATACATTGATTTGTGTATGTATACAGAAATAGAGTAGATTTATTTATGTACAGGTTTCCTCCAAAAGCATGGAAGTTCACTGAGGGGAGGGACTATTTCATTTTGTCTTTGTATCCCTAACACTTTGCACAGTACTTTACAGATAATAGGCACTTAATATTTACTGACCAATAACCTATGGGTCATAGGTTTTAGCACACACAAAAAGATAGAAATATTTAAATAAATGAAAATAATGTGATACAAGAATAAATCCTTAGCCCATAGACTATGTTATATTTTTAATATTTTTGGTGAAATAAAATTTCCAACAAAATAACAAGATCACTCACCAGATATCTGAGCTCTTTCAGGTCTCTGCAGACAGTGTAGAAAACACCAAGAAGAATATTAATGTAGGCAGCATAGAAATCAGCGGAATATTCTGGAGGATGATCATGGGACAAAATCTTTTGAAGATGTCCTGGTCCATAAAAACAAATTTGTTTTTTAATGATTCATAAAGCACATAAGACATGCATTTTATATAACAATTTATTATACAACTTTGAAACAACACACAGTCATGAAAAATTATAATTGTAAACTAATTAGAATAGGAAAGAAACATTAAATTTTGAAACCTAGATGGGGGATCATGGGAGGTAGAGCTGTGTCTTTGCCTTAGTGCTACAAAATTAATTAAGTGGTAAGCATGAAAAAAAAAGCACCAAGAATTACTTCTAAGGTAGATCTCAAAAGCCTTGTTTATCTTGGAAAAGTATTTATCAACTTAAAAAAATCTAAAGAACTGGAGGGTTGATTTTTCTATCATGTTAGGTATTCTAAGTAGACATAATTAGGTTAAAAAAAAGAAAAAGAAAAACCCTGATTATCTGTTTAAAAGTTGTGAGAATATTACTCTTCAGGGCCCCCTGCGGAGAAAGCATGAGGTAACCTTTCTGAGGTCGAATTGGCTACTGGGAAGTTGCCTCACAATTCATGGACCACCTTTAAGTCTTGTCAATCAATGGACTTGAATGCTATCAGCCAATTATCTTGGAGCTGCGTGTGAGGACTGTGCCTCTTCCAGTCCCACCGGGAACTTCCAGTGGAATTGAGTGAGGCTCTTGCTCTTTGAGAGAGTGCTTTTTCTCTCTCTTGAGCATAGATCAGAGCTGGATTTTTCCACTCTTTCAGAGACACATGTTCTCTCTTTACTCTTTAATAAATGCTTAATGCCTAAACTGTTGCTGAAGCTCCTAATTTATAAAGGTAAAGTCCATTATCTAGGTGTGGTTTAATCCCATCCCTTTAACAATCTAGACAAAAGAATCTATCTCCATTCCTTTTGTTCCCTTGGGTGTATCCCAGATGAGATCTGATGGGGGCGGCGGTGGGGGGTGGGGAGAGAAAGGACTGATCCCTGGGTCTCCCAAGAAATTGATTATTAATAATTATTTTCACTAACAGAGAAGAATCTCAAAGATTAAAAAATGACATTTAAATGTTTGCAAAGAACACACTTTCCACATCTGGACATATATAAGTATTGATACAAGGATCTTGTATCACTTGAAATGCTTCCACTACTGCCAGATTTCTACACTCCACAGTGATATTTCATTTCCCTTTAAAAGGTTACTTTTAAAATTATGTCCTCATTCAAACATGTTAATACCATCTTTCAAACACAGATAATTATAAATGTTTCCATTTAAAAACCTCACTTATGAAAGAAATTTTTTTTAAAAAAATGAAGATTTACCTATGCTATAATCAGGGAAATACATGATGAATGGTTCAAAACACCCAGTATTTGGTCGAAATTTTTCCCAAACAATCTGACTGAGAAAGATAACAGTCACATTTCTCTTGGTCTATAAAAGAAAAAGGGATAAAAGGTGACCTTGTATATTGAAGCTGTAATCAGAATGGTGATTCCATTTGGATTTTTCATTCAGAAAATTATCAAATTTCCAACTTATTATAAAGTATTTACATATTAATAAGATATCTTTAGACATTCTAATCAAGGAACTCATACATTTGCAGATTTTCATAATTATCCAGAATTTCTATAAAACTCTAGTCATTTTGTTATTCAGTTACTTGTAATGAAACATGTATCTCACAAAAAGTATTATTTTACACTAAATTAAGAAAATACATCCCTTGACTAAGATTAGAGCTTTTTATAAAAATGTTCTTAGGAAAGAATGTCCCCCTCCAAAAACAAATGCATCTTTCTATAACAAAACTGATTATTTTTTAAAAAACGATGTTTTAGTTATGAATAATGTGAAAAATGTTACTTTCTACAATTTTTCTTCTTTTAAAGTAAAATAGAAAACCCAGGAAGATTACAAAGTCAGATTACATATAAGAATTACAGTTCATCCAACTTTAGAAGCATTAAGTAAAAAAAGATGAAATTTTCAAAGGATTCTAGCCCTATTTTAATGATAAGTCTTCATAATTCTCTTGCAAGACAAAGACAACACATTTCAAAAAATTAGTAATCATTTCATAAAGGGCCTATTGGATGCATCATATAAAGAAAAAGATAATCACCTCCCAATGCCTCTTTCCATCTATCCTAGAAACTCAGTGTGAAGTGGTATGGGATTAAGGTGATCTCACTGATCATGAGGCATTCCAAAGAATTACAAGACTCAGTGACTCTGTTTCCTAAGTTTTATTGAAAGACTGCTGACCACAGGGAGAATGCCAGAAAAATGGAAAGGTATCTCTCGCATATGGAAAGAAAAGTTATATTTGTTTTTATTTATATTATGGACAAATTGATTATCAGTCTCATAATAATCTCCACCTTAGGGAAGTACAGGGAAGGGTTTATCCTAATTTGGACTTCCTGGGGTCCTAAGCCAACCCCTGAGGTGCGTACCTTTTTTCCCATGGAGGTTTTGGGAGTTTACATGTCATAAGGTGAATCTGGGGACAAATTTGGCCTTTTCTGCACATGTTCATAAAAAACATACTTCAACTTGTCAAGGTCAGAATGTCTTGGTGTTTTTGATCTCTTTCTTTTTCAGGCTTAATTTCTGGGTATTAACATTGATCAGTTAGGGTCTCTGTGACCTGCCTCTTTATGTTTTTGTTATGAGTGGTGATTAATGGGGGTAATTAATAGCAACCAGACTTCCAGGTACCAGTTAACAAGAACCTAGGCCCTAACTTTGATGAGGGCCCAAGTCTTAAGATATTCATTAACTGCTTTCAGAACTCAGATCTAAATTAGAGCTTAGGTCTTAGGTGTGTCTGTTAACCCCTTCTTTACCTCCTCCATCAAGTGGTTTACAAAAAAGTCTGAATTTATTCTTTTAGGGAAGAAAGGTATATGTAAATTCTGAAAGCAGTCCTAATTAAAAAGCACTAAGCTTTTAGCATTTAAAAATGATTAATGAGTTTTTTAAAAAAAGAGGACTTATTAAAATCGGATTAAAAAGCTATTGGGGGGGCAGTACCTTGAAAGAACAGTAAAATATATTTCTTGTCTAAAAATGATTTATAATTGGAAAACATCCATCTATTTATCTGGCAGAGTATCCGGTATAAAATTATTTTATCATTACTGAAATTCTTATTTGTAGTCTCATGAGAAGAGCAAAGATAAAATATTAATACAAAAAAGAATGGTGGAGGGTTCACTTGGGAGTGATGGAGGAGGTGAAAAGGCGTTAACAAATAACCTTATCAACAGTAGCTAAAAGGGTTAACAGAGAAATTAAAGTTTGAGTTTTTATCAACTGTAACTAGAGCGCTCCAGTCTCTATCAACCAATACTATCAACAGAAGCATAGGGAAGGTAACCAGGGATCATTAATTGTTACTAGCTGTAACGATTGGAATGACGCCACCTGCTGGAGACTTACTGTAGAAGAGTTCTGCCCATGAAGCGAAGGTCTTTGAGGGCAAGACCAGGAGTCAGGAAGTGACGCGGGCTAGTGGGAGGAGGAAGGAAGAGACTGGCGCTCGCTCTCGGTCTCACTGTCTTTCCTTTGGACTCTGGTGGAGAGCGGAGCTAGAAATGTGCTCTCCCTTTAATAGATAGGAATCTAGGCCTTTCTTTCTCTCTTTACCAAATTCTTATTCTCCTTAATAAATGCTTAAAAGTCTAACTCTTGCTAAAGCTTATAATTTATTGGCGACCACTCATTAGATATTTTAGACAGTTCAGCTAGAATTTTAGCCCTTAACATAGCCATTAATATTCCTGGATGACAGGACACCTAGAAATGAGATCTTAAAGTAAACAGATAACATAAACTCTAAATCTTATGAAAATGAATGTTGAAAACTTATTTGTTGCCAAAAAAAAGATATCATAAACAGAGAGACACTCTGGCTCTGAAAAGTTTAGGCATGTCTTTACAAACATGTGCAGAAAGACCAAATGTGTCCTTAGGTTCACCTTATCATGTTTAAACCCCAAAAACACATCCCCAGGGAAAAAATGACCCACCTTTGAGGATGTCTGGACCCAGGAAGACCAAAATAGAATGTGAACCTTCCACAAGGAGGAGATTAAGATGAGGAAATAACCTACTTTTTTCACTATAAATATAACCATTTTCCTCTTCCTATTCGGGATAGCTTTCCCTTTTTTCCTTTGGTATGCTCCCTGTGGCATCACAGTATTCTAATAAAACTTAGGAAACTGAGTCACTGAGTCTTGCAATTCTTTGGGATGCCTCACGATCAATTTGATCAATTAATATCCATCCCTACTTCAGGAGGAAGTTTTCTCAGGCCTAATATATTTTTCTTGCTTTATGGAAAGTCCTAGGAAATATATTTTCTTTGTTGGCATGGAGGGGAATAGTCTTCTTTTCCCCCAAATTTGACTCCCTGAAAACCTGGGGCTCCTGTGTCCTAGTGCCTTTATTTTTTGCTTTCCAAAAAGGTTTTTAAGTAGTACATCCAGCTGCTTTCATACCTGAATGCCAAAAGCCTCAATGCAATACAACGTTTGGGCCATGAATCTATCAATAGCCTGTTTAGTAAACATTGGTATGAAGAGAGGGCAGAGAGAGGAATAGCAGGAACACCATAACACAGAAGCACTGGAAAATTAAAGATACTGGAAAGAAGATTTACTGATAATGGAGTCTGGATCCTAGCATCTGAAAATCTAGTGGAAGAAGAGTGTTTTAAAGGCTGAGAAAGGCAAAAGGAAATGTCAGCTAGTTAAGAAGACCTATGTTCAGGCAGATCAGACTTCAAATCTCAATGCTACAAGAAGCCAGTGATGATGGGAAATCTCCCCTATACAGTAACTTGGACAAAAAAGAATTCTAGCAACCGTGTCTAGGTTTCTATTCATAAGCAGAACAGGGCTGGAAGTAAAAAGAGTTAGGTCAACTATTGTTCTTTGAAATCAACCCAACCTCTGAAACAATTAAAATAGGTTAACAACCTACATGCCCAACCTTAGCCATAGGAACATTTTATAGACATTGAAAATTCCCCAACCATACATTTATACCCTAGACAGATGTGAAAATCTGGTTCCCTTTCATTTTGCAGTCTAAACAGATGCCTGTGCTGTCTATCTGTAGTCACTTATCTCATTCCCAAAACCTCCCCTCACCTACCTATTATTGTTTACCAGAAAAAAATACTTGTCATTATATAATTAGATTTAAGTTATTTTAAAATACAAATATAATTTGGAGAGGTAACACAATAATGTGAAATAAATTTTAGTCAAAGTGTAGATGATAATACGAGAGATAATTTTTTTATATAGGAAAATGTTTTGAAAGCAGGAAATCAATGGGCATACTATAAAGGCAACAGGGAACAGAAAGGGCAGGCTAGACACACTGAAGAAAAACTATGTTAATATTTTTGATACAATAAGTAAAAATAGTAGGTTATGAAATTCATTCCATATATGAATATAAAAAATTGGAGGAAACATTGACGCGTACAGGGATCAAGATATTTTTCTGAGATTTTCTGAATAAGCCAGCTCTGTAGAAATTACTTTCCCCCTCCACAAGAGATTTCTGAGAAAAGCTTTCAGTTACTCTGGCCAACTCTGAATGACAGTCATGGCCTGAATATCCAACTCAACCATTTGCCACACTTTAGTGGTTCTATTTTCATATATACCTAAGTGTCTCAAGAGGCTCTTTGTTCAACAATACTGTCTATTTCACTTTCAAACTAGCTGCTGCATTTATCGTGATCCCCTAAGTACTTTGTTTCATGAGATAGTATTTAAAAGAATTCAAAGTGATAAAATATTGCATTCAGTTAACATGTGCTGCTTGCTTTATAGAAAATCAATGCTGGCAGAAATAAGGGTAAGAAGGATAAGGGAAGAATTTATGTCAATATGTTAAATAAAAGTAAAATGTTTCTAAGCAGACACAAATCCAAAATGTTATAACTATACTTTTCTGTATACAGCTAACATGTACTTGAAAAACTATATGTAAGAACAAGTGAAACTGGACCGATTTTTTTTGTTATTACACCAATTTTCCTATTTTGTAAATCTAAGTTTTTATCTCATTTTCCTGAAAGAAGGCCCTCTACTATTTTACTTAATCACTCACCAGTTCCTGTAACCTAAGAAACGCAGGCAATAGATTTGCTTCCATTTCCCTTAGATATTCTGCTTTATCCAGCACCTTTAAAAAAAAAAAAAAGGTAATAAATTTGAACGGAGTAAAAATCAACTTAGTCAATCAAAACGCTATAGTATAGAGAGAGACCTGATGTTTTCATTTTCAAAACCTCTATTAAATCTTGGGTTCTAGTTCAACTTCAAATATCCTATTCCAATCTAGGCTTTGCACAGCTCACAAAGCTTTCTTATTAAAGCACAACCCTAACCATGTCACTCCCTATTCGCGAATCTTCATTAGCTCCCTACTAACCTCCTAAACAAAATATAAAACTCGGCTCAGCATTTATAGCTTTTCACAAACTGTCATCTACTTTTCCAGGATTATTTCATATTTCTCCCCTTTTGAAGCTATGTTCCAGTCAAACTGGCCAACTCTATTCTCTAGACAGTATTCCAAATCCTGTATTTATTATTTTGCACAAACTATTCCATATCCCTAGAATTCATACCCTCCTCACCTCCAGTAACACCTGCTTCAGAAAATCACTCCTGAGCCCCACCTTAGTTGTCCGTATAAATTCCTTAAGGGCTAGGCCTGCCTTCCAATATGCTAGGGCACAGAGTTCAGTGCCTTTTTTGGGGGGGAGGGGGGGAGGGCTATAGAGCTATAATTTAACTGATAGGAATTGTCCCTTTGTGAGCAAACTCCCTCTGCCAATAGAGTTCAACAACTGTGAGGCAACACGACTCTCTAGAAAACTACCTGGGCTACTGAGATGTTGAGTGACTCTTCTGGGCTCACCTGGCTAGTATGTGCCAGTGGCAGGCTATCCTGACTTCTAGGTCAGGGTGGAATCAGCCTGGATCTAGGACAGGACACATTTTAAATCAAGACCTACATGAAATAAATGATGTAAAGATCATCATAAAAAACATAAATATCTAGGAAAGGAGGTGGGTCAATCATACAGTGAGAACAAAGGACAATAGATGCACAGACTGAATAATTTACTGGTAACCTTAAGATAATTAAAAGAACCAGAAGTCCTCAAAAGACTGACTAGATTTCCTGAAGGCTAAAGAAAGGAATGACACAGGATATGGGAAAGAAAGGAAGAACTGTCTGGAATAGCAAACTGAATAATCATATCACTACTATCACAGAGATATTCAAGTAAATGAAGGCATTCTACTAGTCATGCTCAATCCAACTTCTCTGAAGAAAGGTAATGGTGTTAACATAAAAACATAGCACCTCTTTCCAAAAAGATTACTTTTCTAGATGCTATATGAGTAAACATGTGCTTAGTTGGAAAAATAAACATGGAAATGTACAATTTGTATTGCTTCTCTGAAGTCTCTATATTTCAAATGTTTAAAAATAATGCACTCTGCATACCCTTTGACCCAGCAATCCCACTTTTAGGTCTTTTGCCCAAAGAAATCATGGAAGGGGGAAAGGGACCCACATGTACAAAAATATTTATAGCTGCTCTTTACGTGGTAGCAAGGAATTGGAAGTTGAGGGGGTGCCCATCAATTGGGGAATGGCTGGACAAGTTGTGGTATATGAATACAATGGAATACTATTGTGCTGTAAGAAATGATGAGCAGGAAGAGTTCAGAGAAACCTGGAGGGTCTTACGTGAACTGATGATGAGTGAGATGAGCAGAACCAGAAGAACATTGTACACAGTATCATCAACATTGAGTGTTGACCTACTGTGATGGACTATATTCTTCTCACCAATGCAATGGTACAGAAGAGTTCCAGGGAACTCATGATAGAAGAGGATCTCCAAATCCAAGAAAAAAAAAAGAAAGAAAGAACTGTGGAGTATAGATGCTGATTGAACCATATTATTTCTTTTGTTTTGGGTGCCGTTGGTTTTTTTTTTTTCTATTTTGAGGTTTTGCATCACTGCTCTGATTCTTTCTCTTGTAACAGGATTAATGCAGAAATAGGATTAATGTTATTATGTGTATATATATGTGTGTGTGTATATATATGTGTGTGTGTATATATATATATCTATATGTATATGTATAGAGATATATAGATATAACCTATGTCAGATTACCTGCTGTCTAGGGGAGGGGGGAGGGAGGGGCGGGAGGGGAGGGAGGGAGAAAAATCTGAAATTGTAAAGCATGTATAAACAAAAGTTGAGAACTATCTTTACATGTAATGGAAAAAATAAAATACCTCATACATTAAAAATAAATAAATAAATAAAAGCTCAAAAAATAAAATAAAATAAAATATCTTCAGATAGTACAAATAAAAAAAAATAATGCACTCTTCACCCATGAAAAGTTCAAATATAAAACTTCTGCATTTAATCACATGCAATTTATCTAGCTTTAATTATTTTACTGAATAGTGAAAAAGTTCAAGGTGATCACCTACAATTATGGAAAAATATAAGTTCTTAAAATGTCCTATGACATCATACGGTCTTTCAGACAAAGGCCTTTCCAATAAGGGTGATAATCTCCAAAATAAACCAACAAAAAAATCCCTAAGATAATTTTGCTTTTTTCAAAGCAATAATGAAAATCTTTGGATAATTTACTGCTCAAGGAGCAACAGTATTTCCTATCATTCTTTTTTTTTTTTTAAGTGAGACAATTGGGGTTAAGTGACTTGCCCAGGGTCACACAGCTAGTAAGTGTTAAGTGTCTGAGGCCGGATTTGAACCCAGGTACTCCTGACTCCAGGGCCGGTGCTCTATACACTGCGCCACCTAGCTGCCCCTATTTCCTATCATTCTTTAAAAAAAATTAAAAGAAAAAAGAAAAACTTGAAATTTGTATGAATAAGTTTATAAACTTTAATAAACTAAATGTATGGTACAATTAAATATAGGTTAAAAAGTGTTTCCTTTTATTTTTAAATGTTTCATACTTGTTTTATAATTTAAAAACATGTAAAAGTCAATGAACAACAGTAGCCATTTGTCTCAATCTTATCTAAACTAATTAGGAATGAAATATTTTAAGTAATTTACTGCTCAAAATGAAATTAATTACTTTTTCAACTATATTGGCAAGGTATATTTTCCCTTTCAATCTAAATTTAAAGCCTCTCACCCAGAAAACACAGGTTACCTCAAATAAACTGATGGTTTTCTTTACACCCATTATTATGTAGAACAGCACTGGAACACTCATTTAACACAAGTATTTTAATCTGTGTGGTACAATTGACAATAGTGTAGTATTTAATGCCTTGTATTCCTTTATAACCAACTGATAAATAATTAATATCCAGAAAGGTAGAAACATTAACAAACACACATGTTCTTTTTATCATGTCCCCTTAGAAATTATTCTTCACTTTACAATTTGAAAGCTAATCTGTTAACTCTTAATACACTTTTTTTGGGGGGGGAGGGGGCGTTGAGGCAATTGGGGTTAAGTGACTTGCCTAGGGTCACACAGTTAGTAATTGTTAAGTGTCTGAGGCCGGATTTGAACTCAGGTCCTCCTGAATCCAGGGCCGGTGCTCTCTCCACTGCACCACCTAGCTGTCCCCCTCTTAATACACTTCTGACCAGATTTTTAATTAATAATCCTTAACTGTTTTGCAAAATCACCAATTTATAGACAATGTTTGAGGGTCCTGTGAATTTATATTAATGTACTGAAAAGCATACATTCAGTAGCTACTTGTCCCATTAAGTTTTTTTGGATATTAACTTTTAAGTTTAAAAAAAGAAAGAACTATATATATATAGGTATAGGTATACATATAGATATAGGTGTATGTATATGTATGTGTGTGTGTATATAGGTGTCTGTGTATATGTGTGTGTATATAGGTAGGTAAATAATAATAGCATGGTGTAGTTAGGTGGTGCGGTGGATAGAGTGCTGGGCCTGGAATCAGGAAGACTCCTCTTTGTCAGTTCAAATCTGGCCCCAAACACTTACTAGGCTGTGTCAACCTGGGAAGTCACCTAACCCTATTTGCCTTAGTTTCCTCATCTGTAAAATGAGCTGGAGAAGGAAATGTTAAACTATTCCAGTACCTTTGCCAAGAAAACCCAAATGGGATCACAAAGAGTTGGACACAACTGAAAAGACTGAATAACAACCAAAAAATTAATGCCAGGTAAGAAAAACTCTTCACTTATTAAATTAAATCCAACAATATACATTAATACAAATAAAAGAGAAAATCATCTGCCTAGAAATTCAGTCTATGTCATTATGATGAACAAACACCTAATAAAATTGCCCAAATTCTCTGTTATTCAGCTTTTACATTACTTATTTTACTCACAAACTTATTTTATCAGGTTTTTTTTTAAATTAAGCACACTCCTTATTTGAATTTTCGGTTTATTCATGTTTTTTTCTTTCACTGAATATGAAACCTGCATGACTTTTTATCTACTGATTCTATACTCTCAATTTCACATGTTTTCAATATCAGTTAAACTAATTTTCCCTAAAGATCTTGTCATTTAAAACAAGCTTTTAAAATGTATAAACAACTCTGACTTTTCAAACCTTCATATTTAATCACTCCTACACCATATTTCTTACTATCTTTAGACCTTTATTCCACAAGTCCACCAATGGCTCAATAAAAACAAAAGTATAGCACAATCAGGATTTCACCCTGCTATAATTCAGTTTAAAATACCTTGAGATATTAAAAGAATGAGAGGAAGATCTCAGAATTGTGAGGGTCATATACAGAAAATTTACAGAACATGGAAGAGAATCACATAGGATAGAAAGATATAGCAGGTATGGTAGAAATAACATCTACTAGGATCCCAAAGTCAGGGAAGGTATTCTCAAAGAATTGACTGGTCCAGGGAACCAGGGCTTGGGCCACTGAAACTCTGGGGCACTGGCCAACATACCAAAAGTCACTGGCCCTCCGACTTAAAGAATGTCATGTATTCTCAAGTCACCACAACTATCTCTACTTGAATGTTTCCACATTAAGATGAAGGGGGTAGAGTCTACTTGAACCAGTTCTATATACTTTCTCTGCTCTTCTTAATAAGTAAAGTTCTCTGCCATTAAATGTTGGCTTGTCTCCAGATGCCTTATTTTCTTCAATACAAGTCTGAGTCACCAGACAAGCATAGGTCAGGCCTACTTTACAACAAAGAGGTTATGTTCTCTATTAGTGGAGAGAAGAATCTGCCTAGGAAGGGAGGGAAGACAGGATGGGGTAGTAGAAAATAAGACAGTAAAAAAGGGCAAGAGAGGAGAGGATCTGGTTCCCTACCCCACAGCAACTTAGAACCAGGAAACCAAAAGGACAGCAGGGGAATATTAGAGGGAAATATCAAATGACAGCAAGGGAAGGAGAGGAAAAATGAAAAAGCTGAAACAATGCAAAAATGGATGTTCAAGATAACAATACAAAGTCACTGAAATTTTATTACATTCAGTATCCTCTATTTAAGCAATAAATATTTAAAAGATCTCTATTAATTTAGTTACAATAAACCATTCTGGGTACTTAGAGAAAAGTTTTAATTATCTTGAAAGTGAATTTAAGGGCATCCGTATCTCCCAATGTTAAATAATGTGGTAAAAAATGGAAGTTTTAGCTGAATCATTTGAAAGTTGAGCGCATGCTACTGAAGCGGCTTTTGAAGGACCGCCCTTTTGGGGTGGAGACTGCGATGAACTTCCAGGACATCAGCTTAAAACTGAGGGTGGAGGGGCAGCTAGGTGGTGCAGTGGATAAAGCACTGGCCCTGGATTCAGGAGTAGCTCAGTTCAAATCCGGCCTCAGACACTTGACACTTACTAAACTGTGTGACCCTGGGCAAGTCACTTAACCCCTATTGCCCTGCCAAAAACAAAAACAACAACAAGAAAACCCCAAAAACTGAGGGTGGAACAAAGTTCGGGCTCTCTCTCTGGTGTTTCAGCTTAGCCCTGGCGGCGCACACTTTTGGTGTTTGATGCTGGTTCTCAGCCTGGCAGGCAGTTTGTGATTCGGTGAGTTTTCTAAAGAAATATAGACTAATCTTAGATCTAAGATTATTCATTTGTATTTCTACTTTCCTATTTCCCTAATTGATATCACCTTTTGTTGTCTAATTAATTCCCAAACAATAAAAACTAATCCCTCATTGATTAAAGCTCAGAGGCTTCTTTTTCCTAGTGGTCTGGGAGATATATAAGGGAAAAGTTAAAAGGGGGAGTTTAATGCTCATATATCCAATTTTAAATCTCACAACTTGAGTGTGCATATGTGTAGTTCTTCATTTATGAATACCTATCTATTGTCAGAAAAACATTCAGTCACAAAGTGTTTGTTATCATATGTGATTTCTCTTTTCAGTAATGAAAACCAAATGGACTGATGGATCCATTTTTCACGTAACCAATAGCCCTTGTGAGAAAAAAGGCAAGTTTGAATCAAGTTCTCCACATTAATTATCTTATTCAAAGACTACACTTGTAACTTAAGCTTCATTAGCATCATACTATAACCACTTGTATTAAAAGGGTCAAATTTATGATAAGGCTATAAAATATTAAATTTATATTAGTTATGAACCCAGATACCTTTTAATGCTAGGAGTATAGATTTAGAACCAGAAGGGGCCTCAAAGATCATCTGCTCCAAGTCTCTCATGTTACAGGTGAGGAAACAGACCCAGGAGTTTAAATGACTTGCCCAAGGTCACAGAGGTACAGGATCACAAAAAGACAGGATCTGAATGCATGTCCTCTGACTCCAGAATCGGAGAATCCTGAATGCTCCTAAAAGCTCTTACCATGTTGACTCATATATGTCAAAGATCTATAATCTCATCAGTTTAGGGATGTCCTCCATTATTCATCAATCTACCTTTCTATGACTTCACTCATCACTTCTAGAACTTTCCAAACTAAAATACCCCTTTCTTGGCCAACAGGTTGGTGGCAGCCTTAAAGGAGAGAAGGGGATTGAGAGGTTGCAAAAGTAACACTAACAGGCCTTGGCAAGAGACTGACTATGAGGGCAGGTTGTGCATGCATGCATGCATGTGCAAGAGAGAGACAGAAACAAATACAAAGAATGAGGAGAAACCTAGGCTGTGAGCCTGAGTGGAATGGGAGGATAGTGCTACCCTAGACCAAAGCTTCTTACACTGTGGGTCATGACCCCATATGAGACCATGTAAATGAATGTGGGGGTAGCAAAAAATTTGGCAGTAAATGTTTGATTTGTACACCTATTTTATATACCTATATACCCAGGGTTGCATAAAAATTTCTCCAGTGAAAAGGAGTCGCAAATGGAAGAAGTTTAAGAAGCCTGCCCCAGTCAATAATAAAGAATTTAGAAAGAGGAGAGGGTTTCTCTATGCATATGTAAATATTGAGATATCCATGAAGAAGTGTATTTATAAGTGTAACTTATAAATCTATATAGATTACATATAAAAGCAACCTGGAACACTAAGAAGTAATGAATCTAATAAATGGGTCTTAAAAAAAAGAACATCGTTAAATTACTTACAATATATACAGTCTGATCATCCACACCCTGGTCTTGAGTTACTTTCTTAAACAAACGAACAAAATCATTAAATGAATCACAGGCTATATGAGAAGTGCTTTCATCTTTTGAAGAGTTGAGACAATTCAAGTGGTTTAAAATTTGCTCCAACAGTATCCTTGAGGTAAAACATTCGATACAGTTCACAATAACATGTGGAAGCTAAAAAGAAAGAAAATACACATATCAAATTTGACTTTTTTTCCTAAAAGCTGTTACAAAACCAATCATCAGTCTTGGTTTTTTTTGTTTTTTTTAGTGAGGCAATTGGGGTTAAGTGACTTGTCCAGGGTCACACAGCTAGTAAGCGTTAAGTGTCTGAGGCTGGATTTGAACTCAGGTACTTCTGACTCCAGGGCCGGTGCTCTATCCTCTGTGCCACCTAGCCACCCCCAGTCTTGTTTATTTAACAATCTGTATGGTTGTTGAAACACCCAATTTCTTTAAAAATATTAATAATTTTAGGGGCAGCTAGGTAGTACAGAGGATAAAGCACCAGCAATGGATTCAGGAAGGCCTGAGTTAAATCTGACCTCAGACACTTGACACTTGACACTTGACACTAGCTGTGTGACCCTGGGCAAGTCGCCTAACCCTCACTGCCCCACAAAAAACCAAACCAAAACAATAATAATAACAATAACAATAATAATAATTATTATTATTTTTAAAATTTGGGGCCAAGTGAAAGCTTGAGCTCTAGTCCCAGGTTTGACAGTAATTTGCAGTGTGGCCTTGGTTAAGTCACTTTATTAAATAAACCGCCTTATTTATAAAATGAGTTTGAGATAGACTCCATTATCCCTTTCTGTTCTAACATGCTATAATTCTAAAAGCAACAGACCATATGTCATAGGTTTGGAAATAAACACAAGACCATATATTTGACTGTATTTGGCACCTACCATTGGAAAAGTTTCTCATGGTGGAACACAATAGTAAAATGTCTAGTTTCAAAGAATAAGTGATGAAAGGTGCCATCCTTGGAAGGGGGGGTGAAGGGAACACTCACTGATGTAGAATTATGTAGAGGAGGCTTCTGTCTGTCATGTGGTTTTACTTAATTCTAGTGGGCAAGAGGGGAATTTATCCAGAAATGATTTTTTTTTCAAATAAGAAAAAGATAAAGGACAATTTAATTAAAAAGTAGAATGTTGTATTTTAATGTCTAATGTAAGTCGACATTTTAAGCATCTGCTATTTCAGGATTTATTTCACCCAACAGATCAGAAGCCTCCATTCTGAAAGAGTTGCTGTGGGGCAGCTAGGTGGCACAGTGGATAGAGCACTGGCCCTGGAGTCAGGAGTATCTGAGTTCAAATCCGGCCTCAGACACTTAAGACTTACTAGCTGTGTGACCCTGGGCAAGTCACTTAACCCCAATTGCCTCACTTAAAAAAAAAAAAAGAGTTGCTGTGGCTAAGAAATTCACCACCCTATAGCCAACTTGAGCCTCCTCCCTGAATTAGTCCTTGGAGGACGGGTATATAACCCACTGCTTAACTAAAGTTAAAGGCTTCCCAGTTTGGTTGGACCTTCCAAAGCTTGTAGTCTTCTGGCACAGATTTCCTCTATGTAGCTATAAGGCATCAACAGTAGTTCTTTGGGGGAAAATTCTAAATATAAATTCAGGAATACTTATAAAAATATATATTAAGAAGAAGCATTTATATTAGGGCTTTTATGAAAAGCAGGAGATACGATCAATTACAATGATGAATATTAATTATTTAAAAGTAAAAACTTTGGAAAGGAAGCAATAAAACAAGTGAAAAAATGCAAAAGTACTCTAATTAGAAAAAAGGGCAGAATTTAGAAGGTTGAAATAGTTGAACTTAGAACATTTTATACTTAAATCATTTAAAATTCTTCTACCTATCCTATTAACCAGGCTTTTGGAAATGCACTTATGAATACCCTGATGAATACTAATAATAACTAATAATAACACTAGCAACCTGTGATATGAATACTGTATATGAGAAGATGTTACTATGCAAATAATCTGTTCTTTTGAAAGTAAAAAAATTCTCTAGACCAATACAGATCAACATGATCATATGCATAGTAGTAAGTCCTAGGGAGTGTAACGATTGGAATGATGCCACCTGCTGGAGACTTACTGTAGAAGAGTTCCGCCCATGAAGTGAAGGTCTTTGAGGGCAAGAACATGTGTCTTTTCTTTGGCGTCAGGAAGTGATGTTTGCTGATGGGAGGAGGAAGGGGGAGCCGGGTGCTCTGTTTCTCTCTCTTTCCTTTGGACTCTGGTGGAGAGCAGAGCTAGAAATGTCCTCTCCCTTTAATAGATAGGAATCTAGGCCTTTTCTTCTCTCTTTACCAAATTCTTATTCTCCTTAATAAATGCTTAAAAAAGTCTAACTCTTGCTAAAGCTTATAATTTATTGGCGACCACTCATTAGATATTTTAGACAGACTAGCTAGAATTTTAGCCCTTAACAGGAGAATCTATAGGAACATGGAGCTTGAAGGACTTGTCCAAGGTCACATAGCCACTATAAGAAGTAGAAGCTGGGGCAGCTAGGTGGCACAGTGGATAGAGCACCAGCCCTGGAGTCAGGAGTACCTGAGTTCAAATCTGGCCTCAGACACTTCACACTTACTAGCTGTGTGACCCTGGGCAAGTCACTTAACCCCAATTGCCTCACTTAAAAAAAAAAAAAAGTAGAAGCTGAACCTGTCTTTTTGACTCCAAACCCAGAACACGATCCACTGTGCCAAACTGCTTCCATAGATCATCAGATATTAAAGTTACACACATTTAGCATTTCTAAAGATAGTTTTGATACATTTAAACTAATTCTGTATTATATAATTAGAATTTAAAAGGTAAATTCTGATAGTTTAATTTTTATTTTAGACAATTCAAAACTGTATTAAGAACATAGAAACCCAATGACTACACAGTTTATATCTACATTGTTACAGAAAACATTTATATTTAAATTTTCCTGTATATTTTATATAGACTACTTAGAATATATAAAAATGAAGTATCTGACACAAGCCTGAAAAAGTCTACTTTAAAATTCTTATCTTGAATGAGCTACTTACAAAGAATTTAGATCCCCTTAGTTTAATAAGAAAGTAACCATATAGTTGCATTCCCTACACATACTTCAAGAAGTGCTAGGTTATAAATATAACCTGCAGATATAAGAATCATTAATACTTGAGGCACCAGCCTCCTATGGCTTTCATAGCCAAGCTACTTCCTCCTAAAAAAAAGCTCTCTGCCTCTTGAAATATAGGGCAACAATGATAGGATTACATTGTTATTTACATAGTGCTACCGATTTCATAAATGGTCAAATTGACATTTTCTCATAACAGAAGTACAGGCAGTAATGGGATGTAGCCTACTTTCCAAGGCCTTCTATATATCCTAAACTACAATGATTTTATTTACACATTTTGCTACTAGCACATTCTAAGAGAGACTTAGTAAAGGTACTGGAATATATTCTTGCCTCCAGAAAAAGTCACAACGGTAAATCTGCTACAGAAGTGTTTAATAAATTCTTAATCTAGTTACTGGAGTGGTTACAAAATTTTCAGTTATAACACCAAATATAGGATTTTTTTAAAAAATCCCAATAGTTCTTTTTAGTATTTCTAACATGATTTCCTACTGGATGTATTTCCCCCACACACACACCATTAACATTTTAAATCAACTTACAATGAGTTTAATATTACTCTTACCTCTGAAGTTTTCAACAAAGTTTCCATTACATAGGTCTTTCCACTAGCTCTATGTCCATAGATAAAGATGGATGGGAAGCTGAAATGATGACGCTAAGGGAGAAAAGCAGTGATCAATTTACATTTACAAAATTTACAAATGTACTAAACTTCAACTTTACCAAACTTTATTTAGCCTGTTTTTTTCTAATCAATCCAAAACATTACAACAAAAAGAGCAATGCTTTGTTGCTGAATAAAAATGACTGCAAGACTCAGAGGGATTTCAAAAGTGTGCTAGGTTCAAGGCTCCGACCAACAGAAAGAGTACTAGTCAGTCATCCCAGACACTTATTAAAGCAAATCAGTGATAAGATTTGTCTATGTTATTCAATTCAACAAATATATATATTTTAAATGTCTATGTGTTCCTCTTACAGTTCATAGAATCAGCAGTAGCTTAGAAAAAAATATTTTCAGAGATTCCTATTCATTCAATCAACACATAAATATTATTCTAGTGAGAAATTAGGCACTTAGAATATCTTTGTTATTATCATTACAATCATCAAGAAACATTTAATGATTGTTAAATTGTTGTTAAATCAAAAACATGTCCCGAGGCAGCTAGATGGCAGTAGTTAAAGCACTGGCCCTGTATTCAGGAGGACCCGAGTTCAAATACAGCCTCAGACACTTGACATGTACTAGCTGTGTGACCCAGGGCAAGTCACTTAACCCTCACTGCCCCACAAAATAAACAAACAAACAAACAAGCAACAACCATGTCCCAGGATAAGTTACCCTACATCTAAGTTGAAATGAAGTTGTTCTTCAGAAAAAATAAAAAATTTATACCTGTTTTATAGCTAGATTTTTGTTGGTGTTCAAACATTTCAGTGATGTCCAATTTTTCATGACCCCATTTGGGGTTTTCTTGGCAAAGATACTGAAGTGGTTTGTTGTTTCCTTCTCCAGCTCATTTTATAGATGAGGAAACTGAGACAAACAGGGTTAAGTGACTTGCCCAGGGTCACACAGTTATTAAGTGTCTGAGAACAGATTTGAACTCAGGAAGATGAGTCTTCCAGATTTCAGGTCCCCAACTCCACTCCATCTACTGTGCCACATTCTATATAAACTACATGTGCTAATTATTAGAACAATAACATAATCAAGATAACTGCTTAAATATTAAAATCTCACATCATGAATTGATTTTTAATGAAATGAAAACTATATCAGATATTTCAATACATGTGTTTCTAAATATAGACAAGGATATGTTCTGAATGTTTGCTTAAGGATTTTAGAGTAGAACCAATAATGCACTCATACTGATCAGCTCCTCCACATTCAAATTCTATCTACTCCTTAAGACCCTTATCATAGCAGACCAGGTTGATCTCATTCTCTGAAACCCTAAAGCACTTACTGTTTATATAATTAATTTGGCATAATCATATATTACCTTGTAGTACTGCACTGGAGCCATAATTTCAATTCAACAAGTCAATTGTTAAAATACCTACTATGACCAAGACAAGAGGGAAGGAAAGACAAAAATTTTAAAAGTCACTGCCCTCAAAGAGCTTACCAAGGAATACAAGATATACACTAATAAGTGTACTTAATTGAAGGAAGAGCCCATCAATAGCTAGGGTGATCAGAAAGGTTTCTTGTAGAAGTTGGCACCTGAGCTGAACTCTGAAATTAAGTAGCCTAAGATGTGGAGGTGCAGAGGGCATGCACTCTAGGCATATGGGAAAGCTAGTGCAAAGACAATGGGAAATGAAATGCTGATTGTGAGAAACAGCAAGGACACTTTGGCTAGACCATAATATGTGGGAAGCTAAGTGATGAATAGAGGCTAGAAAGGCCTGCCATGGTTACTCAAGATAATTTATTCCAATGAGGCACAGTAAAACCTTCACCATACTGATCAACCATACCATATGGTGACTGAATAGTAAACTATGGCTGTCTTCCTTTGGCCCCCACCCCAATATAGCCAGTTCATTTTCCCAGGTGTTGTATCCTAGGTCTACCTAGGATTGCCCTAGGTTGCCCCAGGAAGCTACTTTACCTCTTATTTTTCTTTTATTCTCATTTTCTGTTAAGGAGGAAAGAGATGTCAGAGTCCTTTGGCATCACTATTAGTTAAAATGGTGACAGTTATCACCTACTTACCATATATAACTTTACTACTTGCTTTCCAAGTAATTCAGCTAGTATCCTAGTTAAATGAGAACCACAGAAGTGATGCATCTGAGCAGAAAGTGAACTCCTAGAAGGGCAGGGGCCTTTTCATTTTTTTGTTTGTTTGTTTTGGGGGATAAGGGCCTGCATCCTCATCAATTAGGATTTAACTTCTAAACCAGCAAACTGGCTTCCTTTAAGTTCCAGCTAAAATCCCACCTTCTCCAGGAAGTCTTCCCTTAACTCCAGTGTTTCCCTCTTTTAATTATTTCCTATTTATCCTGTATATAGCTTGTTTTGTCTATTTGTTTGCATGTTGTCATTGGATTGGGAGCTCCTTAAAGGCAGGAACTGTCTGTGGCCTGTTTTTGTAATCCCCAAATTTAGCACAGTGTCTAGCACATACTTAATAAATGTTTACTGAACAAATGAACTCATTATGTTTTCTCTATCCTCTACGCAAAGAGCTACTCCTTACACAAATCCTGTCTCTGGTATATTAACTCTGTGACCCTGGACAAGCTAGAACAGATCTACAGGATGGTGGCAGTGAGGTGATGATGGCACATGAGGAAAAGTTGAAGGAAATATATGTCAAGACTAGGCTAGAGAAAAGAAGATAGGATGGTGGTTCGCAAAATTATAATACGCTGCCATGCAGAAAACGACCAGACTTACTCTGTGTGGCTCCACATGGCAGATCTTGGACCAATTGGGTAGATGTTAAAGAGAGGAAAACTTTGTCTAAAAACGAGGACGAACAGTTAGAGATATCCAAAGATAGAATGAGCTGCCTTGTGATACAGTGAATTCCCCATCACCATATGCTAAACTGAATGTCAGATGAAAGGGTACCTTGGGGAATCATCTAAATTGAACTCCATTTCTGCAGCTAAAGAAACAGAGGCCCCACGAGGCTAAAGGATGACCAGTATCATACATATTGGTGGCAGGGCTGGGACTGAAACCCATGTCTCCTTGGCTTTCAATCCAATATTCTTTCCACTGTGAGAATTGGAATGGCACCCCTGCTGGAGAGATACTGTAGGGAAGCTCCACCATGAGGAGAAAGCATATGATTTAGAGACCATGCAACTTTAGCATCCAGAAGTTACATCTACAGAACCACCTGTGGGACTTGTCAATTAGAGCTACCAGCCAATTAGCTTGGAGCTATGGGTGTGTGGACGGCCCTGTTTCCTGTTGGAGAGGTTTCTGGGAGGAGGAAGGGCGAGTTGGCTCTCTCTTTCTCCTGGACCTCGTGTGGAGTGGAGCAGAGATGCTGGCTCCCTTAGATAGATAGATGAAGGCATCTTGGCCTCTTTCTCTCTCCTCACCAAATTCTTATGCTCCTTAATAAATACTTAGAAGTTTAAACTCTTGCTAAAGCTTATAATTTATGGCGACCACTCATTAGATTTTAAACATCACATCACTATACCTAATTGGTATTCAGAATGGATGTTGTATAGTGGAAATTGTATATACTGGGTCTCTAAGTGTCCCTTTCAAATATGACTTTCTATGAACCAAGTAGGATGACTACATTTTGAGTAAAAACAACACTATGGGGGCAGCTAGGTGGCACAGTGGATAGAGCACTGGCCCTGGAGTCAGGAGGACCTGAGTTCAAATCCGGCCTCAGACACTTAACACTTAATAGCTGTGTGACCCTGGGCAAGTCACTTGACCCCAACTGCCTCACTAAAAAAACAAACAAACAAAAAACAAAAACAAAAACACAACACTATGGGTAGAAAATTATTTGAGATATTAGCATCTCACTTTGCACTATTATTTCATTTATTTGCACTATTATTTCATTTATCAAGATTTGCTAGGGTTGGGGCAGGGTGGAAAATGGAGGTGATGGAATGTTTCCATGCTCCCTAAGAGTCTTCTCCTGGCCATTGGGCCTTTCAAGTAACTGTTCTAGTGGGAAATTAAGTATTTTAGAGAGCAAGTTTCAGGAGTCCTATGCTTGAAGCACTATTTCCCAACACCTCAGTTTCCTTATGCTTAATACCACTGCTGATCTCATTGAAACCTGAATAAACAAATACACAACACCTCACAAAGGCACCCATTACACAAATGATGTTTATTGGACAAACAGTTTTGTGCTACATGCTGATAAATGAATCCAACCCCAATAAGTTAATTCAACTTTTCAGAGATTCTTGATAATGATAAATTGCAACTAGAGTTTCCAGCTGAAACCCCCAGTCATCAAAGTGCTTTGCAAAACTGCTGTTCCCTGCAGGCTTTTTACTTTGGGATAAAGGTTAGAAATCAAAGCTTCTATTCTGAAGAGCAATTTGGAACTATGCCCAAAGGGCTATGAGGCTGTGCATACCCTTTGACCCAGTAATACCACTGCTAGGTCTGTATCCCAAAGGGATCATAAAAAAGAGAACCGGACCCACATGTACAAAATTATTTATAGAAGCTCTCTTTGTGGTGGCAAAGAATTGGAAATCGAGGAGATGCTCATCAATTTGGGAATGGCTGAACAAGCTGTGGTATATGAATGTAATGGAGTACTAGTGTGCTGTAAGAAATGATGAGCAGGCAGATTTCAGAAAAACCTGGAAAGACTTAAGTGGACTGATGCTGAGTGAAGTGAGCAGAATAAGGAGAACATTGTACACAGTAACAGCAACATTGTGGGATGATAGACTTAACTCTTCTCAGTTAATACAATGGTCCAAGACAATTCCAAAGGACTCATAATGGAAAATGCTCTCCACATCCAGAAAAAAAGAACTGTGGATTCTGAATACAGATAGAACCACACGACTCCTACTTTTTTTTTCTTTTTTTGAGGTTTTTCCCTTTTGTTCTGATCCTTTTTTTCACAACATGACTAAATGAAGAAATGTTTAATGTTATCGTACATATATAACCTATATCAGATTGCTTGCTGTCCTGGGGAGGGGAGAGGGAAGGAAGGGAGGGAGAAAAATTTGGAACTAGAAATCTTATAAAAATAAATGTTGAAAACGATCTCTATATGTAACTGGAAAACAAATAAAATACTATTAAGATTGGGGGGGGGAAGCAGTCAAGGCTTCTAAGTGCTCTACAAATAAACTTTCACAAGGGCTATTTCCTTCCTTAACCTAGCCCAACTATGGCATGACTCCCCCCAGAATCTCTTAGGTATATGTTCAATTTGGGAAGCTGGTGGATATGGGGATGAAGGGAGAGGAGAAAATAACAGCATTTATACAGAGCTCTAAAGTTTGCAAAGCTCTCTGCGGTTGATCTCACAACGACCTTGTGACGTAGCTGCTACTGTTATCCCCACTTTTTTGGCAGATGAGGAAACTAAGGCTGAGAGCCCAGGGTCACAAAGCTAATGGATGCCTTGGGCAAAATTCGAACTCGTGTCCTCCTAACCCTGAGTCCGGCGCTCTATCCATTTCGCCTGATAAAAAAGCAAAAGAAAAGTCTGAAAATTAAAGTTTGAAGGAAAACATTTATCGAACAATACCTCTCCGAACAAGGCCATCAAAGCAGACACTTGGGCTTCGCGACAAAGCACCACGTTCTCCAGAGGAAGCATCGCGGCTGAGGGTGAAGATAAGCCAAGGGCGGGGTGGGGGAACCAGCGGACTGTTTTGAGGGCCTTTAACCGGTTGCCCCAAAACCCGCGGCACAGACCCGAAAGCTTAAAAGCTATCGGGCACCAGCTCGACACTTAAAAGCCCCGGTCCAACCTCCCACGACTTCAGCAGCCTCTACGGCCTGACGCCAGCACGTCGGGGTCGTGACGCCATCGCGCCGGCGTCGTCGCCGTCCAGCGTCCTTAGGGAGGGCGCGCGGGGCGGGAACCACTTCAGACTCCGCCTCCAGAGGTGTTTGATTATCTCTTTGTAACAGTGGGAGAAAGAGGAGATAGGGAGGGGAGGAGAGAAAAGAGAGGGTGCCGAGAGCCTTCCCTGGCCCTCTGGAGGCTGGTCGGGGAGAGAGTTAAGGGTACCTGGTGGGGGCACCCCTTAGGTGGGCCTTCACTGAATCCGGCAGCCTCGGGCCACGCCCAGTCCCTCCTGGGCCTCGCAGCCTCTGGATAGGAGGAGGCGGGGGCGGGAATCCTGCGAGGTGGACCTGTTACATGTAGACAGCCAGGTGTCAAAGAGGGTAGATCTTCCCCAGGAAATAGAGTGACGACTCGGGCTTGAATGGAATCTCAGACTCCTGTGTACACACAGATACCTAAATATCTATACACACACACCATCCTGAAGGGCTAGTAAATTATATATTAAATTGTATACGTCTGTGTAGCACAGTGCCTGGCATATAGGTAGCATTTAAATGTATGTTTCATTCCTTTATTTTTAAATGTAATTGTATTATTTTCCCAATTAGCAGGTCAGTACACAAACAATAAGGCTTAACATGTACCTGGTACCGTTCTTAGAGCTGGGGATATAAAGAAAGGTGGTCTCAGCCCTTAAGGAACTCACATTTAAATGAGGGAGAAAACATGCAAAAACAAAAAATCTATGGTTATACAAGATATCTAGATAATGGTAGGTTAATGTTGAGGGAGGGGGAGGGAGGCCGCCTTGAAGAAGCTGGGTGGGATTTGGACTTGATGGAACATAAGGAAGGCAATACTGTAATAGGTAGTGAGGAAAGAGAGAATTCTAGGCATGGGGGAACCACCAGTGAAAAACGTAGGGCATTCATTTTAATCCCTCTACCCCTGTCCAGTTACACTGCAAGAAATTTTAGAAAGCCAGCCAAAAACAAACAAAAAACAACCCTTGTTATGTGTTCATTGTAAAGCAATGCAGATTCTCTCCTTGGCCAAAATACCTCTCATTCTTCATTTTGAGCCCATCATTTCTGTCAACAAGTAGATAGCTGGGGGCAGCTAGATGGCACAGTGGATAAAGCACTAGCCCTGGATTCAGGAGTACTTGAGTTCAAATCCGGCCTCAGACACTTGACACTTACTAGCTGTGTGACCCTGGGCAAGTCACTTAACCCCTGTTGCTCTGAAAAAAAAAAGTAGATAGCTTACTAAGACTGGTAAAATATCAATTTTATGGATCAAGGTGAAGAAAGCTGTTGGCATCATTTATAAAAGTCTAGCAGTAGTTCAGAGGACTCAAATTTGAATGACCATATTAAGTGGCATAGCTTCACTGCTTGTCTGTAACAGATTATGTGACCCAGGGTAAAACACTGAGCCTTAGCTTCCCCATCTGTAAAATGGAGATGATAGCACCTAAAAGGATTGTGATGGGAATCAAATGAGAGAAGATATGGAAAGCTCTTTGCAAACCTTAAAATATTATGTGATAGCTATCATTATCATTGATGTAAGCATGCAAAGCAGACATTAAAGAGCTTGTAAAACAGCTAAATTTAGGGATGGGATAGCTAATCCCAAAAGAAGATAAAATAGAGGGATAACTATAGGATGGGCCAAAAGTCACAAAGGAGTTTCAATATTCAATAACTCCTTTATGTTTTGCTTTTCATTTACAATATCATAGCATCATATACATTATATATATGAAATGAATTTACCTTACATGTGACAATTCAAATCTCATAAGTGGTGAAAAATAGAGAAAATATAATTTTCAAAATGTTATTAAAACATCATGACTTTTGGCAGACCCTATATATTTCATTTTCAAGGAAACTTGGCTCCAGTTGTGTTTTTTTCCAAATTGTCATGACTGAGAAGAGTTAATTACTTAAATGTCTCACATTCTAGCACAGACACAATTCAATACCAGGTTCCCTTATTTCAAACCTAATTTCTCTATACCCCAGTTTCGGTAAATAACATGAGCTTTAATTTGAGTATAATTTGTTCTTTGCAATAGCAAAAGTATGTTAATATTGATTTGTAGTGTTTTCTTGATTATAAAAGCAAGTATTAGCATGCCTAAAATTATAGTCAGTCCACTAAAATTGCTAAAAATCACTTCAATCAGTCAATAAGTATTTATTAAGTTCTAATGTCAAACACTATGCTAGATACTGGAGATACAGAAGATGAAGGGGAAAAAAAAAAAGAAAGAAACAGCCCCTGCTTTCTAGAAACACTCATTTCATCTGAAGTATATGTTTTAGTGATGATGAGTCATTAGTATCACCTTTAAATGAATAACCATGTACCCCCAAGAAATCAAAAAGAAAATGGACCTATGTGTATAAATATATTTATTTTAGGTCTTTTTGTTCTATCAAAGAATTGGAAACTGAGAAATTGCCTAACAATTGGGGAATGCCTAAACAACTTAAGGGTATATGAATAGGATGGTATACTACTGTTTTGTAAGAAATGATGAAGAGGAAGACTTGTATGAGCTGATGCAAAGTGAAGTGAGCAGAACCAGAACAAATTATGTGATAACAACAATATTATAAAGATAGTCAATTTAGGAGCTTAATACAATGACCAACCAGAATTCCAAAGGACTCCTGATGAAACATGCATGCTATCCACCTACAGAGAGCAAGAGATCTTTGACTCGGGTAGATTGAAGCATATTTTCTTTTCTTTTCTTTTCTTTTTTTTTGAAGAGGCATAGTGCATTGCTATTGTAACAATTGGAGTGACGCCACCTGCTGGAGAGTTACTGTAGGAAAGCTCCACCATGAGGAGAAGGCGTCTGAGGGCTTTCCTACAGTAACTCTCCAGCAGGTGGCGTCACTCCAATTGTTACACTATATAACCATGTTTGTTTTTCATAACAAACATACATCTTTGTCATGGGCTTTATTTTCCATGTCTTCCCAACAAGAAGGAGAAGGGAAATTGAAGTAAAATAATTTGGAGCTGATGATAAAATGAATGAATTTTTTTTTAAAGAATGGTATGACTGAAAAAAAAAAGAATGGTATGACTAACTTGAGGGAGGTGGCAAATTCCTATAAATTCTAGTTCCCAGGAGGCTGGGACTGTTGATTTTTTTGAGCTACAGTAAGCTAAGCCATGGGGTTAAGTTTGGCATTAATGTGGTAAGCTTTCCATAAAGGGAAGGATTGCAGAAGGAGAAGTAAACTATGCTAGGGTGGAAACTGAGCAGGTTAAAGTTCTTGTGCTAGTCACAGTGGGACTAAGCTCCTGCACAGCCCCTATACCACCAGCCTGGTAAAAAATTTTACAAAAAGGAATATTGTGGAATCAAACTTTATTACTGACAATATTTTATGGCTATTAGACTCTTATTTAATACATTATGTCAAAGTTATTTAACTTCTTACTGGTGTGCTTCTTAACTGCTAAAATGGGTGAAATCTGTTTAGATTTATATTGACAATTTAGATATATTAATGATCCCCAAACAAAAAAGTATAATCCTTTGGAAAAGCAAGTAATTTATTCAAGCAGTTTGCACATATTTTTTAAAGATTCTATTTCCTTTAATATCCCTTTCACTGTCTCTACAGAATCTGTTCCAAACCTTAAGCTCCCCTTGTGAGCCTTTCCTCACAGCCACTCAGCTGACCTTCCCTCATGCTTCACTGAAAAAAGAAGACCAATCAAGGAATGCCCCTCCTTCTTCTCTCTTCCTCTTGTCACATCATCTTCACCTACTATGTTGTTTACCTTGATCTCAAATGAAGAGGTGGCCCTTCTTGCCAAGGCCAGTGCCTCTCTATAAGCACCCTAGATTCTCATCCCCTATAGTCTTGTTTCATCAATGAAACACTCCCTGTTCCTTGAAGAAACAGAGGGGAGAATGTGGTAAAATAATGGAATTTGGCAGATGGATTGGGATGGGCCACACCTGTCCTGTCCTGAGTGATATATGCTGCTGATGTCAGCAGGAGAAACCACTCTTCACAGGCAGTTTGAAGGACCTCCCCTTTTAGGGGAGGGAGAGTAAACCCTCGCTGAGGGGAGTCTCGGTCTCTTTCCAGTCAAGTGAGCTGGCGGAAGCCAGAGAGAGAGAGAGGTTTTTCTTGGAAGTTTGTCCTGTAGGCCCTGGCTGCATAGCTGTTTCCCATTGAAGCTATGGACCCCAGATGGTGAATTAATAAACAAGCCCAACTCTTTTGAATTAGCTGAGCTGGAAGCGAGATTGGGGATTGTACAGGTTTTGGCTAAAGTTAGGGGGATTATCCATTTTCCAGTAAATTGCCTCCACTATTATCTCTATTCTCTTTAATTTCATTCTTTCCCTATCTACTTGCTCTTAATGCATACAAATAGGCCCATGTCTCCACATTCTTAACAAATTTTCATTTGATTGTTCCTACTAGCAATTATTCTATATCTCTTCTTCCCTTCTCCGCTAACCTTAGAAATTTTTCTATACTAGGTGCCTCTCTTTCCTCTCCCCTCACTTCTTTTTTTAAATTTTAAAATATTTTATTTAAAGTTTTGAGTTGCAAATTCTATCTCTCCCTTTCATCCCCCCTCCTTGAGATAGTAAGCAATCATATATAGGTTATACATGTACGATTATGTAACATTTCCATATTAGTCATTTTGTACAGTAAGACAAAAAAAAAGAAAAAGAAAGAGTGAAAAGTAGCATGCTTCAGTTTATTCAAACAATATCTGTTCTTTCTCTGGAGGTGGATAGTATGCTTCATCATTAGTCCTTTTGGGATTGTTTTAGATCATTGTATTGCTGGGAATAGCTAAGTAACTCACAGCACTTCATTTTACAATATTGCTCTTACTGTGTACAATGTCCTGGTTCTATTCATATCACTATATATCAGTTCATGTTGTCTTTCCAAGTTTTTCTGAAATCATCCTATTTGTCATTTCTTATAGCACAATTATTCCATTACAATCATATACCACAGCTTGTTTAGCCATTCCCCAATTGATGGGCATCCCTTTGATTTCCAATTCTTAGCCACCACAAAAAGAGCTGCTATAAATATTTTTGTACAAATAGGTCCTTTTCCTTTTTTCTTGGATGTCTTTTCTCCTCTCACTCACTTCACAGATAGCATTCTGCTATCTGGCTTCTGACCTAATCATTCAAATGAAAATGACTTCTCCAAAATTACTGATGATATCTTAATTGTCACTTTAATGACCATTTATCAAATCTCATCCTTTTTAACCTTTTACATTTTATATTATTGATCCCATCTGATTCCCCTAGACACCCTTATTAGGTTTTTCTAAAACTGCCTTTTAAAAATCACACTGCTTTTTCCTTTCTTCTACCTATTTGACTATTCCTCAAACTCTTATTCTGGTTCTTCATGTCGGTCATGGTCATTAACCATTGCTGTCTCTCAGGACTCTGCATTGGCCCCCTCTTTTCTCTCTATTCTCTCATTTGTTGATCTCATCAGGTCCCACAGATTCTGTTATCTCTGTGTAGATGGTTCTCAGATCTATATAGCTGGCCTTAATCCTCCTCCTGAGTTCTAGTCCTACATCCTCAATTGTCCCGTGGACATCTCAAATGGAATGTCTCACAGATATCTCAAATTCAACATATCCAAAATAGAACTCATTATCTCCCTCCTCACCACCAAACTCTCCCCTTTTTCTGTCAAGGGCACTACTGCTGTCAGTCACCTAGGCTTGCCATCTTCGTTTCATCCTTAGCTCATGTTCTTTTCCCACATATCCAATCAACTACCAGAACTACCAGAACTTCATAAAATCTCTCATATAGACCACTAAGTGTGAGATTTGGTAGAACCCAGGACTTGGAGTCAGGAAGACATAACTTCAAATCCTGCCTCAAAGATAAATCTTTGTGACCCTGGGCAAGCCACACCTCTGTGTATATCAATTTGATTCTCTGTAAAATGGGAGTAATAATATAACCTACTTCCCAGGATTCTTATGAGAGTCAAATGCTTCAACATATATAAAACAATTCGTAAACCTTAAAGCCCTACATAAATGTCAGTTATTACTATTATTTTTATGTACCTCCTCTTCTTTCTAATCACATTGCTACCATTCTAGTTCAACTTCTTATCACCTCTTACCCAGACTATTACAATAGCTTTTTAATTGATATCTCTGCTTCATGTGTCTCTCTACTAGAATGTATCCTCCATTCAGCTGCCCAAGTAAATTTTCTAAAGTGTAGATCTAACCATATCAGCCTCCTACTCAATAAATGCCAGCTCTTCTCTATTACCTTTCAGGTCCATTCAATTACTAAATCCTGCCCATTTCACCTCTGTAGCATTTCTTGCCCTCAATCTCCTCTCCATTCCCTCTACTATCACCCACATGGACCATTATCATAGCTTCCTACTAGGTTTTTTGGATTCCTTTCTCTTCCTTTTCTGATTCATGCTTCATGTTACTCAGAATAATCCTTCTTGTCCATAAATCAGTTCCAAAAATCTTCAGCAGCACTGTATTTCTTTCTGAATAAAGTTAAAATGTCTTTGCTTAGCACTAAATATCCTTCACAAGCTACTGTCACATTAACCTTCCATCTTTATCACATATTATTCTTCCCCATACTCCAGTTAAATCAGTCTGTTCTTTCACCCAAAACATATTCTTCCTACATCCATCGCTTTGTTCATAGAGGGAATCCTTTCTTCCCCTACTCCCCACAATATATAGAAACCATTCATCTGTTGATTGATATGTATCCTTTAAAGGCCAGCTCAAATACTGTTTCCTCTTCTGTGAAGACTTCTATCCCTCAAGTTGGCAATGACCTCCTACAGACTTTGCAAAATAGTTTGTTGTTTTTGCAACTCTTTGGTATACTCATCATTTAATATTGTAGGTCATATCTATCCTTGTTTGTGGCTTATACCCTAACTATTTGTGAGTAGAAAACATGTATTATTGTTGTATCTCTAGCCACCACAGTGTCCTGCACATAAGTGCTTAATAAATATTTGTTGAATTGAATTGGATATAATAGTACTCAAGCACCAAAAAGGAAACTAATTACAAAAAAGTAAGTTAAATTGACTTATTTAGTTATTTTAATTGTTAATGTCACTATAGTAGTATTTCCTAGATACTCTGATGTGTTAACCTCTTCTTCCAAACTTAATGGCTTTAGTCTTAAATTATTAGGTGATAGTGAATTAAAATGGGCTTGGGAACTAATTGTTTATTTGAAAATAATTAAATGCCAGTGGAAAAGCTATTTTAATGTATTAGTATCCTGGGACTAATAAGCTCCTAACTTAATTGAGCAATAAACATACCATAAGGTTGGGAACAGAAGGTGAATTCTACCTGAATCATGTTGCTAATTTGAAATATAAATCCCTGGTCCATTTGATGATCCTAAAGAGCCACCCAAATGCAAACTATTTGTTGACAATATAAATATATGCCCCTGATAGAATCCTGTTAAAGGAATAGTTATGTGGCCAAATCTGGCTATATGTGTTCATGGAGATTCAGTGTGAAATAAGAACTGGTGTTAAATGACTTGCTCTTATCATCATGGCAATAATAATACAGTTGGGCCTAGAGTTCACATATCCATATTTCTAAGCCAGTGTTCTTTACATAATAGCACAGTGTCCTTCTTATTACCCTTCCAGTTCCTTTTCTAGTCATATACATCCTTGATATTGTCTTTCCTCTACTTTCTCACTGACAAGTAACAAGCTACATATACTGTGTGTATCCACCATTAGCTTTAAGTCATTTGTAATTTTAATATTTTTAAAAATTTTTAATTATTTGGGGAATGTAAGGGGGGCAGTTTAAAAGATCCCCCAGGTTCATTAAGTCCCATATAGGCTATTTATCTGTAAGGGCCAAATTTAATATGGGAAGAGCTGCCCCCTCCCCAACTGTTCCTCCCAGACTGATAAGAAACAAGATTAAAAAACCTCTTTTTGGGGAAGCTAGGTGGCACAGTAGATGGAGGATAGGCCCTGGAGTCAGGAGGACCTGAGTTCAAATCTGGCCTCAGACACTTAACACTTACTAGCTGTGTGATCCTAGTCAAGTCACTTAACCTCAATTGCCTCACTAAAAAACAAAAAACCCCCCACCTCTTTTCAAATAAACAACGAAAATAAGGTTTATTGATGTGTGAACAAATTTAGAAATAAGAACAAAGTAGGACATACGACCTGTCTGTGTTTAACTTTCTCGCCTGCCACCATGAGCCCTTCTCTCTTGTCTTGTCTCCTCCTCCTTTACTCTCCATGTCTCCTTCCTGTCTCCTTGGTTGCTCACTACATCTCCTCTCCTTGTCTCTACTCTCTACATGGCTCCTCCCTCACTCTCTCGACCCCCCCAGAATAAAAAACCCTTCTCTCACAGGAATCCTGGACCGACCACCCACACACCTCAAGCTAATTTGTTGGCACCCCTTGGGGTGGCACCCAAGGCCGGCTGGGGAACAGGGTTTTCTGTGTACATCCCCATTGGGCAGAGGGAGCAGTGCAGGGGTGCCTGAGGCTTGTGTGCCTGGGGGGGAAGGGAGCCTTGTGGGGCATGCCCAAGGCTTTCTAATTTCATCCAAAGATGGGGTCCCGAATCCCAATCGATTCTTACATGGCTATATATATCATCCTTGGGAGAAAATTGGCATCAAAGAGATGAGTTTTGTGGTAGCAGGCAACTTGGAATTATTGAAAACACTGCAAATTTCCAAAGAAAACTTCAACTTGAAAAAGGTTTTTTTTTCCTTTCTTTTTCTTTTTTTTTAGTTAGAGTTTTAGACATTTAAGAGTTACCTTGTCATGTTTTGAATGTTTATTGGTTTTTGAAGAATTTTCCAGCAAAACATAAGTTCTACTTGGTTCTATTTTGTTCAAAGGTAATGATAATAACTAATATTATTTTTAACACTTATATAGCAATATGTACCAGGTGGTTTACAAATATTATATTATTTGATCCTCACAACAATCTTGGGAGGTAGGTGCTAGATAGGCAGGTGGCTCCCCGTTTTACAGTTGAGGGAACTGAAGCAAACAGAAATTAAGTGACTTGTCCAAGACCACACAACTAGTAAGTGTCTGAGACCAGATTTGCACTGAGGTTTTCCTGACTTCAGATCCAGTACTCTTATCTACTTCACTACCTAGTAGCCTTTAAAAGGTAACTTTTAAACCTTTAAATAGGTAACAGGTAATGGACTGCTTCTTCTTTTCCAGAAAGAAACATAGTTAAATTCAGTAAGGTTTATTACCACTAGTTTGTCCACTTGATGATGACTTCTTTTGACAATCTTGAAACAAATACAAAATGGTTTTCAGGACTGTGTGGGCCTTTTTTGCTTCTTTAGTAATTAGCAGAGTAATAAAAGAGGGGGACAGAGAGCTCCAAGAATCACACATTTTTTGGATTATCTATCAACAGAAATTTAGCTGTTGTTACTCTAAATGTGAGATTGTTGTCTGTCCTTCATTCTTGAAGAGGAACATGACATCTGGATGATGTCATGACATTCTATGAATTTAATTTAAGTGAGGGATGGCTGTGCAGCATCACCAATCTCACTCTCTCCTCCAGAGTCATCCAGGACCAGTGGCAAGATATATATCAGGGCAAATGGAGATGTTTAAGGTAATTGAGGTTAAGTGACTTGCCCAGGTTCACACAGCTAGTATCTGAGGTGAGATTTGAACTCAGTTCTCTTGACTCCAGGGCCAGTGGTCTATTTATTGTGCCTCCTACCTGCCCCAAATGTGAGATACTTGAACAGTGGTGACTAGTGAATGGACAAACTACTTGAAGAAGTCTCCTTAACTGTTTTTGTGTCAAGGACTCTGACAGTCTGGTAAAGTCTATGGAAACTTTCTCAGAATGATTGAATGAAATGTTAGATAAGTTAAAGGTTGACAAAAATGAAAATGTAGTTTTTCCTATCCAAGTTCATGGATTCCCTATCCATGGAACCCAGGTCAAATATCTGTGTACTATAGGAACTGAATGATGTCAATCTTGACATTTTTTCTAGAAGTGAAACAAAATAAAAATAATTATAGCTAAGAAGAATTAGAGTTGGTTTTATTGTGCATGCAATGACAATAAGAAACATTATTTCATCAGACATTTACTCATGATAAGCACTTGCAAAAAGACCACAATTGAAATAATTGAAGCTTATGCACCAAAATCTGTTGAAAAGAATGAAGAGGAAGTAAAATTCCCTGAAGAACTCAATAAAAATATACAAGTTAAATCAAAATATACTTCTGTGCAAAATATATTTTGTGCAAAGGTGAGTATAACAATAATGATGACAAACATTAGAAAATATGAATCAGGAATAAGAAATTAAAGAGATGAAGACTTATAGATAGAATACTATATGGATATTTCATGCCTATACATCATGATTACTTATTTCAATAATCAGAAGGCACTAGACGTGGCAATCACTGAATAACAGCACAAAAATTAAATTGATTCTATTTTATATTATCCTTCATCTGCCACTAGGTGCTCTTGTTTTGACTCCACCAGGATCATCCCCAGGAATTTCATCATCATAGAGATTGCTTCAGCTTTGGTAATCACACCCCATCGGTATCCTCAGTTACTTCTGCCCCTTTGATTGGAGGATGGAATAAAAAACTCTTTCAATAGCCATTCTTGATAGGGGGCTCAAAATCCCAGATATCTTTTCATCTGCCACCAGCTGTTCCGTTTGGTTTCTATTCTACATTATCTTAATCATGTCCCTTACCAGGTACCTTCTCATGCCCTCCCCCAGCTTCCCCTTTTCATCTTCCTTTTATGTATTGTCTTCATTAGACTGTAAGTTCCTTGAGGGCAAGGACTGTCTTTTTCTCAATTGCATACCCAGTGCCTGACAACTAGTAAGCATTTAATAAATATTTATCATATCATATTTTAATAGACAGGAGATTACTTATTCTTGATGTAGGAGTCATTTGTGAATCATCTGTGTAAGATATATTAGAGAAAAGGTCAAAATTAATGAGAGTTAAGAAAATGAATAAAATAAGAAAAAATATATGGTATGCAATTAACTCTAATCTAACCAATTTAAAGAAGTTTCCAATGAAAGAAAAAGCATCAACACCAATTACAGTAATTTCATGTGGTTGTGAGGGCACCAATTGAGTGATTCTCAAGGCAATTGAAGGAGGGGAAGATATTAAAGACATGGAAAACATCTCAGACCTTATTACTTCTCCCCAAGAAAAAGCCACATGAGAAAACAATTCTTGACTTCCTTGCATTTCCTATATATATGGTTATGAAATTAATGTATATACCCATACAGCAAGGGTATCCGTGATGAAAAGGGACCAGGATGGCTTTTATAAGCAATATTACATAGCATATTACATCTTTATGACCATATAACCAGTTGAATGATGTAGTGAGTACAAGATCCTACTGTGCTTATTATATGTTGGTTTATTTAAAGGCATTTAGTTTGTTACAGCAAATGGATAAAATTCATTATTGGTGGAGGCCTGAGGAAAAAGCTTATTCTGTTAAATTTTTAGTCAGACTCTAAACTGGTGAAAAACTTTGCAGAGCAATATGTGTCCCCAAAATGATTCTTCCCCCTGACCTAGTGTTTCAGTTGCTAGGACTCAGTCCTAAAAGAATCATAAAAAGTTAAAAGGTACCTACCTATGCACAATATTCATAGCTATTTTATTTGCAACAGTAAAAACCAAGAAACAACCTATATATCAAACAATTGAATCACAGCTAACTAAATTATGGTAATTAAATTAGGTAAATATTATAATACCATAAAATGATAAATATGAAGAAGACAAGTCAATATGGAAAGACCCCTATAAAATGAGGCAAAGCAAGATGAACAAAACCCGAACAGTATACACAAAACTTCATTTATATAAAAAAAGAAAAAAGCCAAAGGGTCTGGAATTTTCAGATAGGCTTAGAAGAGGAGATTGAGTAAAAGTTTTCGTTTGGTGCTTTTGTTTTTGTTTTGTTATAATGTGTGATATTCTATGTTGCGTGTTTTATGTAAGATTTTATTTTTTGTTTTTTGTTGATGAATATTAAGTTTATTAATTTAAAATGTTAAAGTCTCAATCTAGGTCTACATCTTTTTAAAATAGATCCTATAGATCACTATCTAGATTACTAAACTGATTAATTTTATTGTGACTGGTTTACTTTTTTATTGTGTCTTTATCTGTAACAGAGAATGTCTCATTCTGGCATGGACATAACTACCCCAGTGGAACATCATTAGGTTTGGCAGTTTTTTTTTTCCATGCTAGGGAGTTCTCAAGCATGGTACCAGCAAAGACACTGTCCACTTTCAGAGCATGAGCCTCACTAAGAATAGAGACTCCTCACCAATAGGCAATGACAGTCAGTGAATCAAAGAAAATTTAAAAGTGGCCTGGTCCTCATTGTTGCTCTTTTATTTCTACTGTGGGGGTTGCTACAATCACTGTTTTTAGGTTTTCTATAAATATTAATTTAATTTATTGGTATTTAAAATATGATATCCAGTAAGATGAGTAGATATGCTACCAGAATAAGTAAAGTATAAAAAGCTTCACATTTTTCTCTATAAATGAAATAAGATGATATTGTAGAGTGCTTAGCACATGGCCTTGCTCATAGTAGACACAGTGCAAAAGCTTATTCCCTTCTCCTTCCCTAAATGAAATTCAATTTCATTCTAGCTAAATGAAAGCATTAGTGACATTTCTAACTAAAAAGCAGTTTTGGTTTAGTATGTCTTCTTTTTTTTTTACTTTTGTGGGGCAATGAGGGTTAAGTGACTTGCTCAAGGTCACACAGCTAGTAAGTGTCAAGTGTTTGAGGCTGGATTTGAACTCAGGTCCTCTTGAATCCAAGGTCAGTGCTTTATCCACTGCACCACCTAGGTGACACCTTGTATGTCTTCTAAGGAATTGATTTGTTTGTTTGTTTCTTTTTTTTTTTTAATTTTCTTTTTTTTTTTTTTGCAGGCAACGGAGGTAAAGTGACTTGCCCACGGTCACACAACTAGTAAGTGTCAAGTGTCTGAGGCCGGATTTGAACTCAGGTACTCCTGAATCCAGGGCCGGTGCTTAACCACTGCGCCATCTAGCTGCCCCTGTTTGTTTCTTTTTAAGGACAAAATAAGCAAAATAAATAGTCTACTCTTTTGATGATGCAAAAAAAGAACTTAGCTTAAAATCCAGAATTTTAGTAATTTGAAAAGTGCTAGTTATCTATATAAGTTATTTTTATAATCTTAATATAGTGAAGTCCTACAAAAGTGTGTTAAATCCTATGCTCTGTCCTGGCTGAACCATGAAATGTGAGTATGTCATCTCCTCCGGCCCCTAGTTAGTATTTTTTCCCAACCTGTCAGTTGTAAGACTCCTCCCCATGTGCCTCTGCAGTGGTGATGGCAGTGCTGCAGCTGCAGTAGCAACATGGCCATGGGAGGACTGTCCTCATACACTCTTTGGTTTACTCCTGACTGAGGTGGAGCTCTCCACACTTCTGTTGCAGTGTGGGCTTGTAATAACAAATTCCTCAGCACATATGAGAATGGCAAGTGGCAGCACAGTGCCAAGGAAGGAGGGCTGGATTTGGAGACAGTGCCTGGGCTTGAATCCCAGTTTTGCCACTCATTATTTGGGTTACCTTAGCCAGTTCTCTTAACTTCTCTGGGCCTCAGTCTCCATCTGTAAAATGAAGGGGTCAGACAAGATGGCCTCATAGGCCTTTTCCTGCTCTCAATTTGGAATCCTACATTTATCTAAGATCTTATAATTTTAGAAGTAGAAATATAATCTAATGCTTCAACAGTATACAGAGCTAGCCATTGGAAAAACAATGAAATAGGCAGAATCCATCTTCATTGTTCTCTACCAGAATTCTACGTGCCCTCATCTTACCTCATGATTTAGCGGGGGAAATGTTTGATTTGGCATCAAGAGACTTGAGCTTAAGTGCTGGCTCATGTTAATAACCAGCTAAATGAGCAAGTCACATAATGATTCTCGATTTTGGTTCCTCCTCTGGCCATGAGGAAATTGGAATCACTTTTTTAAGGCTCCTTTCTGCTTGTATTATTTTTGAAGTACTATTACCCCAACTAGCAGACATGGCCTACCACCGTAGTTCCTCATCTGTTCCTGGCCTCCTCAGGTAACATTTCAACTTCTAGAGCCTCTTCATTTCTTCCTAGTCGTCCCCTGATTTGTGTCACATTCCATCAGTTTATCAATCAACAAGTATCCATTAAGTATTTATTTTGTAGCTGACATGTTCAAATCAGGGTTCTCTTCTTTGATTTCCATGGTTGTAGATAGCTACTCTGATAAAATGCATTGTTATCTGGAGAGGGCTAGGCCCTCTTTCCTGTTTACTACATTGCCATTTTACCAGTGGCCTGCCTCCCAGAGATAATACCTTAACACAAAATAGTAACTATCAAATGCTATTTTAGGCTTTCTGGAAGGTTACTAAGTGTCATACTTTGTGTCATTCTTCAGATGCCACAATGTAACTAGCTGCTTGTTGTATAAAGCTTTGGACCAGTCTTGCAGGGCATTCTTTTCCTATTCCAATGACAAGAGCAGCAGCATATCTGACCTTGGACTGGAATAATACCTGGATGTTAGTTATAAGGGCCTTATACAGGTAATTATACCACAGGGCATTTTTGGCGCCCTTAATAGCTGACCAAGTGACTTTGCATATGAATTTTATTGAATTTTAATGTCTATTTTTTCTACTGCACAAAACTAATTGTAGCACCCCCTCTGTACTCATTCTTCCAATCCCCCACTCCCTCATACTGACATGCTGGATTCCCTGATGATGACTGATTACTCTCCACTCCACCCCCCCCCCCCCCATGTATGAATAACCCTGAAAGGTTGTGGCTTCTAATGTTCTTGCTCATGAGCCCCCATGCAATGTATTCTTTTCCCTTCAATATTGATCAGTTAATTGATATTGATTAGAATTTACAAACGGATATTTTCTGAGAAGATATAGCAAGGAGAGAATTTTTAGATTATCTCTCAAACCAATGGCTCATTCTTCCATAGGAAGAGTCAGGACAAACTTGAAGCACAAGAGTATTGAGGAACACATATAGATAACATGTAGAACCAAAGGCCACTTCACAAGGTATCTCCGCTGACTGGTCAATCCATTGTTGGCTGGGTCAAGTAGGTTGCTTGGCTGCTATGCTGAAGTGACCTCTTGTTTTTGGGACTTTGGATACTTTGGTAGATTTCCTAGTCTCACCAGTTTGCTGGACTGAAAGGGAGGAAAAAAGAAGGAAAAGAAGAAAGAAAAGAAAGAAGATTTATTAAGTGTTTACTAAACATCAGGCAATGTGCCTAGTACTAGAAATACAAATATAAACCAAAAAAAAAAGGTTACAGCTCCTTCTCTTAAGGAGCTTACATTTTTTTTGGCAGGGCAATGTGGGTTAAGTGACTTGCCCAGGGTCACACAGCTAGTAAGTGTCAAGTGTCTGAGGCCACATTTGAACTCAGGTCCTCCTGAATCCAGGGCCAGTGCTTTATCCACTGCACCACCTAGCTGCCCCAAGAGCTTACATTCTAATGAAGAAATGTAATACATAAAAGAAAGTTGGAAATCAGGGTGGGTGAGGTGGGGGAAAGGATACATATGTGAGGGCAAGGTGAAAAGGTCTAGAGAGTCAGGAGTGGAGCCAGGGGGTAAGTGATCATGAATGGATTGGACACTTCCTTAAATGATGATTCCAGGCAGGAGCTCACCAATCAGAGAAGGGCACTGCAAGGGTTCAGGCATCCCCATGTTCAGAAAGACGATGAAAGAAGAGGTAGAAAAGTCTTGAGAGTCAGGAATGCAAACAGGAGAAAACTATCCATATCAGGATACTCCTTCACCAAAGATGAAGAAAAACAAAACAGAACAGGAACTGATGCTCCATGTATTGATGCACATGGAGCAGATGGGTGAAGGAAAAGAGCTTGCTGCTGTCCCTCCCTCCCCATCACTGAGAGCTCCCAGAAATCCTTCCCACTTGCTTTATCTTCTCAGAAAATATCCCATTGTAAAATCTAATCAATATCAACTAATTGATCAATATTGAAGGGAGAAGAACACACTGGATGGGGGCTTATGTAATTAATTACATGCACTTTAAAAAGAGGGGAAAAAAGTTACAGGATCCCCAAAAGATCTTGATAGGCTATGAAGATGTACCAAATAAAATAAAATTAAATTTAATAGTGACAAATGTAAATTCCCACACTTGTGTTAAAAAATAGTCAATCTGATAAACACAATATAAAGGAGACATCACTGGAAAACAATTGGTGTGTGAGGATAAAAGATCTGAATAATTTTAGTGGACCACAAAGTTAATATGAGTCAACAGTGTGACATGGCAGCCAAAAACACTGAAGAAAATTTAAGCTGCATTTATTGCCAAGGGAAATTTTGGACAGAACATGGGAGGTGAGAATCCTGCTATAGTTTCCCCTATTCAGTTGACCTTTGGAGTATTGTATTCAGCTCTGAGTAGCAGATTTAGGAAAGGCATCAAGTATTTCTTGGGAACTTTAGAAAGTTATCCATAAGACAATGAAGGTGCTTATGACTATGTCATCCATAGACTGAGGAACTGGGAGTAATTTAACCTATAGAACATAGTGGAACAAAATGATTCAATTCAAGTAGGGCTGTTTATGGAAAAGATATATTAATCTTCTTTTGCTTGGCCCTGGTGGGTAACTGATTGAAAGTTCCAGAAAGTAAGATTTCATTTCAATTTAAGTTTAAAGAAAAACAACTTCCTGGCAATTAAAGCTATACACAGGTGGAATGGGCTACCTTGAGAGATAGTTGAGTTATTATAACTCACTGGAGATATTCAACCATATATTGGATGACCGCTTGTCCAGTACTATGTAGGGGGGTACATAAGCCATTCACTGCCTCCTTTTTCTTTTCCCCACTCTTACTCATGTAGAGGATATGTGTAAGTGCACTGTTTTGTTTTGCCCACCTGGGTTTGTCTAGATGTGGCTCTCCAGGAGGCAAGAATAGATATCTATGGAGTTTTCTCCCCTTTTCCTTCTCCAGGAGATACTTTGATCCCTGTAAAGAGGGGAAGCAGGAGATTGGGGGTCAGTGACTAACCTCCCTACTCTCCTCAGCGAGACGGGGTACCAGTCTAGAATTATATCTGCTCCCTTAAATATTGCTAGTTTGGGTGATGTAATTTTTAAGATCAAGCTGTGCTCAAAGTGACCCCATTCTCATCAGATGTCAGTTCCACAATGAACATAGATAGCAAATAGCAAATAAGCCCATTTATTGAAAGAAACAGAAATCAGAGAAATGAGACTATATATCGTATGAGACATACAATACACTGAATGAAGGAACTCTCTCATTGGGAGTGAGGTATCAACTCATCCAAGAGGAGTCCCAGATCTTATCCAAGGGGAAATTCCCCAAAGTCTCTAGTGTAACTGGAAATTGGGACAAGATCTAAGTGTTGCCTCCTCTACAGGGCAGCTTCTTCCCAGAGTCTTTCCCTGCCTTTAGGTTGAAGGGAGATTGGAATGTCACATCTTTTTTGAAGATGAAAGCCAGAAGACTAAGATCTCTCTTCTTCAGTTCTCATCAACTCCATCTCTCACACAGGCTTTGAACACTGATCCATCAATCACTACCAATGAGGAAAGCCTCATCAAATGGGCCTTGAGGCTCATGATAATGAACCATACAACCAGGAACAATTACACCTAATCAGTTAGCTTTGGTACTGGTTAAAACAACAAGTAAACTACTTAAAGAACAACAAAATTGTGTATCTGTCCTTGCTGAAGGGTAAGGGTGAAGGGAAAGAGTCAGATGCTTTGGGTATGAATCCTCTGTCTTTTTACTAGACCCTACTGGGTGATGGTGGCTGTGCTAACAGTAGTCTGAACAATAGCCACATGGTCATATGTATTTTACTCTTTCTCTCCAGACTGCATCCCTGTACCTCACCTTTGCTTACATGACTCCCTTTGAATTACATTCAACATTTCTTCTCTTTCTGTGTTTCCCTTTATATCTCCTAAACAAATCTCTTTGAGACTACATTTCCCAGAAGCCCATGCAATAAAACCTTGGGAACTTTTTTCTCTCTGCCTGTAGAACATCTGTCTCTACCAATCTTCACTACATGAAAAAAATGTAGAAAATTTTTGAAATGCAACTTTGAAGTACACTAATATTTTAAGATAGCTCAATTAAAATTATTTCAGAAAATAAAATAAGGTAGAGTTGTTTTAAAAAGGCATACTAGAAAGGAATGATGAAGTAATAATGAAATATAATAAAAATATTTCCAGTGAAGTGATTCATATGGTGAAATAGAAAATATTCAATACAAGAATGAAATTAAGATTGTATTAGGTTAAAAAATATAATTTTGTTAAGTTTTCCACTTCAATGGCTAGCTGGATTATTTTCTCAATTCTTTTTAAGTTTTCAAAATGACATTTTTAGAAAAAACATATTAAAGGTTAATTGAATAAACTTTTAAGAAGACATAATACTTAGAGCAGTATATATTCATGAGTTTATTCACAGTCAGATAAATAATATTTAAGGTGCAATATCTGACATATAACAGAAGGTTATTAATAATGGCATTTTCATAACAATTTAAGGTTTGCAACACACCTTGTAAATATTATCTCATTTCATCTAGACAATGACCCTGAGAATTAGGTGCTATTATTATCCCCATTTTAGAAATGAGGAAACTAAGTCAAACAGGTTAAGTGACTTGTCCAGGGTCACACACACAGAGCTAGTTAAGTGCCTGAGGCAGGATTTTCACTTGGGCTCTCCTGACTTCAAGTCACCCGGCTGCTTTAATAAATATTCGTTGATTATTTGATTTAACAATTGAATATTATTTTGAATTAACAGGTAAAGGAATGTGAAGGAAAGAAAGTGTTTTATGCCATATGGTAAAAATATTTCACATGGTAAAGTTTAAAAATTTCTTGTGAAGGTATGTTAACTGATATTTGTGCTCCATCATCTCATTAGCTGCAGAAATACTGGTACATTTCCTATACTCATAATAATCTATCTAAATTCTTTTGCATATACATATATACAAAACCTCAGATTTCCTTAGATGATGCTTCAGAATTCTTACATATTTTTTTCACATATGTATTATATCTTATTTCCTCAATGTAGGTTCTCAATAGCAAAACTTCTTGTATCACAGTAAACTTTCAGTAAGTTATTGTTGAATGAATAGATATAGTATAAACAGATTTCAGTTGCAATCCTAGGTTTGATATAGGTAACTCATAGATGAAGGAACTCAACCAGTACAGGTTTACAGATTCTCTTTAACGTATACTCTTAATTGCTTAGAGCACTGAGAGTGAGTTATGCATGGTTACACAGTCAGAATGTTTCAGTAGGTAGTACTTGAACCCAAGTCTTCCTGGCACCAAGACCATCTCAGGATATTTATTAAGTACTAAGTATATGCCAGGCATTATGCCAAATATTGGGGATATAAAGAAATAAATAAAGCACAGTCCCTGCTCTCAAGGAATGTCAAGGAGACAACATGTAAATAACAATGTACATAAAATATAGAGAGAGTAGATGGAAGGTACTCTCAAATTAAGGACACTGGAGAGGGGAGGACTGAGAAAGGCCTACTGAAGACAATGAAATTTGAACTCTCTTGAATGAAACCAAAGAAGTTGAGAGGTAGAGGTAAAGAGTGAGAATGTTCTAGATGACATTATCAATACAAAGTCACAGAATCAGGAGAAAAACAGCAAGTTTGGCCAGTGTAGCTGGATTGTAAGTTCACAAAATGTGGTCTGGGCATGCCTGGGGGTACTCCCAGACCCTTTCAGGGAATCCATGAGGTCAGACTTGTTTTCATCATAATATTAGAACATTTTCATTCCTAATAAGGTAAATATCAATAGATAAACTACATAAACAAAAGCTTTGGGGTGAGGAGTCCAATAATTTTTAAGAGTCTAAAGATTCTGGGAAGATGGCAGAGGCCCATCACAGGAAGACCTCAAAAAGGACTTCGAAAATCAAATAAGAGTTATTGAGGAAAAATTATGGGGAAAAAGAGCAATCCAAGAAAATTATGAAAAGAAAATTGACCAATGGAAAAGAGATTTAAAAATTTAAGTAAAAATATCTCCTTGAAAACTAGAATTGAGCAAAGTGAAGCTAATGATATTATGAGATGCCAAAAATAATAAAACAAAATTAAAAGAATAAAAAATAGAATAGAAAAACATTAGATCTGGAGAACAGTTTGAGGAGAGACTATATAAGAATTATTGGACTACCTGAAAGTTATAATAAAAAAAAGAATCTTGATATATTAGTGCAAGAAATTATTAAGGAAAATTGTCCTGAAGTTCTAGAACAAGAAGGTAAAACAGAAGTAGAAAAAACCCACCAATCACTGCCTGAAAGAGTTACCAGGAAGAAAACCTACAGGAATATCATAGTCAAGTTTCAAAGGTCCCAAATTGAGGAGAAAATGTTGCAAGAAAAAAAAATGTAAATATGGTGGAACTACAATCAGGATCATACAAGACTTAGCAGCTTTTACATTGAAGGACTGTATGTCTTAGAACAATGTATTTCAAAGAGCAAACGAGCTGGGGTTGCAACCAAGGGTGACTTACCCAGCAAAGTCAGGTATAATCCTGAACAACAACAACAACAAAATACAGTTTTGGCAAGCCAGCTAGGAGTTGATTAACCTAGCGAATTTCTTTACATTCCCCCCTTTGGCTATGTTACAGGCTTGTGTAAGAGCCACAAGTTCAGTAGCTTGTGCACTAAAATGTGAAGGCAAAGAAGCTGCCCAGATAATATCATAATCAGGAACTACAGCGGCCCCAGTGAAATGGGTCCCATCTTTCATAAACGAAGAACCATCCATATAGAGGACAATATCAGGGTTCTCTAAAGGTGTATCCAAAAGATCATCATGGGATTTCTCAGCCATATCAACTAAAGAGGTACAGTCATGCAATGGCTCCCCCAAGAGTGGTAAGTTAGGGAGCAGTGTTGCTGGGTTAAGGACTGTACAGTGTTTTAAAGTGATATTCTCATGACCTAGCAGGGTTACTTCATACTTAGCCAGCCTTTGATCTGAAAAGGTTTGTGTTCTATGGCATAGTAAGAGGGCCTCCACTTCATGGGGACATTGTATTATAATTGTGTTAGTAATGTCATAATTGTGTCAATTTTGTATTGCATATGGATATGAGTATGCTCCAAAGGGGGGGGGCTCCGATATGCTGTATATATCAAGTCGAAATTTGTTTTGTATATTTTGAAGAACTTTCATTATTTAATTTGAACATTTTTGGACAATGCTATGCTAAGGATCAATGAAAATCCAGCAGTTCCAGAGACAACCAGAATCCAGAGACAGCCAGAATCCAGACCAGAGTCCAGTTCCCCTGATGACATCTCAACCCTCCTTTGAAGACAAGATTTTAAGGACTTTAAATGGACATTTTGTTTTTTGTTTTTCATTCTGTTACTATATACATCATCTGTAATATGTATTTTCCCTTTCCTATATTGTTATTAGTATATTGTTTGCTAGCATGGGTTATGATATTCTGTTATTTTTTTTAATTTATTTATTGTTTATTATTTATTGTTCCATCAAGGAAACACTGTATGTTTCTTAATGAAACAAAGAGGGGGGGATGTAAAGAATTAATTGTTATTTGAAGTTTTTATGACCCCATCTTTTGGTTAGAATTTTTAAAACCCTAGCATGCACATTGGCCTGGGGCTCAGACTCAGCACCTCTACAAACTGCATGGTGCTCCACCCACTGGTTGTAGCCAAGTTGCCATGGTGCTGGCACCTCACGTCATCACTATTTGCTGACACCTACATGGGCCTGGCAAAATTATAATGACTGTAAGCCCAGTGAGAGCAGTCATGTGACTGTCAGAGCAGCCAGCCAATTGGCTTGGGGCTGTATGTGGTCAGCCTGGGGTCTGCTGGGAAGAAGGGAGTTTTTTTTGCCATTCTAGCTTGAAGCTGGAAGGTGACAGGTTGCTGCTTTGTATTCTCAGCTGATTCCTGGGCGGTGGTGTGATTCAGGTTGTATTATTTCCCTTTCCCCATTTTATTTCCTTTCCCTTAATCCTACTGATCCTGTTTGTGTTTTTTTTTAAGTTCATTCTTTTTTTTTTTTTTTAATGAGGCAGTTGGGGTTAAGTGACTTGCCCAGGGTCACACAGCTAGTAAGTGTCAAGTGTCTGAGGCCGGATTTGAACTCAGGTACTCATGACTCCAGGGCTGGTGCTCTATCCACTGTGCTACCTAGCTGCCCCTAAATTCATTCTTGTTAAATAAATCCTGCTCGGTCTTGAGGGAGGCTGTTGGTCTCCTTCCTTGGACCAATATTGAGGTGAGCCACCTAGCTAACACTCCCCTATTAAAAATTGGTCCCTACAACATTTAACAAACTGAAAGACATTCAGGTATTTGTGACAAAAAGACCAGAACTTAATGGAAAATTCAACATATAAGATCCAGAAGAAATATAAGGCAAACTCTAAAGACCAATTAAAAGGGATTCAATAAGGTCAAACTATTTGCTTCTTATATGTGAAAATGTTATAGCACTCTTATGACTGTCATTACTTGGGTAGTTGAAAGAAAGGCTTTGGATGAACTGAGTATGAAGGGGTGATTCTAAAAAATAAAACTGGGTAGGGAGAGGTAAAAAGGAGCAATTATCTCATAAATGAGGTGTGAAAGAAACTGATACAGAAGAAGCTAGTGGGGAAAGGGCTGGTAGTACTGGAACATATACATCTAGAAGGGTAGAAAAGTCTTTTAAATTTAGAAAGAAATAAGGAAGTGAAGGGATAGCATAAAGGAGGGACTCTTAGAAGAGTAGGTAGATTAGGAAATAGGAGTGCAAGGTAGTGGGTAGAAGTTAATTAGATGAGGAATGAGGAATAGGATAAATAGGGCAAGAAGGATAGTGAGGAAAAATAGGATAGAGAGAAATACACGATGAGTAATTATAACTTTGAATGATAATTAGATTAATTTACCCATAAAATGATAACAGCAGAATGGATTAAAACTCTGAATTTGACAATATGCTGCTTACAAGAAAAACAATAAAAAAGTAGAATTTATTATACTTCAACTAATGTAAAAAAGCAGGGGTAGCAATCATGATCTCAGACAAAGTTAAAGGTAAAATAGATTTAATTAAAAGAGATAAACAGAGAAACTACATTTATGTCTCCAATATTATTCAATATTTTTTAGTACACATGAAATAATTATAGGCAGTATAAAATACTAGAGAGGATACCTGACAAAACAAACCCAGAAAGCATATGACCATAATTATAAAACATTTTATACAAATAAAGTAAGATTTAAATAACTGGAGAAATATTAATTGTTCATGGGTAAACAAAGCCAATATAATAAAAATGGCAATTTTATCTAAGTAATATACTTATTCAATACATCCAATTAAATTACTAAAAGGGTATTTTACTGAGAAAAATAATAACAGAATTCATTTGAAACAACAAAAGTTAAAGAATTTCAGAGAAACTAGTGAAAAAATGTAAAGGAAGGAGATCCAGCAGTATCAGACCTTAAACTAAATTATAAGGCAGTAAATATCAAAGCTATCTGGTACCAACTAAAAACTAGAAAGGTGGATGAGTAGAACAGGGTAGACATATAATTCATAGTAGTAAAGGGCTATAGAAACCTTATGTTTGACAAATGTAAAGATTTGAGTTTTAGGGAATAAGAATTAATTATTTGGAAAAATTGTTGGGAAAGCTGGAAAGCAGTCTGGCAGAAATAGGGCATAGGCCAATATATTAAACAATGTACCAAGATAAGATCAACTTGGAGACATGACCTAAATGTAAAGGGAGATATCACAAGAAAATTAGAACATGGAACATTTACCTATCAGACTCATGGTTAGGAGAACAACATATAAAGAAACAAGAGATAAGAGCATTTGAGGTATAAAATAGATACTTTAGATTATATTAAATTTTAAAATTCTTGTACAAATAAGACCAAGTTAGCCAAGATGAGAAGGAAATAAGAAAATTGGGAAAAGCTTTCAGAGACAATCTCTCAGATAAAGGTCTCATTTCTCAAACACATAAGCAACTTTGTTAGATTTAGTCAATGGCTAAACAAAATATAGTATATGATTATGATGGAGTACTACTGTGATATAAGAAATAATGAACTGATTGATTTTAGAAAAACATTGAAAGACTTGCAGCTGTGAAGGAAGATGCTATCCATCTCCAGAGTAAGAACTAACAAATAGAAATATGTACAGCATGGTCTTACATATATGTATATATGTGTATATATACATTATATATATGTAAACATGTTTAATTGTAGCCTTTTCTAGAGTGGGGTGGAGGGAGAGAGAAAAAAAATAAGAAATGCACAACAGAGGACAAAAGAAAACTTAGGAAGCCCAGAAAAACTTTGAAAACAATGTGTAGTATTTATTATATAGGTTTGAAAAAAAGTAAACAGTTTGAAATGGAAACTTATTGTTTCTATTGAATCTTTATGTTCTGTTGTGTACGTGGAAATGTTCTTTTTTCTTTTCCCATTTTGTATTTAAGTTTAAAATGAATAAAAAACAAGGGAAAAGAGTCTAAAGTGGTCTTAAGTCCAAAAAGTTTGAGAACTGCTTAGTTGCTTAGTATAGTGCTGCAGAAAGGAATAAACAGTAAGAAACTTAGAAAGATAGGAAAGTACCAAGTTGTCAGGAATTTCAGATGCCAAAGAGAGGAGTTTATATTTGATCCTGGAAATAATAGGAAGCTTTTGGTATTTATTGGGGGTGGTGTGTGTGTGTGTGTGTGTGTGTGTGTGTGTGTGTGTGTGTGTGTGTGAATGGAAAGGCAGAACTTACATGGCCAAAACTTTACTTTAGGAAAATCACTTTGGTGGTTGAATAAAGGATGGATTGGATTGAAGAGAGACTTGAGACAGGGAGACCAAATAGAAAATTATTGCAGGAGTACAAGTGTGAGACGATGAGAGCCTCTACCAGCACGGTCCTGTGTGAGTGGAGGGAAGGGAACTTATACAGGAAAGGTTGGGAAGGTAGAAATGACAAGATGTGATAGAAGATTGGATAGGTGGGATGAGTACAAATGAAAAAGTTATTGTTACCAATTGGAACTATACCAAAATAGGATGAGCTGACCCAAGAAGCAGTAGGTTCTCTCTTAGGTAGGCAGGTAGGAAGGCAGACCTAATAAAAAGTATTTTTGGAGCATTTACTATGTGCAAGGCATTGTGCTAAGCTCTGGAAATAAAGATCCAAGCAAAGATAGTGTCCTCCCTCAAGGAGCCTTCATTCTAAAGGGGAAAGACAACATATAAAAGGGTAACAAGGTGGGGGAGAAAATAAACCTTTTGGAATGGGTGTGGTGGCAAAGTCTGTAGAGTCAGAAACAAGGCGAGGAAGAGTAAATGTTGGTTTTCTCTCCCCAAAATAAAGGCACTAGAATGGGAAAAGGGGGCCAGTGTAGCAGGAAGATATTCCAGGGTGAGAAGGCAACAGAATCATATTGGCAAAGTTTGTAGGTTACTCGTTCCTAAAGGAACATCATCTAAAGTCGGTAGGGGAAGGGCCTTTTCATCATATATTTCTGAAAGAAGGCTCCCCAAGCCTCCACAGGGGTTGATTCCAGGCAGAGCATATTGTAATAGTATATAGCTACTTGTCAGAGGTATTGTGGAGAGGATTTCTCTTCAGGCATAGATTAGACTAATTGGCTTTTAAGGTCCTTTCTCAAATTCTGTGATCACATATAGACATATATGATATACACACACATATACATGGTCTTATATGTGTATATGCAGGCATATGTACACACGTGTGTAAACTCATACATATGGATACACATGTGTTATACACACATACACAAATTATTGAAAGACATCATGGCATAGTAGATCGAGTCTGACTTGGATGTCAGTCAATGGATGACTTGGAGTCATCTGAGTTCAAATCCAGCTTCAGATACTTACTAGCTCTGTGACCCTGGGAAAGTTACCTTGCCTCTGTATGCTTCAGTTTACTCGTCTAGATGGCTTCTAAGATTCCTTATAGCTCTAAATATTTGATCATGGCAACACAAATGTGCAGATACAGATAACAGTATTCATATCTAACAAGGTACCATATCAAGAGGCAATGAGGTGGCACAGTAGGTAGAAGAAGGCTGGAATAAGAAGATCTGAGTTCAAATCCAGACTCTGACACTCATTAGCTTTGTAAATCTGGGCAAGTCATTTTACCTCTCTCTGCTTTAGCTTCTTCAGCTGTGAAACTGGGATAATAATAATATCTACCTCCTAGGGTTATTACCATAACAGGATACAATGAGATAACATTTGTAAAGCACCATATAAATATTATTGTTACTGTTGTTGCTGTTATCATTGTTCACATTAGGATTGTTACTGGTCACAAGGGACCAGGGCACTATATGCCCTCTTCCTTTCCATGGTGGGGTTCTCTTACCTCTGCATTCATGAATGTTGTGCACCAGGGGTCAAGATGGAACACATATAAATGCTAGAGTAATGTTTTCTCCCTCTTTGGATCATGAGACTTTCTCCCAGTGCTTTAGGGGGAAATGACTTAGATTTGGCTCCTGTCTAAGGTCTCCCCAAGGTGTAGTGTAGAAAGGTATGCAATATACAATATAAACCAAGTATGGGACAGGTATTTATTTTCTCTACACAAATGAAATGCTGAAAACAAAAGGCTTTTATAAATATGTTTAATGTGATTGTACATATATAACCTATATCAGATTGCTTGCTGTCTTGGGGACGGGTGAGGGAGTGGAGGGAGGGAGAAAATTTTAAACTAGAAATCTTATAAAAACAAATTTTGAAAACTATCTCTACATGTAACTGGAAAATAATAAAAGATTTTTATGAAAAAACAAACAAACACAAAAAGGCTTTTCCAAGTGTACACTGACAAGAAAAACTTTAAACAAGCAGAACTGTTAACTACTGTTCTATTTCCTAGGAGTTTGAGGCTTTAAACATCAAGATACAAAGCAATTTACTTGACTGCTGAATAAGCATTTCATATCTCTTGTTACCCTCCACTGAATCCCTCAAAGTACCTTTCTTTTGTCAAGCCAGGCCAGGGACTGAGCTCCTTCACTTTTGGTGCTATCCTCTTTGATGCAGAAACTGCCTCAACTCTGACCAAGGGATCCAGAATCTCCCACCTCTCTAGATTGTAATTATCTATCTCAGGAACTGTGTTCAGTCATCTATGCTCAGGAAAGGAAAGAAGAAAAGGCAGGCAGGGCCTACTTTCATTGCCACAAAAGAACAGTCCCCATCTCTGCTAGAGTTGGGAGAAGATAACTGCCTTCTCCTTTCCCTCCTCCAGCAGTATAATGGAAGAGAACTCACATGATTTCCAGCCAAGTAGAGAAGAGACAAGTGAGGGCAAGGCACTTCCATTTAGCTTTCCACTGAATCAGTGGCTCTCTTTTCTGCTCAGTTACTGATAAGGGGATTGCTTCATCATTCCAAAAGTATCAGTCTTTCGGAATCCATTCACTCATGGCCTGGCTGGAAGTAGCCAGGGTATTCATCATCTCAAAGCTCCCATGTGCTGAGCTAACACATGGTAAGCCAGAAGAAGGAAGGGCTCTCTGCACATGCCCAGTTATACATATTTACAAGATAAATTGATTTTAGTTGGTTATTGTATTATTTCTTTTGTCTCTACTTGAAGAAAGTTTTCACTATAGATTCTTTCAAATAGAAGACTTTGCTAATGTATATAAAATATGATTGAGTTTCAAACTTGATTTATTCAAAGTTGGTTTAGGAACGCTTTCGTTTCATAAGCAAGTTATAGCTATGCTTAGTTACTGATTTTTGCATATTTATAAATTATACGAGGCATTCATTTAATTATTATTTCCCAAAACTCTTGAACTCCACTTGACCAAATTTTTTTGCCAATAAAAGGCAATGATAGTAGTAAGGTATTTTGAAATTTCCTCTTTTTTATTGTATAGCAAACTTGAATGTTTCATATGTCATAGTCCTATTTTTCCAAAAAATCTATCAAGAAAGAAGCTAACTATATTGATAATCATTACTGAAGGGATAAAGAAATATATAATTTACTAAATTAAATCTCACCCTCAAGAAATCAACTTTAAGGAAGAACTTGAGTATCAGCATGTTGCAATTGAAAGAACCCTGGATTGTGAATCATGAGACCTGGTCCTAGGCCATGACCCTAACACTTTATAGCAATGGTTGAGTAAATTATTTTCCCCTTCCAAATCTCAGCCTTTTATCTTTAAAATGATATACTTTAACTAAATAATCCCATGTCCCTTCTAGCTCTAAAGTGTTGGGTTTGTTTGTTTTTGTTTTGCCATACCTCTGGATAACTAATCAGTTATATGCCATGGATAGGAATGTGGTAGTCACCATTATAATCCTAAGTGAAGTCTTTATACTTAAGAATGTCAATAAAAGGCAACATGACAGAGTTAATAGAAGGCCAGCCACAGAAGTAGGCAGACCTAAGTTCAAATATTACTTCTTTTTTAAATTTTTATTTCTTTTTTTATTTTTGGTGAGACAATTGGGGTCAAGTGACCCGCCCAGGGTCACACAGCTAAGTAAGTGTCAAGAGTCTGATGCCAGATTTGAACCCAGGTCCTCCTGACTCCAGGGCCATAGTTCTATCCACTGCACCACCTAGTTGCCCCTCAAATATTACTTCTGATCATGTAATCATAGGCAAGTCACTTAATTACTTGGTTCTCCAGGCAGCTCTCGGAGTCTATAAATTGCAGAAAAGTTACTAATCTACACTGATAGGAGGTATCTTAACACAGCTTCCCTATACTAAAACAATCTGGAACAATGACAAAAAAAAATTCAAGCTTGGGATCACATGTTTATAACTGGACAGGAAATTAGGGGCAAGCCGAAGCCCAGAGAGGTACAGTGACTAGCCCACAGTCAACTCCTAGTCAATATTTGAAGTATGATCTGAACCTTGGTTGTTGTAATGGAGATCTGACAAACACCCAGAGTACTTCAGCTGACATCTTAAGGGAATCTGTAACCTAGGCAGATTGCCTGTGGGAGAGCCATAATGATGTGGAATTAAAGTGCCTTGGAGAGACTGAAGCATGCATGGTCAATGTGTAACTGGTTCTGGTTGGCCAACCACATGATGAAGAGGAGGCTTGTTAATTAACTGCAAATATATTCAAAAGTCCTGTTAGTTTTTGACTCAGGCTCTTGGCCTCATTTGGTGACTCTTGCTCATAGTCTTTAGTGAAGCTAGTGCTATCAGTGAGGCAATAGTGCCTTCTTCTTTCTGAGGCAATATAACCCTGTAAAAAGGCATCTCTATCTGATATCTCTGTATCTATTCTTTCTTCCTCTTAAGTGAAGAGTGTTGAAGCCTCCAACTTTCTAAGTTTGAAAAGTCAGGAGGACATGGGCATCCTGGGATACCAGAGTCTGAGTTCCAGAACCAGGACATCTGTGGTGCCCTCAGGATCAAGGAGTGACCTTTGGGATTCTAGCCTAGAAATAACTTAGACAAGGACTCATTTGGCAGAGATGCTTTCTTTGGACACAAACTTTAATGATACCAATGCTATGTAGCAACTGAGCTAAGGTGAGCCTACTCTCCCCAGAGACTGGGGCAATATATGGAAGAAAGTTCATTGGAGATGTTAAAGGGAAATGTCTGTAATTTCTTTTTTGGAAGCAAATATCACTTTGTAAAAGCTAATTGATGTTACATGATTAAATCAAATTAGTCACATGTTATTGGTAACTAACAATGGGAAGGACACAATCATGGTGGGCTTAGCTGATGGAAATAGAGAAGCCTAAATTCTTCAGGTTATCCTAGAACTCTTGAGGGGGAGATGTTTAGCATATTGCTCAACTCCTGAAGAGTGAGCCAAAGCATATATCTTCCTGACTGCCTCATCCACTACATGATATTGCTTTTCAAATGTCAGAACATTCTTCAAGTCAGGATAGAAGAAATGATCTAAGGATCTCCAAGCACTACATTTTTAAAAGCTTAATTTATATAAAAGACATCATCTTTTTTGTCATTCACCATATCCATCATCGAAACTACAAATTGCTATTACAGAAATAAGACTAAATGAGCAGAAAACTTCTGAAGATGAGAGAAGTAACCATAGGAAGATTTGGCTTTTCTGTTATGAAGGCCAGGGGGCACTGTGGTTCAATGTAAGCTTTGTAGTCTTTGAGTTCCTATAGTCTATATATTGTAGTTATTCAAAGTGGAGCTAACCCAAAATAGTCTTGCAGAAATAAAGTATTCTCGTGTTTAACAGTTTGTCCCTTGCCTATTTTTATTGCTATTTAACACAACATCCTGCCTACTAATGAGGATGACGTGCTATTCATCACAGGTAGTATAATTCCACACTCAGTTTTTTTTTTCCGGTTGTAAATAATTCCCTCCATCTTAGAATCTGAGAAGACCCTTTGATTAATGTAGCCTTGGCATATATTGAAAAGTTTATGTGTGCCAGGCGCTGTCTTTCATATACTGAGAGGCTTTCTTTTTGTCCTAAAGCAAACAAAAAATAGATCACTGTAAAACAGATGGGTGCTATGTTCCTGACAGTTTGTGGGACCCGAACCTGTCATGAAAGATCTTATTTCTGTGTTAGCCCCTTCTTTATCTGAAATTAGTCAAATCTTGTTAATTCTAGTGTCTCAATGTCTCTGACATCTCTTTCTTTTCCACTGACACTATTAGAATAGTAGGTATAGCCCTCACCAACTTATTTACTACATTATTGTAAGTTTCCTGGTCCATCTCTTTGTCTCCACATTCTCCTCTGATTCATCCTTCATTTAGCTGACAAAATAATCTTCATAAAGCATAAATCTGACCAAATCAAATTATCAAAAATTTTATTAAGCACCTAGTTTGTACCAGGCACTGTGCTAAGTTATGGGCATATAAGCATACCTTGTAGATATTGTAGGTTTGGTTCCAGGTCACCAGAATAAAGGAGCCATTGCAATAAAGCAGTCACATTATTATTTTTTTGTTTGTTTTCCAGTGTGTACAAGAGTTATGTTTATATTATACTGTAGTCTAAGTATGTAGTAGTATTATGTGAAAAAACATACATAACTTAATTTTAAAACATTTTATTACTAAAAGTGCTAATCATCATATGAGCCTTCAGCAAGTCATAGTCTTTTTGCTGATGGCCTTGCCTTGATATTTTATTAATCTTAAAAGTATTTTATTTTCAGGTGGGGCAGAGCCAAGATGTCAGAGAGAAGCCAGGGAGTTGCCTGAGCTCTCCCTCAGTTCCCTCAAAACATTAAATCAAGCCTCTGGATGGATTCTGAAACTACAGAACCTGCAAAGAGACAGAGAGACACAGTCTTCCCAACCAGAGATAATTTAGAAGACTTCGGGAAAGGTTGGTCTCACTCGGGCAAAAGGGAGGCGCAGAACAGCATGGAGGGGGTTGGGTCAAGTCAGCAGGAAGCTGAAGGCCACAGCCAAGCAACTGAGGCCCCTGAATCCTGGCTCAACAAGCTGGTGGTGCAACAGGCCAGTGATGAAACCCACCAGCACCAGCCGAGAAGGCAGGCCGCCAGCTGGAGGGCCACCCACAGGATAGGTGTGACCAGGCTGGGCCATTCCAGCTAGCTGGGAACAAGCCCAGGGCAGTGAGAAATCCACAGGCCACAGAGGCCTCAGTGTAGAAAGCTAGTGACACAGTCCCTATACCCCAGCACAAGAAGCTTGAAACAGGGACCCTAGTGCCCCCAGAGCAGACCTCAACTTAAAAAAAAAATAAGCTGCAATATGAGTAAGAAACAAAAAAGAAAGAGCTCTTACCATTGAGAGCTTCTGTGTCAACAGGGAAGAGGCAAACACAAACTCAGATGAGGACAATACTCTCAAATTGCCTACATGTGAAGCTTCAAGAGGGAAGATGAATTGGTCTCAAGAACAAAAAGACTTCTTGGAAGAGCTCAAAAATGATTTTAAAAATCAATTGAGGGGGGCAGCTAGATGGCGCAGTGGTTAAAGCGCTGGCCCTGGATTCAGGAGTACCTGAGTTCAAATCCAGCATCAGACACTTAACACTTACTAGCTATGTGACCCTGGGCAAGTCACTTAACCCCCATTGCCCCACCAAAAAGAAAAAATCAATTGAGGGGGCAGCTAGTTGGCACAGTAGATAAAGCACCGGCCCTGGATTCAGGAGTATCTGAATTCAAATCTGGCCTCAGACATTTGACACTTACTAGCTGTGTGACCCTGGGTAAGTCACCTAATCCTCATTGCCCTGCAAAAGAAAAAAAAATCAATTGAGAGAGGTAGAAGAAAAAATTGGAAGGGAGCTCAAAAAGGATTTTCAAAATCAATTGAAAGAGGTAGAAGAAAAAATGAGGAGAGAAATGAAAGCAACACAAGAAAATTATGAAAAAAGAATTAGCAGCTTGGAAAAGGAAGCACGAAGATTGAGTGAAGAAAACAATTCCTTAAAAAATTCATCTGGCCAAATGGAAAAAAAGGTGCATAATCTCACTGAAGAAAACAATGCCTTAAAAGTATTTTATTTTCCAGTTACATGTAAAGATAGTTTTTAACATTTGTCTTTATAAGATTTTGTATTCCAAATTTTTCTCCCTCCTTCCCTTCCCTCCCTGCCAAGACAGAAAACAATATGTTATATATGTACAATCAATCACATTAAGCATATTTCTGCATTAGTCATGGTGTGATAGAAGTATCAGAACAAAAAGGAAAAACCTCAAAAATTTTTTTTAAAATTAAAAAAAATTAAAAGTAGAAAGAGTATGGTTCAATCTACATTCAGCTTCAACAATTCCTTTTTCTGGATGTGGAGAACATTTTTTATCATGAATCCTTTGGAACTATCTTGGATCACTATTGCTGAGAAGAGCTAAGTCTATCACAGTTGATCATCACACAATGTTACTGTTACTATGTACAATGTTCTCCTGGTTCTGCTCACTTCACTTAGCATCAGTACACTTAAGTCTTTCCAGGTTTTTCTGAAGTCTGCCTGGTTTTACCCTGATATTGATAGTGGCTGACTGATTGAGGGGGTGTTTACTGAAAGTTGGGTGTGGCAATTTCTTAAAATAAGACAGCAATGAAGTTTGCTATATTGATTTACTCTTCCTTTCACCTGAACACTTAGAGGCCATTGTAGAGTTATTAAATTGCCTAATGTCAATATTGCTGTCTCAGGGAACAGGGAGGTTGGAAGAAAGGGAGAGAAATAAGGGGACTGCTAGTGGAGCAGCCAGAACATATGCAACAATTAATAAATTAGTTTATCAATTAAGTTTGCTGCTTTATATTGGTGTGGTTTGTGGTGCCCTAAAACAATTACAAATAGTAACGTCAAAGATCATTGTTCACAGATCACCATAACAGATTTAATAATGATGAAAAAGTTTGAAATATTGCGAGAATGACCAAAGTGTGACAAAGAGACATGATATAAGTACGTGGTATTTTAAAAATAACACCAATGCGGGGCAGCTAGGTGGCACAGTGGATAAAGCACTGGCCCTGGATTCAGGAGGACCTAAATTCAAATACAGCCTCAGACACTTAACACTTACTAGCTTTGTGACCCTGTGAAAGTCACTTAACCCTCATTGCCCTGCAAAAAACAAAAATGACACCAATAGACTTGCTTGACTTAGGGTTGTCACAAACCTTCATTTTTTTATTTGTTTGTTTTTGTTTTTTGTTTGTGGGGCAATGAGGGTTAAGTGACTTGCCCAAGGTCACACAGCTAGTGTCAAGTGTCTGAGGCCAGATTTGAATTCAGGTCCTCCTGAATTCAGGGCCAGTGCTTTATCCACTGTGCCACCTAGCTGCCCCCTACCTTCATTTTTTAAAAAGCAATAAAGCAAAGCACAATAAAATGAGATATGCCTATACCAAGAAAGGCAAAACTGGTTTTTGCTCTCCTAGAACTCTCAATGTAATGACTATGCTAAAAAAAAACAAAAAACAAAAAACAACAAAAAAAATTCAGTGGCTCTTTATTGCCTATAGGATTAAATACATGCCTTTTAATCTGGCATTTAATGTCCCCCTCTCTCACCATCTGTCCCTCAACCTGACTTCCCAGCCTTATTTTATTATGTTCTCATAAAAGTGTTAACTCAAATTGATATAACACTTTTCTTGCAACAACTCTGTAAGGTAAAGCAATACAAGTAGCCCTATTCCTATTCATGCATAAACTGCCCAAAGTTATTGAACTAACCGAAGATCTCCCCTGGCTTCAAGTCTGATGCTATTTTAACTCTATCACATTTTCCTTCTGCTGTCCTAGGCAAAATTCACCCATTTGGTTTCATCTTGTATTCACGTAGCTTATTATGTGTCTCTAAAAGAGACTCCCTTTGAATCTTCAACTCTCAAAATCATTCTCTTCTTTCAAGTTGAAATCTTTCTCTTTTTTGAGGCTCGATTCAAATGCCATCTCCTCTATAAAACTTTGGTGACACTCTTCCCCTAATTTCCCTCCTCCCACTCCCTAACCCATTGAAATGATCTTTCCATTCTCAAATTTTCTTAGAACACTTTGCTGGACCTCTCTTTAAAAAAAAAAAATTGACATTTTTTGTTTTTACATTATCATAATTTCCAAATATAGTCCTCTCCTTTTCCTACCTAGAAAATGAAAGAGGAAGAAAAAAGTTTTCCCCCCATGACCTAATTGAGGCATCTAAATGGCTTTTCATGATCACATAGCTTGTGATTGGTAGAGGAAGAATATGAATCCAGGTCTTTCTGTGTCAAGGTATAGTAATCTACCTATTATGTCAAGTGCTTAATGAAATTTCTTAAACTAAATTGAATTGAAGCCTAACATGTTTAAAGAGCCTGAATTATTGATTTTTTTGTTTGTTTTTTGTTTTGTTTTGTTTTGTTTTGCAAGGGCTATGGGGGGTTAAGTGACTTGCCTAGGGTCACATAGCCAGTAAGTGTCAAGTGTCTGAGGCCGGATTTGAACTCAGGTACTCCTGACTCCAGGGCTGGTGCTTTATCCACTGCACCACCTAGCTGCCCCCCTGAATTATTGTTAATAATGTACTTCTTACTTAGGACCATCAGGAATTCAAAGATTTGACTTTTATAAGCAGAATTAATAATTATAACAATAAAATCATATAGTTCATTAAGGTTCACCAAGTACTTTCCCGAACAGACTAATGAGAGCATTATTCCTCCTATTACAGAGCTGCACTATATTTTTCAACACTACAATTTTTGGATTTTTTAGATGAGACATTGCAGAATTAGAGTGTGTTGACTTTGTGATAGTCTTTCTATGGTATTTTTGGACTGAACTATATTTGATATTTTTAATGAACCAATATAAGATCTTACTACTGGGGTGAGATCACCATGTGTCACAGAAATTAAAGGAAGAAATTCTAAATGTACTGCCTATACAGGGTTTGGAGAGCATAGTATATATTCTCCAATACATGTAGATAATTTAGACTTATTGAGGTTATAAAGGTTCCAGCTATGATTTTCAGGGTGCTGATTACAGGTTCCTTAAGAAAGACCATCTTCTTTGAAAATACCATTCCAAACTCATGCAAATAAAGTCCACAGAAGTTCATACTATGTGGTAGCATGAAATCAGCATTGGGGGAAAGAGAACTTAGCATGCTTTAGCATGTGTCACAGTACTTATAAATAATCATGAGTGCAAGATAGAAGTCAGTTTGGTTATGTTGTACCAATAACATAATACAAAGATACTGTAGGGATACTGGTCCAATTTAGGGCCAGTTGGAGAGGAAAAAGTCTATCATAAATACACACACACACACACACACACATAGTGAGAAAATAATGGGATTTGGCAGATACTCAAAGGTCCACCTAGAGATTAATCTAAACTGATTGAATTAAGTGAGAGTGATTGACTGCTGATTAGCCTACTTCAAGTTAACTAGATTATAACCATACCTGGCTAGCCCTTAAGAAAGGTATTGTTCTCAGAAGCAAAGGACTTTGAACTCAACTCAAGACCCCCTTCAAATACAGTGAACCAATGGATTTGGATAATGCTAGCTAATCAACTTGAAGCAGTGTGTAAGGATTGCCTCTGCTCCAGACCTATAAAAAAGCTTCCTTACTCAGTTTGAGGGCATTCGTGATTGAAGCAGGCTTGTGGCAGAGGACTTGAGGAAGAACCTGACCAGGCTGGAACTCTAGGCTAGATAGACCTTTTCTTAACTTTCTGAACTCCATGTGAATACCTGGTGTGCTTTAATAAATGCTTAATGCCCGAAGACTGGTGCTAAAGCTTCTAATTTAAGGCGACCACACATTTAGATTTTAAACATCACAATATATACCATATACATACACATTTATGTGTGTATATATGTATAAATGTGTGTGTACACACACACACTCATAGACATGCATACCATGGATTTAGGCATATTTATTCACATTTGCATATATGTATTTGAATGCACGCATACTTATATATACATATACACATGTGTTTGCACATGCATATCTATGCACACATGTATATATGTAAATATATATATATATATATATATGTTTAGGTATAAACAGTGGGTTATATCCCCCCAAATGTGGCTAGTACTCTTAGGTTTAGGGATGTATTCCTAACATTATAACTCACAAGCCCCCAACAATGTACTTGTTATTCATACTCAACCAGACACAATTACCTCTTTGCAAAAAAAGTTGCTATATTGGCATAGTAAGAATAATGAAACAAAACATTTCCTCCTCCCTCCACTGCTGAAATCTCAGGTACTCTCTTCAAAAATATACATGGCATCTGTGGGAAAAGTAGAGGTAAATTTAGAATAAAATAAAACTCACAAGTAGTACTCAGAAAATATCCTTGTTATCTGCTATTATCTCTTTAATCCAATGGATGGCTTAAAATTTTTTTCCATATGCTCTAGAGATATAATGACTTATTTAATTGTGCTTTCTTTGCTAGTTGTATTTATTTACTTTTCTTGTGTTTCTACTTTTTGGGGGTGTTTGCAAATCAAATAATGTGCTCACATCTGGGTCTTGGGGCAGGGATGCTTCAAAAGCCTCTCTTATTGAGCATCCTTATTATTTTCATTGATGATTAGCCTCAGGTTTTCAGGGTATATCATTTTAGGCTGTATCTTGATTCTTTTTTGCCTTTAAAAAATATGTTATTCTACTTCCTTATGTGGTTTCTGGTTGGTGCAGAATAGTCTCATAGTAAAAATTTCTTTCTTTTATATTTGAAAATCTTTCCCTGGTTCCTTACAGAATTTCTTGTTTTCATTGGATCATTATATTTAACCATTTACAACTTGAAGATAATTTTTTTTCTGGAGGTGATCTATCAATTATTTTGATTGTTTCTTTTTCTTTCACTTACATGTTCTAGGCAGTTTTCTTATATTATTTCTTGTGTTATAAGTGTTCAAGTTTTTTGATTTGTCATTTTCTTCTGGTAGGCCTATGATCCTTACGTTATCAATATGCAGGGGCAGCTAGGTGGCACTGTAGAGCACTGGCCCTGAAGTTAAGAGGACCTGAGTTCAAATCTCACCTCAGACAGTTACTAGCTTTGGCCTTGGGCAAATCACAACCCCAATTACATTAAATATCCAGGGCCATATTCTGTTGTCCTGATATACATTTTGCTACTGGACCCAGATGACTGTGGAGGAAAGAGTGAGGTTGGTGACCTTGCGCAGCTGTCCCTCACTTAAATCCAGTTCAGTGCAAGTTATGACATCACCTCCCAATGTTACAATCTTCTTTGAGAATGAAGAACAAACAACAACAATATCACTATGTCTTTGAGATCAATCTTCATTGCTTGTATTGAGATCATATATATGTTATTACCTTTTGCTTCTTTTCTTCTAAATTGTCCTTCACTTTAGTAATATATTTTCCAAAGCTGTTGTTTTCCCTCTCACTTCTTTGGAGAAATTTATCCCATTGATTCTAGTATTATTGTTTTCTGTTTTGCTATTCATTTCTTCTGTACAGGCTATAAATCCTGTCATTTGTTCCTAGATAACTACTTCTGTCAAGATTACGATTCTCTCTTAACAAATTCTGGAACATCCATATTAAATTACATGCCCTCTTGGATATCTAAAGGGTGCTGTGATTCTGTGTTGGTTCAATTTCCTTTGTCTTTCAGTATCTGTTTAGGGACATTAAAATTTTTTTAGATGTCATTACTCACTTTCCTTCCTATTTTTAGGATCTGTTTTGTTGATATATCTACCTATGCTCTAGGTTTTTTTTTTTAATTTAAGTTTTCAACCTTTGTTTAGATAAGATTTACAATTTCAAATTTTTCTCCCTCCCTCCCCTCCCTGGCCCCCTCCCCTAGACAGCAGGTAATCTGATATATAACATTAAACATATTTCTGCATTAGTCATGTTATTCAAGAAGAATCAGAGCAAGAAGGAAAACCTCAAAAAAAGAAAAACAACAGCACCAGAAACAAAAGAGATAGTATGGTCCAATCAGTGTCCATATTCCACGGTTTCTTTTTTTTTCTGGATTTGGAGAGCCTTTTTCATCATGAGTCCTTTGGAACTTTCTTGTACCATTGGATTGGTGAGAAGAATCTAGTCTATCACAGTTGATCAACACACAATGTTGATGATACTGTGCACAGTGTTCTCCTGGTTCTGCTCATCTCACTCATCATCAGTCTATGCAAGACCCTTCGGGTTTCTCAGAACTCCTCCTGCTCATCATTTCTTACAGCACAATAGTATTCCATTACATTCATATACCACAACTTGTCCAGCCATTCCCCAATTGATGGGCATCCCCTCAACTTCCAATTCCTTGCCACCACAAAAAGAGCAGCTATAAATATTTTTGTACATGTGGGTCCTTTTTCCTTTTCCGTGATCTCTTTGGGAAAAAGACCCAAAAGTGGTATTGCTGGGTCAAAGGGTATGCACAGCTTTATAGCCCTTTGGGCATAATTCCAAATTGCTCTCCAGAATGGTTGGATCAGTTCACAGTTCTACCAACAATGCATCAGTGTTCCAATTTTTCCACAGCTTCTCCAACATTTATTTTCCTTTTTTGTCATTTTAGCCAATCTGATAGGTGTCAGGTGGTACCTCAGAGTTGTTTTAATTTTCATTTCTCTTATCAATAGTGACTTAGAGCATTTTTTCATATGGGAATAGATAGCTTTGATTTCTTCATCAGAAAACTGCCTGTTCATATCCTTTGACCATGTCTCTATGCTCTAGGTTTTAAACTAAATTTCCCCCTGAAGAAACCACCTGATGGTTTTGGACTTTTTTATTATGTGTCCCTGTTGCTCACTTTCTGACTTTTCCTCCTTTGATATTGGGTTTATCCCCAGAGCTAGACCTGAAGGTTGTTTCAACTTCTTCTCAAATTGATGAATCTACTTTTCATAGGGCTTAGTCCTTATCCCAAGTAACTAATGGGAAAATGGGGCTATCCCATTCTGGGTGCTAGCTCCCCTTCAGACCTTGTGTGACCCTTCATGCTGGCCTCTGTCTCAGATTCCTCTTTTCTTTATTTCTCTAAATGGACTGAGTCAATATCTGCCCCTTTTTACAGGCTTTGAGGAAGGTGGAATGTGTGTTTCAGGACAGAGTTTTTGCCTCCTTGTGGTTGCCATGCAAAACATAGTCCACCTCTGCACATGGCTGGACAAAGTTGAAGGACTCTGTTGTAACTGGATGCTGAGGGAACATTAGGGGTGGAAAATGTTAGCAGAAAGTACAACAAGAGAGAATTCCTTGAGTGGATCCCCAAACCAAAACTATTGGGACAGTTTGGATGCTCTGCCAGAGGCTGTAGACTAGTGAGGAGGAGTGTACTTAGTGATAAAGGCAGGGATTATTACCATTCACTGAAAATTCATAAGGCTGTTAGTTTGTTGAGCTTCTTGCTTTCTTGTCCTTTGGGAAGAGCTGTAATTGTTCTATCTCTGGCACATAATTCCTTTTATTTTATTTTATTTTTTGAGAGTTAGTGTGGACTGGAGAAAACATCTAGTCTTCATTTTATTGGTCACATGACTCAGAAATACAACCTAATTCTCAATTGCCAGCTCTTGTCTCTCTTTCTAAAGGTTCTACTCCTGGAAACTGCTTCTGCCCTGGAGTGAATACCTCTTTGTATTTGCTGTTTCTGCTTCCTGTTGAATGTGGTGTTTTTTACTGGTTAAGTAGCTTCTCTTTGACGCTATCTGACTAATGGGAAATAAGGAGAAAGTATAAATTCCCTCCTCCCTAGGGGAATAGAGAAGACACAGAAACTCCCTCCTTCCTCCCAAGAACAACCTCCTCTGGAGGGTTGTGTTCCTTCTCCAATTCTGGATTGAATTAATGGACTACTTAGTTCTAGATACCTTGATTTTTATATAGGCTCGAGGGCCATAATTGAAAAACTTAGCCAGTCACTAAGTATTTTCTGTGATGTTAGTTGCCTTAATTTAAACAGAGTCACCAATATTTTGGTTCTCTGAATAGGGTAACTTCAGAAAATGCAGAGTTGTGTTTAGCCTAAACAACTGAAATGGGATTCCTAAGATATAAAAGGAATGTTTCACAATTGGGAGATAAATAAGTTTTTCAAGGAATATGTAAGTAAGAAAGAAGGGTTCTTTGGATTTAATTAAGACCAAGTATCATCTAGATTTGGAGGGAAGGTCTCCATAGTGGTATCTGGAACTTCCCAATAGGCATGGCATGACCACAAGGGTAATCAATCAAAATGTCAGAAAATAGGTCATTCTACCCTTGCTGAGATGGTTAGCCAAAGATAGGGCTTCTCTTAACACAACTGCACCACCCTCTTCACCTGTTAATAAGCAACATTCCCTCACTCTACCTCCTTCTGTTACTATCCTTACATGGTTGTAAAATCTTTCCCTTTCTATAACAGGCTTTGGCTGAGGGTGGTTACAATTTACCCATGAGCTGGGTACCCACCAACAGCAACTTCAAAGGTAAAATGCTCCCCTTCTCAGTATACCCCTACGTTCCCACTAGATCACTATGTAACTGATGTAGATGCCACTAGTGAAGGGATCTATACCCTGGACAGCGACTGATGAGCAGGAGTCCTAATCCTTACCCTTTTTATTTCAGTGGAACAGAGTAAACAACAGGATGAGAAGACACAGGATAGATTGGTATCTGCATTGCAAATCTCATTACATTATTTTTCTTTTTGACTCTCTCCTGCCATTATAAAATTCTCTTTTCTTGTAGAGGATACTGTCTAGTCCCCTAAGTTCTCAAATTCCTCATTATCCTTGACTCTTCATTCAACTGAAAGTTGTCCATTCAAATTAACCTTAACCTGTATGCTTTCTCCTCTCTGGGCTTCTGAAAACAACCAACATATCATGTTTAAAAACTCATATCTGCACACTTTACTGACATGGAAACAATTTTCTAACCTGTTTAAAATTTTTCCAAAGAGTTTCAATGACTTAAAAATTCATTTGTTAAAAAATATAAGAATGCAACACTTTCTGATTAATTAGCAAGAACATAAAAAGTTGACATAAAAAGATGGAATTTGACTGAAATCAAACAAAAACCTTTGTATAGTTGGTGAGTAGAATTGAAAAATGAGTATTTTGATTAATGAGTACAGCCAATGATATACTTTTCCCACTGTCCTTATTCAAAGATTACTCTGGGTCAGCTACAGGTATCTGGAGCTTAATGTCATTGATAGAATCAGGTGTCTGATCATGGTGTTGATAATGATACCATTGCTTCTTCCTCATCCTGCCCCTACCCCCATCCCCATCCTCACCCCCAGAAACTGAAGCTGCAAGAAGAGAAACACTTTTAGAGACCAAGCTGTTGCTTCTGAAGACTCCTGAGACAAGTTGGTGGGCCCATCTAACCAAGTCATGGTACAAACAGTTGCAAATCATACAAACTAGTAGGGAAGCATCAACCACTGCTGATTATATATACTAGAACAACCATAGCATGCTACAGGTTATTTCAGAATTTATATCTTTATATTTCCTGAGAAAAGATCATTTCAGGATTTGTTAACTGTCATATCTCTACTTCCCAAATGTCTGGTTATGCTGTTCTTCATTCCTATTATTATGAGTCCTATGTGTCCTACCCTGGAGCTGAAATAGCTACTGATAGCCCATGGTGGTATATTATGTATTCTATTTATCTAGGAGGAAAGGATATCTTTCTGGGGTCCTATTGGCCCATAATCACTACTGAAGGAATAAAATTTTAATTCTTGTTAGAGTCCCATGACCACTGATGCATGCAAACATAAGTGAATGAGAAAGGGATTTAGGAAGTATTGTCAAGCATATAGCCATTACCACAGATTCTGTGACATTGCCTAGTCCTTTGTTGTATGCTATATCTAAGACTTCAGATGCTTTGTTGCACTGCCCAATGTACAAGAATTTTCCAGGGTCACAGATAACCTAGAGGAACACAAGAACAGATACTCAGGTAATCAGACACCCCAGAGTTACATGGTTCTATAATAATGAGGTCTTACCTGGCTCTCTTGCTCTGCCTCCTGTCAACACATGCTGCTCAGTGGCCATAGGATAAGAATTTGTTTAGGAACACTAGCCTATAGGCCCACTTTCTCCCTGCTTTAATATACCACCTACAGGTGACCTTGAATTACTAGGCTTATACTCTGGCTTTTGACAATATCTGTTCTCCTTATGCTTTCAGAGACCAACTACCTAAATGTTATTTTCTTACTTTTCACTACGATGCATGCAAATCTGGTTTACTAAAAGAGGGATATAAGTGACAAGAAAAAAGCATGATCACGTTACTTGACCAGTATGTTGTCAATACTATGGAATACCAGTTCAATCTAGGACCAGTCATTTGGGAGGGCCTTGGCCTATTTCTCTACAGGCAGTGGGAAGAAAGGTTCTCATTTTTGCAAAAGCCTTCTTGTACATCTAGTAAAGTAAAACTGAAAACATGCCCCCCCCCCAAATCCCAAACAAACAAAACCTCACAATCAGTATATAGAGGCTCAAAATGAGAACTAAATAATCTTTAGAATAAGGATTCTTAAGTTTGGTTCCATGAATTTGTTATTTTAAAATATTGTGATAACTATATTTCAATTAATTGGTCTCTTTTTAATGATCTTTCTTTTATTCATTTAAAATTCTCTTCTGAGAAGAATTTCATAAATTTCACCAGACTGCCAAAGGAATCCATGACACAAAGAAGGTTAAGAACTCCTTATTAAGGAAATTTTTCATTGATTTTGCCTTGTAGCACTCAACCAGGAAACTAGGGAAATGTAAGATGAAACTGATCCCCCATTTGAAGTCATATAGTTCATAGGATTAGGGGAAAGATTTGTTAAAGGAAGGAAGCAGGCAAAATAGAGACCCTTGAGCAAATAATCATTCAGTTCAGTTAAGTAAACAGGGACAGGGGACTTAGGATCATTTCCAGTCTATAATATGAGGTTTTTCTGGTAGAGGCCTCCCATAAGTCCTGTCTTCACTTGATATGCTCTCCTGGTCCAAGGAGGAGGTGACAGAGATGGGAAGGTAGCCCTTTCTTTCTTATTCTTCCAAATTTTCTGCGCAGTTTTATAAGGAGGGTTATGAGCAGGCTCTTGAGTTCTCCAAACTTTTAGTTCAATTACCCCTATGCAGGTTGAGACAAAAACATATAGTACCTTTTCCCTCTCTCTAGGTGCTCCTACTCTCCTCTTTCTTCAACTTTTTTTCCCCTTTCAATGCCCACCAGGTATCAGTTTCACAAATTACCATACATTCCCCCAGAACAACTTATTCTCCCCCACCTTAAATGGGAGAAGGGAGAAAAAGGAAATTTCCAGTATCTGCTAAAGAAACATTAGTCTCAATCTGAGATTGGGAGAAATTTCAATAATGGGTAATGACTAAGCAGAAAGAACTGTCTGTCAAAATAAGGGCAAAGGGATCCCAAGTGCTATCTATGGGAACATGAGGACAAGGGAAATTACAGGTCAGGGAAATCAGTCTGGTAAGGGAAAAATCTATTCCTATAGGGCTCAAGTTTTTACTCATAGAGAAAAATATTTCTACTTTGGACCTTAAAGGAAATCAGGAAGTATCAAGATGAAATTATTAGTCAAAAAAAGATTAAATGGCTGTTCCAACAACTCTATTTTCCAGGAACTTCCTAGACAAATTAAAGAATAAGCAGGGAAATATCTAATGGTATTAGGGTTTGTATATATTATTTGAGGATTTGGATATTGGAGGTGCCAGGGTACACATTTCTAAAATTTGACAAAAGGAAAAAAAATGTTTTATGTGACACTTTCCAAGATGATGCTTCTTCCCAAGGGAAATGGAACTCTATTTGACTGTTCAAATTTAAGTTAATGATGACTACTGCAAGATGAACCACAAAGTGAGAGATTATTCTTTTTTTCTGTTTAGAATTTTATTTTCCAAAATACATGTAAAAACAAATTTTGACATCAATTTTTAAAAACTTTGTGTTCCAACTTCTCTTCCTTCCTCCCTTCTCACCCCCTACCCCCAAGAACTCAAGCAATTCAATATAAGTTATACATGAGTAGTCATGGAAAACATCCCCACTTTACCTAGGTTATGAGAGAAAACAGATGAAAACAAAACTTCAGATTAAGGAACTGCCAAAAAATATGCTTCAATCTGTTTTCAGATACCATCAGTTCCTTCTCTGTAAATGGACTGCAATTTTCATAAGTCCTTCAGAGTTATATTGGATATCATTGCATTGCTGAAAATAACCACATCCTTCCCACCAGATCATCTTAAACTAGTGCTGTTATTTTGTATACAGTACATTTCACTCTGCTTCAGTTCATGTGGGTTTTTGCAGGTTTTTCATCATAACTTTTATATAGTACCTTAAACTTGACAAAGAATTTTCTTCACAATAGCCCAGCAAAATAGGTACCATATGTTTTGCCATTATAGTCAATCATCATAACTATTTCCCTCCATCCTATTCCCTTCCCATGATATTTACTCTATTTACTATGTTCTTTTACCCTATTCCTTTTCAAAAGTGTTTTGCTTCTGACTTCCCCCTCCCCTGCTCTGCCCTCCCTTATTTTACCCTTCCATCTTTATCCTCTTCCCTTCCTACTTTCCCATAGGATTAAATAGATTACTCCTCCCAATTGGGTGCGTATGTTATTCCCTCCTTGAGCCTACTCTGATGAGATTAAGGTCTTTGAGCTAATTCTTTGTTCTAATCTTTTTTCCTCTCTCCCTCCTCAACCCTCCCTATGAAATCAAGCAATTCAATATGTCATACATGTGGGGCAGCTAGGTGGCACAGTGGATAGAGCACCGGCCCTGGAGTCAGGAGTACCTGAGTTCAAATCCGGCTTCAGACACTTAACACTTACTAGCTGTGTGACCCTGGGCAAGTCACTTAACCCTAATTGCCTCACTTAAAAAAAATATGTCATACATGGGCAGTTATGCAGAACATCTTCACCTTCCTTGAAAGTGTTTTACTTTTTATTGCTCCCTCCCCCAAGCTGCCCTTCCTTCCCCTCTTCTCTCCCCCCATCTCTTTCCCTGAGAGATTATTCTTAACCTATATGAGGGTACCCTCCAGCAGCTTGAATGAGTAGAATATCTGTTCCTTTCTCATTGTGCAGGGACATTGATGGGGAAAAATGTGTATGTATATAAAATATCAATTTAGTTTGTGCAATGAGATGTATCAAATAGAGATACTGGTAAATCTGGAATTTATTTGGTTAAATGATTCAACATTTCTGACATCTTGTTTGGGATGTATATGGGGTGAGGGTTCTGTGAAGAGTTACTTTAGGTGGGCAGCTCCTGTAAATGTCTAAGCTGAGCCACTGTGTGTTGTACAATAACATGATCATAGGATCAAAGATTTAGAGCTGCAAGAGACCTTAGAGATTTACTCTAATTCCATTCTTTTAGAGGAATACAATGAGACCCACAGAAGAGAAGTAACTTTCTGGGTCACACAGGTAGTAGGTAAATAAAAGAACTCAGTGTGGTGCAGGAGAGTTCAGAAGAAGAGCAGCAGCACCACATATGGCTGACAGTTAAGGATTTATTGCTATTCACTAGGGAGGAGGAGATGCCAGTGGGTAACAGTGTGTGGTCCCTTTGCTCTCATTGCAAGGGGAGCACACAGTGGGGTGACTCCTGACATGGAACAGTGCAATAATTTTTGAACTGTAGTCAAAGGCCCAGAGCTCTTCAGGATTCAAACTTACACAGAGTTTTAGACAAAGAGCTAACGGTCACTAACAGGATACTGCCCCATAAAGGAAGATAGTAGTAGAGAAGAGACCAGAAAAATGAGGATATTTTCTAAATTGCCTTATAAGGAATGAGGAATTTTAATTGCATTTCATTTTGTTGTTGTTATTATTGTTCAGTTGTTTTAGTGGTATATGACTCCTCATAATCCTATTTGGCGTTTTCTTGGCAAAGATACTGGAGTGGTTTGCCATTTCCTGCTCCAGCTCATTTCACTGATGAGGAAACTGAAGCAAACAGGGTTAAGTGATTTGTCCAGGATCACACAGCTACTAAGTGTATGAAGCTGGATTTGAACTCAGGTCTTCCTGATTCCAGGCCTGGTGCTCTATCCACTGCACCACCTCACTGCCCTGGAATGAGTAATCAAGAATGAAGGGCAGGGACAAAAGGAACTTAACTCTGTGCCATCCAATAAAATGCTAGTCCCTGAGTTTATTAGTGTTAGCATAAGGTGGGAGGCTGATGCCATAACAGTTTGACAACTGGTTTTTGCTGATTCATATCATCATTATTCTTCTATTCTTACTTTTCTACCTTCCAACCTCTTGACACATATTAGGATTCCCTTCTGTCATTCAGATTAAAAGATTTGTTTAGTGAATGAGAAAATCTGGTGTTGACTTTCTGTTTGACCTCCTGAATTCCTCCCTGGACATTATAGCTGCTAAATAAAGTGATGACCTGGTATTTCTACAGGGATAGAAATAGGGATTGGACCTACGATTTCATTGGTATAGAGCAAAGGTGTCAAACTCCCAGCCAGCAGGCCCCAATGTTGCAAAAAAAAAAAAACCCAAAACAAAACAAAACAACAAAACAAAAAAACAAACAAACAAAAAACCCCAAACCAAAACCAAACAAAAAAACCCCCAAAACCAAAAAACTCCAGTGGGGCCAGAAGCAGATTAAAACATAATTGGGAAAACACAATAAAACATAAGATAATGTGAATTTATGGTTTTCTAAGTCAATATACCTTTCTATTTCAATTTGACATTATTGGTACAGAAAACTACAGATCAAGGCAACATGTTCTTCCCAACAAGGTTGATACCTTCTTTACAACTTTTTGCTTTGGGGAGTTTACTGTGCCCACTAATTTAATGTGTTGACAGACACAAAACAATAGAAGAATGTGTTATCTGAGGGTAGAGACTAGTTATGTAAGGTAGAGAATACCATATTTCAGGGTTAGGTGTTATATTTTTTTCTTTAAATTCATATAACTTAGAAATATACCACTGGAGACAATGTACACTGGCAAAAAACTAGTGTCTCCAATTTTGATCTCCTAGGGAGTTGCCCTAACCCTGAGATGGATGGAGAACAAACTGTTACTTACAAGCTAGCTCCTCTAACTTCTATTAATGGGGGGGTATGTGGAAGCCATGGGAAGGTAGGGGATAATTTATTTTTGTGTCTGTATCCATAAAACCTAGTACAATGTTGTTGTTGGTCCTTCATTTTTGAAGAGGACCAATGGGGGCTATGTTTTGACTTGCGTGTGAATTGGACTCTCTTTTGGAATCACCAAAGCCCAGTGGCAAGACAAATGTCAGGATGAGTAGCTATGGCCTGGGATGCAGTGGATGACTTTGGCATCTTAAATTTCTGACCAAGCTCTAAGAGCTCTGCAGCACCTGCCTCAGTGGCATTTATAGCCCTTGGAACAAATTGTTCTCATCTACCCATTCTGCTGGGGGAAGTCTTCACTTGCTTTGGATAGATAGCTACACCCCCCCCCGATATTTATCGATGGGTTTGAGGCTCATCAGTTACCCTCAACCTGTTTTATTGCTTTTTTGGTGGGGGGGAGGGTTGGTGAGGCAATTGGGGTTAAGTGACTTGCCCAGGATCACACAGCTGGTAAGTGTCAAGTGTCTGAGGCCGGATTTGAACTCAGGTTCTCCTGAATCCAGGGCCAGTGCTCTATCCACTGTGCCACCTAGCTGCCCCTCCTCAATCTGTTTTAGCCCAGCTGCTAAGGCAGTTGTCCCAGGGTGTTGCTGCTACAAATGTTACAACTTCTTGGAGACACTGGTGAGAACTGGGTCACAGGTGGACACCAAAGGTGGATGAGTAGCCTTGAAAGCCCTCACATCAGAGGTACTAGTCCTCCCTGAACACCCCATACACTCCACGATTTTAATACAAGATTGTCGAGTTTCATCTCTAACATCTCTGCCAGCTTTAAACCTATGATACTGTCCTCCTGACCTGAATTCTTACTTATTCTTGAAATCCCCTCCCAAATACTAACTCTTTCAAGATATCTTCCCAGATATTCTCCCTCCCAAGTTAGTAAGGACTTTTTCCCACCTTTCAACTGATTTTATTTACACCTCTCTAAGGAACTTGTATGCTGGTTATCTATGGTTATCATACACATGCCACATTCCCTTACTAGTCTAGAAATTTCATGAGTAAAGGAACTTTCTATCTTCTCCAATTCTTAGTACATAGCTCCAGGCTAATAAATGTCTGTTGAATGAAATGAACCCTGAAGTGCTGCTTACTCCTTCCCAATTTTTACCGAGATCCATCACTATGTTTCCTCAAATAGAATATTAGATTTTGTACGTGTGTGTGTGTGTGTGTGTATGTGTATGTGTGTGTGTTGTGTGGAGAGGAATAGCTTGTTTTTCATCATTACATAAGAATTAAAATCTCAAAATTAATTCTTTACCTTTTAAGACTCCAATTAAAACCAGAGAATTTCTTTGTGTTAGTTCTCTGAATATGAATCTAATTAAAGTTCAGGTACCATACTGAATTGAATTCAGTTGTTAAACTTATAAGATTACAAACTAATACAATAATTCCTAAATGTAATAATCACTAAAACATAAATTTAGCTACTCATGTGTTAAAGAGAGTTTAAACCATCCCAATACATTGCAAGTATTGAATAAAAACAAAGCAAGCCAGCACCTCTGATCCATGTCAGTCTTTAATTTTTAACAACTTCCTTGATGTGGTTAGTCACCAAAATCTTCAATTATAAACCAGAGAAATAATTCTAAAACTAAAGTTGAGCATTTTCCAAGGCTATAATTGAGAATCAAAACTTTGATCATTAGTAAGACAACTTCTATTTTCCTAAGATGTATTTGATTCTTAAATATTATTTCTTCTTGAAAACCTCAAAATTCTTGGGAGAAACTGAGTTGAATCAAATTGTGACTTCATATCAGAATGATTATATTATCTTCTTTAATTCTGTTTGTTTTGGATCTGGAACACCAAGGACTTTGAATTACTGAAAAGATCAAACAAAAACCTATAATATATATATAACTTAAAAAAAATCAAACAACAGTTAAAAATAAATCAATAAAATATTATTATAATTCAAGAGAAAAACTGTTGACTAGAAAATACTGTTCAGAGACACTAAAGAATAAGTCAATGTGCCAAACTTAGTATTTTTTTAAAATAAAGAACCAGAATTAGTATAATGCAACTTGACTTTTGCCATACATTATCAATATCTGGGGGGCATACTTTATTCCCCCAGTGGAATACCTTCCAGCCCACATAAATATCCTTGCTTCTTCATCCAGGCCCACACTGCTAATTGTGGGTCCCATGGCAGATATGATCCTCTCTGATGGTTTGCCTTCCTATGAATCCCCTTGGCTTTGGGGCTCATGCCCCATGGGCTGCCCAGGATTAGCACAGGATCAATGGAGAGGTCAGTGGCAAGAGTGGCAAATGCTGGTTTCCACTCTCTTTCTCAACTGTAAATTCTTCAAGAGTGGAGACTTTGTCTCTCACCTCTCCCTTGGTGTCCCTAGAACCAAGTGTAATGCCCTGTGTAGAGGGAGAACTCAAAATGTTTGTCAAGTATTATGACTTATCATTTGCTTCCTGTCAAACAAATGAACTACACATCCAGTCTCCTTGTAATCAGCTGAGGGGAAGCCACCTTGAAAGTAATTTAACTGCTCTATATAGAGTACTTCTCATGTATTTGGGCTAGCAAATTCCTATCTTCTGCTCGTCTAATTCCTATGATTCAGAATTGCAGTCTATCTAAATAAAAGCCTCTTCCTCTTGCTACTTCTCTCCACATTCTCATCCCTGGTCAGCTCATTCCAACCTCTCCTTTGTCCTTATCCTATTCTTCCCTCCCTTTCCATTATGTCTTTTAAGACCCTCCTCTATTGTTTAAATATAAGAACTGGAAAATATCTTTCATCATAGACTTTCTCCTCTCATCTTCCTTCTAATTTTTGATAAAACTCATCTTTCTCTTGAGGATGCAACATTTCTTGGCATCCATTTTAAGGCTTGCTCTTCCTTCTCTCATAACCCCTGACATACAGGGCAAGGGAAAAACATTAGCATGCTTCTTAATTCCCACTGTGACTTTCAAACTTTTCCCTTCCTACAACTATCACTCAGAAACTAGTTCTTTAAAATGCATTTCATCTTGTCCAAACCTTTCTTATGTCTTCTGTGGTTCCCTATGTCATTCTCCCTTCTCCCCAGTAAGGTAAACATGTAGCTCATAGTCTTCTCCCCACCAGCTCTTGCTTGCCTTCAACTCCCCTGGCTTCCCAGTTCCTTAACTTTAACTCCATGATTGGTCTACCTGAATTAGTCAGAAGTATAGTCATAGCTTAGAAACTGCCCCAATTGCAACCCCCCCTCCCCCAGCTGAATTGACCCCATTGCTAGAATTACTAAAATTCTTAGTTGCATCTTTAAAGACATGACAGATTTTTGCTAAGACTCTGCTGGCAAAAAAGTCTAGCAAAACAGACATTCTTTCCTCTCTTAAATATTCAGAACTATTTTTTCACCTCCAGCTAAGTCTTCATGATAGTTTATGCTTAGTATTAGTGAGGATTTCAGGAATTCAGCAAATTTTCATTCGTTGATCATAAAAAACAACAACCACCCCATTGTCTTTAAAAAGAGTTGAAGTTGGATTTAAAGACAATCTCTAGGTTTGCACTAAAGCTATAGTTTAAAGCTATGAACTTCAAAAATGAGGTTTGAAGTAGCATCCTTAATGGATAAGAATATGGTTTACCTCAATTCTCCAGTGAAGCTATCCTAAGAAATTAGGGATAACTCTATATTTATATAGTATTTTAAGGCCAACACACTCCTTGTGCTTTTCTTGTCTATTGACAGATCAAGTGCTGTGATGTTGAACTCAACAAGTTGACTCAAATACTTTGGTTCTACTGGAACCTTCTAGCAAATGTTATTTGCAATACAGTAACCCTGTTGTTGGGGTTTGAAAATATTTTGTCGGATATTCTCTTGTAAAAATATTTATTACTAGAATATTCAAATTGTAATTTAAATTCTTGTGAAGTAGATTGGGAAGAGTTATTAATCCAGTACAATCCAACAAGCATTTATTAGGCCAATATGCAGGGTTCTATGTTAGGCACTGAGGATTCAAAAACAAAATTTAAAACATTTCCTCTTCTTAAGGAATGTACAGTCTATTAGGAGGGAAAAAAACTATACAGATAAACACATCCATTTTTTATTTAAGGACAAAGACACCACTAACAATTAGGGATACCAAGAAAGCCTTTATGTAGAAGGTAGCACATGAGATCAGCTTCGATGGAAGTTAGTATAAGTGGTGGCAACGACAAGGCAATATGTAGCCAAAGCTTTGGGAATAACCAAAGAAACATGGAATGCCAAGGCTTACTCATTCAGTACATAAAGTGAGAATTTGGATTAGAAAAGTTTTCCATTCCTCTAAAATATGTAGGGATGTACTAACAACTGGGCAGGAAGGAGGTATAAGCTATCACTTTGAAAGGGGTCCAATTTGAGGTTTCCAAGATAACAAAGTATGGGACAAGGAGCCATTTTCAATTTTCCTTTTCCCAAGGATCATCAGTTCTTTAATGAAGGGCTACAATTATTTGATTGTACATAAATAGCAAGTTTATAAAAAGAAGAGGAAAGAAAAAAAAGAAGAAAAAAATGGTCTGGATCAATATAGTCAACCAGCTGAATCATCTGATAGCAGGTCAATCATCAAGCACTCCATCAGACTGCCACACAGTTGATTCAATTGAGTAGCTTAAGATGATGAAAATAAACAGACCATAAAATGGTCAGTCTGGTTATTTTGGAAATCTTTGCAACTTATTTCTGCTATGCTTTTCCACTCAGAATACTCTCCTCCCTTTTCTCTATCTATCTGAAACTGACCTGTCCTGTAAAGGTCAGCTAAAGACCCACTTGCTTCAGGAAGTTTTCACTGATTGGTCCAGCCTAAAGTTAGTCCTACTCTTCCTTATCTCCTGTGATACATATTAATCACCTCACATTCAAGCATTTAATTATATTTTTAGTATATATTGTCTCCTAATTATTTCATAAATTTAAATCTTGTTTTTCTCTCACCCCCAAAAGATTGAAAATATTTGGAGAATAGCATACTTTTGTTAGTATTCCCTAAAATGTATAGAATAAAGACTGGGCATATGATACATACTTTAAAAATTTTATTTATTTATTTAGAAAATTTCCCCAAGTTACATGTAAAAAAAAAAACAACAGATTTTTTCACATTGATTTTTTTCTGTTTTGTTTTTGTTTTGTTTTTTGTTTTGTGGGGCAATGAAGGTTAAGTGACTTTCCCAGGGTCACAGCTAGTAAGTGTCAAGTGTCTGAGGCCAGATTTGAACTCAGGTCCTCCTGAATCCAGGGCCAGTGCTTTATCCACTGCACCACCTGGCTGCCCCCTCACATTGATTTGAAACTTTGTGTTCCAAATTTTCTTCCTTCCTCTCTCCTCACCCCTCCCTAAGAAATCCAGCAATTCAATATAAGTCATACATGTTCAGTTATGCAAAACATCTTTACATTATTCAGTTTGTGAAAGAAAACAGACAAAATAACTTTAGAAAGAGGAAGTAACAAATAAAATTATACTTCAATCTGTATTCAGATACCATCAATTCTTTCTCTATTGATGGCTTGCATTTTTCATACATCCTTCTCATCATTTATTTCACAATTACTATTGCTAAATATATTACCTTCCATCCTATTCCTTCCACTTGATATTTACTCTATTTTCTATCTTCTTCCACCCTATCCCTCCTCAAAATTGTTTTGCTTTTTATGACCCACTCCTGCAATCTGTCCTCCCTTCTTTAGCCTCTCCCCCCTTATCCCTTTCCCCTCCCACTTTCCTTCAGGGCAAAAATATATTACTATACCCAATTGAGTGTATATGTTATTCCCTCTTTGAGCCAATTTTGATGAGAGTAAGGTTCACTCACTCCCCTGCTCCTTCCCCATCTTCCCCTCCACTCCATAAGCTTTTTCTTGTTTCTTTTATGTGAGCTACTTTACCACATTCCACCTCTCCCTTTCCCTTTCTTCCAGTGCATTCCTCTTACCCCTTAACTTTATTTTAAAGATGTCATCATGGGTCAGCTCGGTGGCACAGTGGATGAAGCACCAGCTCTGGACCCAGGAGGCTCTGAGCCCAAATGCAGCCCCAGACATAAGCCACCTCACCCTGCCTGCCCCATAAAAAAACAAGGATAAACAAAAAAATAAATGCTTTACAGATACCATCCCTTCATATTCAATTCACACCTGTGCCCTCTGTCTAAGTATATTCCTTTTAGCTGCCCTAATACTGAGAAAGTTCTTATGAGTTAGAAGCATCATCTTCCCACGTAGGAATGTAAACGAACAGTTTAAAATTTTAATATCCCTCATGATTTCTGTTTTCCTGTTTATCTTTTTATGCTTCTCTAGGGTCTTGTATTTGAGAGTCAAATTTTCTATTCAGTTCAAGTCTTTTCAATATAAATGCCTGAAAGTCCTCTTTTTCATTGCAGTCTCATTTCCCCCCTGCAAGATTATACTCGGTTTTGCTGGGTAGGTGATTTTTGGTTGTAATTGCAGTTCCTTTGCCCTCTGGAGTATCATAATCCATGCCCTCCAATCCTATAATATAGAAGCTATTAGATCTTGTGTTATCCTGACTGTAGCTCCACAGTATTTGAATTCTTTTTTTTCCTAGCTGCTTGTTATATTTTCTCCTTGACCTGGGATCTCTGGAATTTGGCTATAATATTCTTGGAAGTTTCATTTTGGGATTTCTTTCTGGAGGGTGTATTCTTCAATTTCTATTTTGCCTTCTGATTCTAGAATAACAGGGAAATTTTCCCTGACAGTTTCTTGGAAGATGATGTCTAAGCTCTTATTCTGATCATGGTTTTCAGGTAGTCCAATGATTTTCAAATTATCTCTCCTGGATATATATTCCAGGTCAGCTGTTTTTTTCAAGGAGATATTTCATATTGCCCTCTATTTTAAAAACTCATTTAGATTTGCTTTATTTTGTCTTGCTTTCTTATAAAGTCATTAGCTTCTATTTGCTCTATCCTAATTCTTAAGCAATGATTTTCTTCAGAAAGTTTATGTATCTCCTTTTCCATTTGGTCAATTTGGCTTTTCAAACTGTTGACTTTTTTTTCATGACCCTCCTGCATCACTCTCATTTCTCTTTCCATTTTTTCCTGTACTTCTCTAACTTTTCCCTCTACCTCTCTTATTTTATCTTCAAAGTTCACTTCCATGGTCTGGACGCTTTGGATGTAGAAGCTTTGACTTTGTTATCTTCTTCTGAGGGTGTATTTTTATCTACCTTTCCACCAAAGAAACTTTCAATGGTCTGCTGCTTTCTCTGCCTGCTCATCTTGGCTGCCTATATCTTGGCTTTTAACTCCTTCTTAACATGTAGTGCTCCTTCCAGATTGCACTGTCCCAAGTTACAGGGGCTTCCAGGTGGTACTATTTAGGCTCATTCTCAGCCTGCCTGGCCTGTAAGTAACCATGGGTCTGCTTGCTCTTTAACCCAGAAGCAGAAATATTATTGAAATCTGATTCTCTATGGTCAAAAGCTTGGCTTGCCTGTGCCCTTCCCCCACTGGGTGACTGCCACTCAAGTCTGCTTCCTGAGTAACCCCACGGTGCTCCCACCTCTGCTTCAGTAGAGACCCCCTACTATTTCTCCCTGGCTAACTGCTGAACCCCCTCACTGGTCTGTGAGCCAAGTTTCAGAAGCATCAGCTGACGCTGAAGATTATGAGCCTCCAGAGGTGTGGCCTGCCTGGGGCTGGATCTATTCCACAAGCTATACTCCTCTTTTACCTCATTCAGCAGAATACCCCTGCTGCCTATTTAAGCAATTTCTGCTGGAAAATAGCCTCACTCTGTTCTTTTTTGGGTTTTGCTGCTCCAGGAGTTGTCTTATAGCATTTTTTTTTGGAGGTTTGTGGATGGGTTTGTTGGGAGCTCAGAGAGTCAGTCTTTTCTCCACCATCTTGGCTCCACCCCTCTATCTAAATGATACATACTTAGTAAATACTTCTTTAAGTAAAAGTTGGCCCTGTAGACAAATCCTATTGATTCTATAGGTCTATAATACCTATGCTGTATTTTGCATTTCCATTGTCATCATACTAATTCAGACATTCATTGTCTTATCTTGTACCACCGCAGGAGGCTTCTATTCATTAAATTTCTACTGAGCACCTATTATTTGCCAGATATTATGCTAATTTCAGAGGACAAAATGATAAGATTGAAACAAATTCTGTCCTCAAGATACTTACATTCTATCATGGAAAAACAATACACCAGAGATAATTATATACAAAGCATCGACAAAGCAGATAAAAAGTAATTTTACAGTGAAAGAACAGCACCAACAATCAAGGATTATAAGAAAAGGCCCTGTTGAGTATGACACCTGAGTTGTGCTCTGAAGGAAGGCCAGGATCGTACAAGTCATTGTAGAGTAGAAAAACATTGGCTCTGAAGCCTGAGCACTTGGGTTCAAATCTCATCTCTGATACTTAATAAATGCGTGACTTTGGGCAAAATATTGAACCTCTCAAGATGCAATTTACTTATCTGTAAAATGAAAGAGGTGGAGTAGATACCTCCTAAGGGCTCTTTCATCTCTGAATCTCTCTGATTATATGATCCTAAGGCAGAGGTGAGGAGGAAGAGTATTCCAAGAATAGGATAGAGTCTATGCAGAAAGCAAAAAGAGAGATGTGGAAGACAGAATGCTGTATATGGTAAAGTAAGGTGATTTGGCTGCAACATATAATTCATGAACTAGAAAATGTAAGATTAGTATGGAAATATAAATTGGAGCTGGACTTTGAAGGGCTTTAATTGCCAAACAAAACAGTGTGTCTTTTATCCTAGAGGCAAAAAAATTAGAACTTCTTGAGCAAGAGAGTAATATGTTCATATCTATATTTAAGGTATACCAATTTTGCAATTGTATGGATGGGGGATTGGGGTTAGAGCAGAGGCTGTCTGCAGGGAGATAAATTGGAAGGCTGTTCCAATTATCTAGGTAAGAGGTGATGAGGACTTGAGCTATGGTAGTGGTTATACGAATTGAAAAAAGAAGAGGGTAGATATTAAAGATGTTGTGGAGAACTTGGCACTGATGGATATGGAGATATGAGATGAGGGGAGAGTCAAGGAGGACTCCCAGGCTGTGAACTTGGGTTCTAGATGAATAGTAATACCTTGACAGAAATAGTGAAACTAGGAAAAAGAAGTGGGTTGAAATAGAATGATAAGAACTATTTTTGACATGTTAATTTTGAGGTACCTCAAAGGACAGTAAGGTGCAGATATCCAGAAGGCCATTGGAGATGAGACTTGAAGCTCAGGAAAGAGATAAATACTGGATGTTTTTGTGGGGCAATGAGGGTAAGGTGACTTTTCCAAGGTCACACTGCTCAAGTGTCTGAGGCTGGATTTGAACTTAGGTCCTCCTGAATCCAGGTCTGGTGCTTTATCCACCGCACCACCTAGCTACCTCCCTGAAGACTGTATTTTTATATTTGAAGAATCATATTCACAGAGATGATGATTAAACCTATGGGAGCTCATGAGATGATCAAGAGAAAAAATGTAGAGAGTAAAAATAAGTGGGCCCAGGAAAGAATACTGGTGGTTCACGCACTAATAGGGAATTCAATGTAGATGCTGATGGAGCAAAAGATTCTTTGAGAAGGATCAGTCAGATATTCAGGAAGAGGACCTAGGGAGTACAATGTCATAAAAAACAGGTTGAAGAGAGTGCCTGGGAGGAGGAAATGTTCAGCAATATCAAAAGATACAGAGCGGTCATGAAGGATGAGAACTGAGAAAAGCCTTTGGATTTAGCAGGGGTCAGAGTTTGTCCATCATAGGACAGAATAAAATTGATTTGGTTAACTATTGTTGTATCAAGATTTCAAAGGAAGGAAAATGAAGCCAAAACAATTGTGATAACTTTGAAAAACAGAGAAAGACTAATTAAATGGAGGTTGCACTGGCAACCTCCAAATTGTAAACTGACACATTTAGGAAGGATGGGACATAGGGAAAGATGAAGGACAGAATCTTATGGTCAGATAGAGAAATTTCAAGGTTTGAGATCACTGAGATAGAACATGTGTATGACAATGAATTCAAGGTATTGTGAGATTTAAAATTGGATATTAGATCATAAATCTCCCCTACTTAACCTTTCCCTTAATTTATCTCCCAGACTAGTAAATGGAAGAAGCTTCTGGTTTTCTAGTTAGAGCTTTTATTGTATGGTAGTCACAAGGTGATGTTGATTAGAAGGATAGGAAAGTAGAAATACAATACAAATCGTCTTAAGTCTAGGCTTAGTCTATATTCCGTATAAAACTCACCAAAACCCAAGGCCACCTTTGGGGAGAGAGAGAGAGACCGAGTCAAGCGCGTGCTGTTAACCAAGAACCGGGCTGAGTCGAACTTCAGTCAGCGTCTGTCTGAGCAGCACAGCCAGGAGATCAGCGGAGCAGGAAAAAAAGGCCCCACTTCTGTTCTCTCCTTGCCTTTTAAGCTCGCACCCCGGAAGTCAAGTGTTCAGCAGGCGATCTGGCGTGCGTCGCAGGCGGACTGGTGTGCGTAGCTCATGCTGTTGGTCTCCTCCCCAAAAGGGTGGTCCTAAAAAAAAAAACTGGCATCTCTCCATTATCTAACCTACTGTTAAAACTTTTTACCACAGTATCAACACCCTTGTGTGAGGCTAAGATAGAATGGAGGTGAGGGGATATCACAATAAATATTAAATTACTCAAATATAAGAACAGAGATTTAGGTAAAATAGAAGATCATGAAAAAGTATTGATTTTTTTGAGAAAGTACAGATCATGACCTGGGATAGGAATTGGTAGATTACTGCAAAAGAATTTGTATAGGATGATGGAGAGGGATGGAATGATCCTCAAAGGAAAGGTTGCTGAGTAATGGTAATGAGAATCTGGATTAAGCAGGGATGAATGAGAAGTAGGTCTATTCCTTCTAGCCCATTTTTAGAGATTATAAGAGAAGGTGCTTTCATTACTGAAGAGGGCAAACAAATAGAAAGATGGAGATAGATAAAGCAATAAGTACTAACTATGTGATGGACAAAAAGATAGTTCCTGCTTTTAAGGAGCTTACATTCTAATGGGGGATGGCATCACATAAAAGGGAGCTGAAGAGTCAGGGATATGGAGAAAGATGCCCATGTAGTGTCAAAATAAAAAAAAAAGTTGTCTACAGAGTCAGGAGCTGAGCTGGGTTAGAGGTGAGCATGGATGGTATGTATACTTTCTCAAACAGAGGTTTTGAAGAGGAATTCAACTCACCAATTGGAAGAAGAAGCCAGAGGAGTGGAAGGAACTTCAGGATGAGAAGGCCAATGGAAAAGTATTTTGGAGAGTCAGGAGCTGAGTCAGGTTAGAGGTAAGCATAGGCAGTGGGTGGAGGAATGTAAAGAAATGCAGTATCTTCTGAGGGGAGTCAAGTGTCTGTGTTTACAAAGAGATGGTAGAAGTGTGAGAGGATAATGTCCAACATGAAGGGTAATTTGTTAAAGAAAGAGAATGGGAGTTCCATAGCACACAATGTAAAGGCAGGCACAAATTGTAGGAGAGACTGGGCTGAGGTGGTTGTTGATATAGGAACAGTGAATGGCACAGTATCAGGAATTTTCATCTAGGCAACCTTCATCACTGAATTACAAAGAGAAAAAGAGGAGAGTGTTTGTTCTTGTTTTATTCTCCTAACTAGTTTTCCCCACCTTTAGGTTTTGTTTTTTCAAACCATCCTACATATCATCCTATAGTAATATTCCTATTGCACAACTTTTAATTATGAAGTCTCCCTTTTCCATACCTTTGGTTCCTCACTGAATATCAATCATTCAAGAAACACTTCTTAAGCACCTACAGTGACAGGTGCTATACTAGGGCCTGGACATACAAAGACTAAAAAGAAAAAAAGAAACAGCCTCAGCCTTCAAGGAACTCACATTTTAAGTGGCGAGACAATATGTACATTGATAAATATATACAACTTATGTACAAAATAAATGCAAAGCAATATATGAGACAAAGGAACTAGTTGGGAGGGTGGGAAATCTGGAAAGGTTTCATTTAGAATGTGGCACTTAAGCTAAGCTTTTAAGGGATACTAGGAATACTGAGGGGCAGTGGTGAGGAGAGCATTCTAGCCATAGGAGATGGGCTGTGCCAAGGCACAGAGGCAGGACATTGAATGTTTGGTGTGAGAATGGATGAAGACATGAATAAAAATCATTTATGTGCTTACTATATGTTTAAGCACTGAGCTAAATTTTGGAAATACAAATACAAAAGCATCACAATTCCTGCCCTCAAGAAACATATGTAGTAGGAGGAGGAGAAAATACATATAAGGGAGTGGAGTACAGGAAAAGGCATTTGGGTATGGGAAGGCACAGGTATAGTGAATGGAAACATGGGTGCCTATGGACTTACTTGCCCTTTCTAATAAAGTGTTGATTTGATTTGATTACTGTTGTCAGAGAAATAGGTGCAAAGCAGAGCAATAGATGGTGGTAAGAATATGGTAGTCCTACAGGTGGAAAGCAGATGGCCAGAGTGGATTGTATTTTGAAATGTGGATCATGGTCAAGGGTCTGAAACCAGCTAGATAGAGAGGCCTGTATGCATTGGTGCTGGTTAACTCACATCAGGCCATCAAGGTCTGAGGAGAGTGGTTATAAAGCTTAAAGGACTGAATCACTCTGGGCATGGTCTCAGGAAGTCCTGTGGTTTGAAAAAAACAACGGTAGGTAGATGGCAAGATGGATGATCAGATGGAATGTAAAATATGATTCGGAGTCTGAGGCTGGCCCAATATCTCTATCAGCATTTATGCCACCTGGAACAAGAAGACCTTTTTGGTCTGTCCACAGAATAACTGAAGAGGAGGAATACATAACATGTTTGAAATAAAATCAAAACAATTTCCTAAAGCCCTACACAATCTGGCGTAACCAATCTTTACAGCATTACTTCAGACCTTGTACTCTACTTCATGTACTCTAAACAGTATGGCATAATAGAAAGAGCATTGATTTGGAGTGAGAAGACTGGTGTAGTAGGAACAACATCTACTACTAATCTGAATAGGACCCATGGCAGTAAGATTGGAAAGTCCCTGCTACTTAGGCTAGTTTTTCCGTAAAAATGAAATGAAACTTTCTGTCCTCTAGATTTAACTGGGCAAGGAGACTAAGACTTGAATTGTTGATACAGCTTCCCAATTACTTAAGATATAAAATCACAGTCCCATAAATCTTTTTTAGGCTGGACAGACTTCCCACTGAGTCAATCAACCCTCTAATCCAGCATACCATTACATTAAATGCCAAGGTGAGTTATGCCCATATAAGCCAACATTATAGCTTTACTTAATGTTCTTTCCATGCTATTATTGAGTAAGTTTCCTTTAAATATTTAATATTAAGTATTAGATAGTTAAATAACATGTAGTTTTAAGTGTTTTGTTTCATTCCATATCTGATTCTGAACCACTAAACTGGCCTGAGTTAGGTCCAGTTTGGATGACTTGAATTTGTATCTCTCTTTTCTAACTTACTAGCCATATAACTTTAGGTAACTCACCAATATATTTTTTTTTTGGTCACCAATATTTCTTAGCCATTATTCCCTTGTCATTAAATAAAAGTAATAATCTATCTCACACATTTGTAGTGAGTAAAGTACTTTGCAAATGGTAATGTGACACATCAGTGTAAGGTATTATACTCTTTCCCATATCATTCCATATGCCCGGAGACCTTCATCTCAATTTTTGTCTATTGAAATACTCTCTATCTTTTAAGACCATCTCAAATGCCATCTCCTCCATGAAACTTTCTTTGGCTTTCTGCCTGTAGCTAGAAGTTACTTCTAACCTCTTGTATCATTTTGGTTGTAGTTTTCTTTTTCGTTCTTTTTTGTTTGTTTTTGTTTTTGCAGGGCAATGAGGGTTAAGTGAGTTGCTCAGGGTCACACAGCTAGTATGTGTCAAGTGTCTGAGGCTGCATTTGAGCTCAGGTCCTCCTCAATCCAGGTCTGGTGCTTTATCCACTGCGCCACCTAGCTGCCCTTGGTTGTAGTTTTCTAACACACTTTGACATTCAACTTCTATCTAGTTGCATATACTTCCTATTATTCCTCTCCTTTCTTCCCTCCCTCCCACCTCCTGCCCTCTCTCATTTTGTAATCCAGTACTGTATTTTAGTTATTTTAAAAACTAAAGCAGAAGTTCCTAACCTGGGGGGTCTGTGACATTTTAAAAGAAAACAATTCAACATAATTGGCTTCCTTTGTAATTTGTATGTATTTTATTTTATGCATTTAAAAACATCATTCTGAGAAAGGATCCACAGACATCATTAGATTGTTGTTAAGTCCACGATGCAAAATAGGTTAAGAATTCCTTACTTAGAGATTCTACATAGTGCCTTGAATGGGGTAGGTGATGAATGAGTGTCAAATGAATAAATGATAAATGTCTCCCCCTCATTAACTTTATTTATTTTGTATATACTTGTTTTTTTGTTTGTTTGTTTGTTTTTTTACTGAGGCCATTGGGGTTAAGTGACTTGCCCAGGGTCACACAGCTAGTAAGTGTTAAGTGTCTGAGGCTGGATTTGAACTCAGGTACTCCTGACTCCAGGGCTGGTGCTCTATCCACTGCGCCATCTAGCTGCCCCTGTATATACTTATATACATATTTTCTCCTCTAATTGAATGCAAGTTCCTTGAGATCAAGGACCTTTAATTTTTGTTTTTGTATCCACAGGCTTAGTACACAGTAGTCACTTGATTGATTGGGTTAAGCTTTACATACATTATATTTCAAATGTGTCTGTACCAAAACATTTACATTTTTTTCTTTAATTGCAGTTATGACAATTGTGGTAACAGAAATGGCTATCTATGGAAAGCCTATATAAACAAAAGTTGAGAACTATCTTTACATGTAATAGGAAAAAATAAAATACTTTATTAATTAAAAAAAAGAAATGGCTATCTAGGAGCAAGAAAAACTTAGGTTCAAATCTTATTTTTTTTCCCCCATGGAAACAAAAATTTATTAAAGTTCTACTATGTACAAGAAAAGAAGGAATACATATTACAGGGTTTTAGGAAGACCTCATCCTGGATCTGGTGCTTGCAACTATGTGGATTTTGGACAAAATCCTTCCCTGCTCTGGGTCTTAGGGATTGGACTGAATGATCTCTATGGCCCCTTTCAGATTTAAATTCCAAGAACCTATGACTGATTTCCCCCTCTCTTTTCATTTTATTCTGAACTTAAGAAATAAAACAAGTATTTCCATAAAATAATTGAATAGAAAAAAACAAATGCAAGGAAATTACAACTCTATTATGTACAACTTGCTATTCCTTTTAAATACATGTATATGTATATGTATATGTATATATATATGTTAAAGTTATCTTTCTTTTTTCCCTTTTGTTCTTTCCCCCCTCCCTGAGTGACATACACATATAAACATATACATATGTGTATATGTACATACATATATGTAAAATCATTCTATGCATACTTCTATTTATCAGTTCTTTCTCTGGATGCAGATAGGGTCTTCCTTCATAGATCCTTTGTAGTTAATTTGGGTATTTATAACAGTCAAAATGACAGTTACTCAAAGTTGTTCTTAAAATAATATTGCTATTACTATATATGATCTCTTGGATCTACTCATTTTATTCTTCATTATTTCATGCAAGTCTATCCATGTTTTTCTAAGATCATTGAGATCATCATTTCTTATAACATAGTAGTATTCCATCTCAATAATATACCACAACTTGTTCAGCCATTCCCAATTAAAGGGTATCCACAATTTCCAGTTCTTTGACACCACAAAGAGAGCTGCTATAAATGTTTTAGAACATATAGCTTCTTTTAAAAATATTTATTTAAATTTATTAAATTTATCAAATAAATTAATTTATAGGAACTAATTTCTAATGCTTCATCTCCAGTATACTCAATGGATAGCATTTTGAAAAATGAATTGAGCCAAATTTTGGTGTTTTTCTTTTAGTAATAAATATTTTTATTTATAGTTTTGGGTTCCAATTTTTATCCCTCCTTCCCTCTCCCTCCATCCCCTCCCTGAGCTGGCAAGCAATCAGATATGCATTATGCATGTACAATTATATAAAACATTGCCATATTAGTCATTTTGTATAAGAAAACTTGAATAAAAGAAAAAAATGAAAGAAAGTGAAAAATAGGATGCTTCAGTCTGTGTCCCATCAATATCATTTCTTTCTTTGGAGTTGGATAGTATATTTCATCAATAGTCCTTTGGGATTGTCTTGGATCATTGTATTGTTAAGAATAGTTAAGTCATTCACAGTTCTTCATCAAACAATATTGCTGTCTCTGTGCACAATGTTCTCTTTGTTCTGCTCACTTTATTATACATCAGTTCATACAAGTCTTTCCAGGCCTTTCTGAAATCGTCCTGCTTGTCATTTCTTATAGCACTATAATATTCCATCACCATCACATACCACAGCTTGTTTAGCCATTCCCCAATTGATGGGCATTCTTTTGATTTCCAATTCTAAGTCACCACAGAAAGAGATGCTATAAATACTTTCGTACAAATTGTGGTCTTTTTCTTTTTGGGGGGATGTCTTTGGGATATAAACCTAGCAGTGGTATTGTTGGATCAAGGGGTATGCACAGTTCTATATCCCCTTGGGCATAGTTCCAAATTGCTCTCCAGGATGGTTGGACCTTTTCACAATTCCACCAAGGGTGGATTAGCGTCCCAGCTTTCCCACATCCCCTCCAATATCCAATATTTTCCATTTTTGTTATATTTGCCACTCTGATAGGTATGAGGTGATTCCTCAGAGTTGTTTTAATTTGTATTTCCCTAATTTTTTTGTTTGTTTTTTTTTAAAGGAGCATTTTGTAATTGAATCTTTACAAATATATTTATGATCAAATGAATTAATTTTGATTTTTAAATTTAAAATAATTTATTTATTTTATTGTCCAGTTACATGTAAGGGTAGTTTTCAACATTCATTTTCATAAGATTTAGAGTTCCAAATTTTTCTCCCTTCCTCCCTTTCCTCCTCTCTCCACAAGAATGCAACCAGGTTATATATGTACAATCCACAAGTGTTCTTTTTATCAGTTCTTTCTATAGGGGTGCATAGCAAGCTTCCTCATTAGTTCCTTGGGATTGTCTTGGATCATTTCATTGCTGAGAGTAGTTAAGTCATTCACAACTGATCATTGAACAATACTGCTGTCACCATGCACAATGTCCTCCCAACTCTGCTGACTTCACTATACATCGATGTTCATTAGTCTTTCCAGGTTTTTCGGGGATCATCCTGTTTGCCATTTCCTGTAGCACAAGACCATTCCACTGCAATCATATAGCACAGCTTTTCCCATCATTCCTCAATTGATGGACATTCCCTTGATTCTAAATTCTCAGCCTCCACCAAAAGTTGCTACAAATATTTCTTGTACAATTTTCCCCCCTTTTCTCTTTTTCATGATTACTATTGTAAACTGTTTCCCTTCCTTCCTATTCCCTTCCCCATGATATTTATTCTATTATCCATCTTCTTTCATCCTATCACTCTTCAAAAGAGATTGCTTCTGTCTGTCCCCTCTCCCACTCTGTCCTTCCTTCTGTTGCCCCTTTCTCTTTATCCCCTTCCCCTCCTATTTTCCTGCAGGGTTAGAGAGTTGACTCCACCTAAATGAGTGTGTACATTATTCCCTCCTTGAGCCAATTCTAATGATATTGAGGTCTTTGAGCCAATTCTGATGAGTGTTAGGCTCATTTACTGCCCAGATTAAATAGATTACTCTACCCAGTTGGGTGTGTCTGTTAGTCCCTCCTTGAGGCAGCTCTGATGAGTTTAAGGTCTTTGAGCCTTTTCTGATGAGTGTAAAATTCATTTACTGCCCTGATCCTCTCCCATCTCTTCCCCCACTCTATAATAAGCCTTTTCCTGTTTCTTTCATGTAGGATTTCACCTCTGCGCTTCCCCCTCCCCCAGTGAATTACCTTCACCCCTCAATTTAACCCTAAAGATGTCATTACCTAGCTAAGTGACACAGTGGACAAAGCATCCCCCCTGGACCCAGGGGTATCCCAGCCAAAACCCGGCCTTAGACACAACACAGTCACCTGCTGTATGACCCCAGGTATGTCTCCCAGCTCCAATTTTTTATGGTTCTCTAGGGTCTTGTATTTGAAAGTCAAATTTGCCATTCAGTTCAGGTCTTTTCATCACAAATATCTGAAAGTCTTCTTTTTCATTAAAGTCCCATTTTTTCCACTGAAAGATTATGTTGAGCTTTGCTGGGTAGGTGATTCTTGGTTGTAATCCCATTTCCTTTGCCCTTTGGAATATCATATTCCATGTCCCCCAGTCCTTTAATGTAGAAGCGGCTAGATCTTGTGCTATCCTGACTGGGGCTCCACAGTACTTGAATTCTTTCTTTTTGGCAGCTTGCAATATTTTCTCCTTGACCTGAGAGCTCTGGAATTTGGCTATAATATTCCTAGGAGTTTTCCTTTTGGAATCTCTTTCTGGAGATGATCAGTGGATTCTTTCAATTTCTATTTTAGCTTCTTCTTCTAGAATTTCAGGGCAATTTTCCCTGAGAATAGAAGATGGTGTCTAAGCTCTTTCCTTGATCATGGTTTTCAGGTAAACCAATAATTTTCAAATTATCTCTTCTGGACCTATTTTCCAGGTCAGCAGTTTTTCCCAGAAGATATTTCACATTGCCCTCTATTTTTTTTTTTTTTTTAGTGAGGCAAGTGGGGTTAAGTGACTTGCCCACAGTCACACAGCTAGTAAGTGTTAAGTGTCTGAGGCCGGATTTGAACTCAGGTATTCCTGACTCCAGGGCCGGTGCTCTATCCACTGTGCCACCTAGCTGCCCCGCCCTCTATTTTTTGTATTCATTTGGACTTGCTTTATTGTGTCTGGGTTTTTCATAAAGTTACTGGCTTCCATTTGTTCAATCCTAATTCTTAGGCAATTGTTTTCATCAGAGAGCTTTTGTACCTCATTTTCCATTTGGCCAATTTGACTTTTCAAGCTGTTGAGTTTTTTCTCATGTCTTTCCTGCATCACCCTCCTTTCTCTTTCCATTTTTTCTCTACCTCTCTAATTTTATCTTCAAAGTCCTTTTTGAGCACCTCTATGGCCTGAGACCAATTCATATTTTTCTTGGAAGCTTTAGATATAGGGGCCCTGATGTTGACATCTTCCTCTGAGGGTGCCCCTCAGTCTTCCTCGTTACTGAAGAAACTTTCTATGGTCCTCACCTTTCTCTGTTGGCTCATCTTGCCTTTCTTTTACTTGACTTTTAGCTCCTTAAACTGGGGCACTGTTTCCAGGCTGCAGTATCCCAAGCTTAAGAAGTCTCAGGTGGTATGATTTAAGGAGAATCAGGTTCTTCTCTCACCTGTCCTGTTTCGTGGTCCTAGATGACCCCAGACCAACTTGCTAATCAACCAGCTTTGTGTGTTGTGGTTATTGGATCCAACGAGCCTGTGCCTCTCCCCCACCTGGGCCACTGCTACTCGAGCCTACCTCCTGGTTCTCAGCAGGAGTGTAAAATCCAAGTTCTGCCTTAGCACCAGCATAGACCCCTGTAGTCTCCCCCCTGCCCAGGGTTCAGCCCTCTCACCAGACTGAGCTTAGTTCCAGATGACACTGGTGCTTCAGCTGATTTAGAGGCTCTGTGGGTCTCCTTCTCTGGTGAGGCCTTCCTGGGACTGGAACTGTGTCAGGGTGACTGTGGGATTGGGCTTGATTCCTGTATCAGCACAGTGGCTCCCTCCTTCTGACCTTCCAAGCCATTCTTGGTTAGAAGATGATTTCAGCGCATTCTTCTGTGAATTTTGTTGCTCCAGGCATTTTCCTATGGCATCATTTGGATATTTTTTGGAGAGATCATGTCATGAGTTTGGGAGCTCACTGCCTTTCCTCTGCCATCTTGGCTCCTGTATTTCCCTAATTAATAGTGATCCAGAAGATTTTTTCATATGATTATAGAAAGCTTTAATTTCTTTGTCTGAAAACTGTCTGTTCATATCTTTTGACCATTTGTCAATGGGGGAATGACTTGTATTTTTATAAATTTGACTCACTTCTCTATATGGAGAAATGAGGCCTTTATCAGAGATATTTATTTCAAAAATTCTTTCCACATTTTCTGCTTCCCTTGTAATCTTGGTTACATTGGTTTTGTTTGTGCAAACACAGCTTCTTTTCCTTTTTTCCAGTCATCTTTGGAAACAGACCTTGTGGTAGCATTGCTAGGTCAAAGGGTATAGGTGATTTAATAACTCTTTGGACCTAATTTTATATTGTTCTCCAAAATTGGGAGAGATGGGTCACTTCACAGTTTGATCAACAGTGAATTAGTGTCTTAATTTTTCCATATCCTTCCTAACATTTGTAGCTTTCCTCTTCAATCATTTTAGTCAATCTGATCAGTTTAAAATGACATCTCAAGGTTGTTTGAAGTTGCATTTCTCTAATCAATGATTTAGAACATTTTTTCATTTGACTATAAATTATTTTTATTTTTCATTAGAAAACTTCCTGTTCATATCCTTTGACTATTTATCAAGTGGGGAATGGTTTGTATTCTTATAGATTTGACAGTTCTTTATATATTTGAGATATTATATATTGAGATATATGAGAAACTGTCTATAAAATTCCCGCCCCCATTTTCTGCTTTCCTTCTGATCCTAGCAACATTTGTTTTATTTGTACAAATCTTTTAAATTTAATGTAAATTTAATGTAAAATTTTCCATTTTGCACTTTGTACTGGTCTCTATCTCTTGTTTAGTCATAAATTTTCTATCCATAAGTCTGATAGGTAATATGTTCCATGTTCTTCAAATTTTCTTGCAATATTTCTCTTTATATCTAGGTCTCAAGTCTTATTTCTAATACATACTGACTATGTGACCCTGGACAAATCCATGAATTAATCAGTGACCTAAGTGATTCTCTAAAACTATAGCTTGACAAGAAAGTGTCAACTTGCATTAGTAGTTCCTATATCTATGTAAATCACAGGTCCAATCTGTATCCCACATATTGGTTGTGATTGAAATTATGCCATGTTGAAGCAAACAAAAAATCAGAAATATTTTAAGGACGCAGAAAATTTTAAGAACAAAGAGAAATTGCACAAGAAAGATGACTGATGATTGAATTCCTTGCTTTAGTACCCCATATGAACTGAGAATTACAAATATTTCCAAAACTTTTGGCAACAGATCTCTATCTTCTCTTTTATTCAAAGTCTAAGTCAAAGCTGATAAAGAATTCACTAACTTCAGTAGTTTTTTTCATGAGTGGGTTTTAAAATTTTTGATCCAATTGCTTATTTATATGTAAGAAATTTTTTTTTCTCCTACAGAGACCCACAAAATACAATAATCATCACTCCTAAGCATTTTACTTTTTCTCTTGAGTGTGCTTCACAGACAATTAATTAGTCTGTTAATTAATTTTCACAGGAACACTATCGAATCTTACAGAACAGAAATCTTTTGTCTCAGAGTCTAAAGTCTTGGTAAATTTCCAACCTGTTCTCCTTGTCCCAGCCTCTCATAGAATGCATTTTGACTTGAAGGATGGCTTCAAATATATAAATATATATGCAAGACTGTAAGACAAACTCAGCTCTATAATCTGGAGAATGGTGGAACACATAGGAAAGCTAATGTATAGTAGTATTTGCTCTGGAAGTGGAAATGTTTGGGCAAAGAGGTTCTTCAGAGTCAGGGGGTCAGGGAGGTGAAGAGAGGTTAAAAAAAAGAGGAAATTTTTCAGGTGAACCAATGATTTTAAAAAAATGTTAGAATAGACTGTCAGCCTTGATAATGTGTTTTTTTAGATACTGAGGGAAACTGGTGTGAGTAATTACAGTCAGCAACTGTCATTGTCAAGATAGTGCTGTAATTAGAGAAATATAAAATATGTCTCAGTTAAAGATACCTCAAACAGTGACACTGCAACAACCATCGAAGAGAAAAGGTTAATGAAGTCAGAACATACACTCAGGCACGGTGCACAAGCTCTATAGTATACTTGAATGTCCATGATATGAGAAAAATTTCTGTCATCCTTAACACCATACACTTTGCTTTACAGTAGTCTAGATGAAGGAAAAGCTGGTTGTTTTAAAAAAGCTCTAGCATTGGAGGGCAGATTAAATGAAGAAAAGCTCAACAGCATTTCTGACTATTAACTAACCAGATAAAGTGATAGTCACATCCATTTTGACTTTTACACCCACAGGATCATGAATAAAAGTGTTTTTGCAGGATCTGTAGAGTATAGTTGGGATCCATTTTCTGCTTATGAATAAACCTAGTTTATCAGTCTAAGCAGCAAGGTAGCTCATTGTCAAAGAAGCTGATAGATTAATATGTGCAGCATCAGAATGTTTACTGCATCACAATTTCGGAAATGAGAAACCTTCTTCCCATAAAAGCACATAGGAGAGCAAATGATATTTTCTTTGTGAATTATGGGGCTATTTGAAGGGGCACATTCTTTATCATTTATTGAGTAAATAGGAGAAGCCGTTTGATGCAGCTGCCTGCTGGCATCTGACTCAGATTTATAGGAGCTCAGACTGACATGCTGAATTCTAATAAAGACACATGGTCAGAATAACTGATTACATGGCCAGTCCTGGGACTTGAAAAAACACAAAACAGAAATAGAAGTCTCCCTTTATTTTCATCAAATAAAAAAATGAAGAAAAAGAATCCAAAGAAAGAAAAACATTTTCATCCAGTTACCTGGCTAGAATGATTTTTAGGACACAAGGATAGTCCTGGGAAACAGAAATAGCTGTTAATGTTTTTTACACAATAAAGCAAAATGCAGTGAATTTACTCCTCTATATTTCTGTCTCTCCTCTTCCTTTCATTTTTTATCTAGGATGTAACATCTAACTAAAAAAAGTGAGAGATCTGGAAAAATTAGGTCAAGATAGACCAAATGATTTCAAAAAGTACTATTAATCAGCCACAAATAGATGTGACCTTCGAATACAAAACCTACTTCTCTGTGTCTAATGAATATACATACATACACACACACACACACACACACACACACACATATATTTAAAAAAACATGAGACCCAATGGAAGCATCAGATATTAAGATTATAAAATTTTGGTGTTGACAACTGTTTTTATTAACTAGAGTACAGGATCTTTAGGCACATATATGACTTTCTTCTTTATTTTATGATCACTGAAGTAACAGATTGAGAGCTCCTATTCTGTTCCCTGCTCTAATGAGTGTTCACTCATCACTCCACATTAAAGTACAGAGGCAACCATGGAAGTTCAGGTGGGAGCCAATCCCTAATTATATAAAGTATGACTATGGCTTTAAATAATAAATAAATAGAGCTTAAAATACAATACCCCAGAGACCCTGTTAGCACTATAACATTTTACTTCAAATAATGTTAATTTCACTTACAAAAGGATAATACAAAAATGTGTTCTTTATGATGACTCCAAAGCTCTGTGCAACTCTTGTGTCAGAATTGTTCTAGTTTGCTAGTTGTTCCCTGTATAAGACATTCCAGCTCATGGCTCTGTGCCTTTTGAAAAAGTGGTCCCTCATGTCAGGAATGTATTCTTTCCTCTCCTTCCTCATAGAACTCAGGTGCTGCCTCTTGTACAAGGTCTTTCCTGACTATTAATGTTTTCTTCCTTTTGAAATTACTCTGTATAATTCTGCATATACTTTGTATTCACTTGAGTACATGTAATTTCCCTTCGGTAGAATATAAACTTGAAGGTAAGGAGTGTTTTATTTGTCTCTATATATACATTGCTTAGGTAATACTTGCATACTGTAGATGGTTACTACTAGTTTGTTGAATTGAATTAATTTAAAACTGACTCTATAACATGAAGGATCTGAGTTACCTTTCAGGAGTGTCATACTTCTATTGGTTTTGGCCTCCACTCAGAAACCTGGGAAAAATATCTTCACTAGTCAGCCTAAGAGACTTGCACTAACTCTCCCTTTGAAAGCATCTCAGCCACCATATATGAAGAGGAAGTTATGCTAAAAGAAATTTTTAAAAAATTAACAAACTACCTATTGTAGCGGGCAAGTATGGTGATGCAGAAAGAAAACTAGACTTGGGAAGCCAACATGGTAGAGGAAAGGCCGTAACTTCTCAGAACTCCCCACATGATCACTCCAAAAACCTTCAAATAATGTTATAAGACAATTCCTGGAGCAGCAGAACCCACAAAAGGGGATCATTTTCCAGCCAAAGATAGCTTAGATGGTCAGCAGGAAGGGTCTATTGTACCTGGGTGAGAGTGAAGCACAGCCCTGTGGCCACACATGTAAATCCAGCCTCAGGCTGGCCATGCCAGAGAAAGAGGCCCCCCAGAATCTCTGAATCAGCTGCAGTGCTGGCTTCTTCTGGAATTCAGCTCATGGTCTGGTGAGAGGGTTGAGAGGCTGAACAGGGGGAGATAACAGGGGTCTCTGCTTGTGTTGAGGCAGAACTCTGTTGTTTTACCTATGCTAGGAACCAGGAAGTAGTCTTGAGTGGTGGGCCCAGGTAAGGGAGGGGCACAGGGTCACCCAGAGCTTGAAACCACAGCAAAACAGATTTTTGTTTCTCAATTAAAGAGCAAGTAGGCCTGGGGTTATTTACAGACCAGAGCACAGGCCAAATGAATGAAAAAATAGAGGGAAATATGAAATATCTCCTTGGAAAAACAGCTGACCTGGAAAATAGATCCAGAGGAGATAACTTGAAAATTATTGGACTACCTGAAAACCATGATCAAAATAAGAGCTTAGATATCATCTTCCAAGAGATTATCAGGGAAAATTACCCTGATATTCTAGAAGCAGAAGGTAAAATAGAAATTGAAAGAATCTACCTCCTGATCACCTCCTTAAAGAGATCCCCAAATGAAAACTTCCAGGAATATTATAGACAAATTCCGGAGCTCCTAGGTCAAGGAGAAATATTGCAAGCAGCCAAAAAGAAACAATTGAAGTACTGTGGAGCCACAGTCAGGATAACACAATATCTGGCAGCTTCTACATTAGAGGATTGGAGGGCATGGAATATGATATTCTGGAGGGCAAAGGAATTGGGACTATAACCAAAAATCACCTACCCTGAAAATTTGAGTATAATCTTTCAGGGGGGAAAATGGGACTTCAATGAAAAAGAGGACTTTCAGGCATTCATGATGAAAAGACCTGAACTGAATAGAAGATTTGATTTTCAAATACAAGACCCTAGAGAGCATAAAAAGGTAAACAGGAAAAAGAAATCATGAGTGAGGTTAAAAGGTTACATTCCTACATGGGAAGATGATAATTTTAACTCAAGAATTTTCTCAGTATTAGAGCAGCTAAAAGGAATAAATTTAGACAGAGGGCACAGGTGGAAGTTGATTATGAAGGGATGATATCTGTAAAGCATTTATTTGTTGTTTATCTTTTGGGGCAGGTAGTTAGGGTGGGATGGCCTGCCCAGGGTTGAGCAGCTGGTGAGTGTCTTGTGTCTGAGGCCAGATTTGGGCTTGGATGCTCCTGGGTCCTGGGCGGATGCTTTGTTCACTGTGTCACATAGCTGTCCCATGATGACATCTTTAAAATAAAATTAAGTGGTGAGAGAATTGCTCTGGGAGAAAGGTAAAGGGAAAGGTTGAATGGAGTAAAGTATCTCACATAAAAGAAGCAAGAAAAAGCTTATGGAGTAGAAGGGAAGATGGGGGAGGAGCAGAGGAGTGAATGAGCCTTATTCTCATCAGAATTGGCTCAAAGAGGGAATAACATATACCCTCAAGTGGGTAGACTAATATATTTTGCCCTGTAGGAAAGTGGGAGGGGAAGGAGATAAGGAGGGAGAGGTGAAGGAAGGGAGGGACAGTCAGAAGCAAAACACTTTTGAAGAGGGAAGGGGTAAAAAAAGAAAGAATATAGAGTAAATTCTATGGGGAGTGAATAGGATAGAAGGAAACATGGCAATAGTAACTGGGGAAAACTTTGAAGTGAGGCAAGAGCAATATAAATGAGGATGATGAGGATGATGGTGTGGTGGTGCTTACTTTGCTGGGCTATTATGAAGAAAATGCTTTGTCAGGTATAAGGTACTAGATAAATGTTAGCTATTATTGTTGTTGCAATAATCAACCTCATGGATGTTCTGTAAGGAAATATCCCTTTAAAGCACTATATAAATGTAGTTTACTATTTAAGAAAAAAAAAATGAGGAGGATGCTACCAGGAAAACCTGTAAAGATTTACATGAGCTGATGCAAAGTGAAATGCACTATATACAAAATAATAACAATATTTTAAGATGATCTGTTGTGATTGACTTAGTTATTTTCAGCAATACAATGATCCAAGACCAGTCTGGAGGACTTATGAAAAATGCAGTCCATCTACAAAGAAAGAACTGATGGTATTTGAACACAAATGGAAATATATTTTGTTGTTGCTGCTGTTAGCTCCTTTTTCTAAAGATTTTTTTGTCTCCTATGGTTTGTATGACTGCACATGTATAACATATGGAATTGCTTGAGTTCTTAAGTGGGATAGGGAGGAAGGAAGAGGATTTGGAACACAAAGTGTTAAAAATCGATGTTACAATTTGTTTTTCCATGTAAGGTGGGAAAAATTGTAAATCAATCAATCAATCAATTAATCAATTAAAAAAGAAAACAAGACTCGGAGACAAGATACCTGGATTCAAGATTTTGAATCAAACCCCAGTTCTACTGCTTACAGTCATTTGACCTTGGGAAAATCACCTGAAATTTCCAGGGCTTGATTTTCTTAAATATAAGATAAGGGCTGAAGGTGGGATACATGATAGAAAAGTGACTTCTGGTTCTAAAGTTCTATGAGTTCATGAATCAGAAGTTGGAAAAAATATCTCATTAAGGATGAGTAAAGAGCATGGCAAAATGGGGAGGAACCAAGAACTGAGAAGGGGTAGAGATAGAAGAGAAATAAAAGTAAGAACTCAGTTGGGATTATACTTGATTACAAGTAGTTCCTTGCTGACCTCTCTGTTTTGAGCTGCTAAACTTAATTTTAATTTGTTTCCTCAAAGCATCATTCTATGCATAACATTATCTTACATAGCTCTTACTTGATTCTGAAATTCTATTAACACTACAAATGATGAGATTCAAATCTCTGCCACCAGTTTATAGGTCTTATTCACTTACTTTCATCTTCTATATACTAATGCAAGCACTTCAGTCTAACCAGACAAACATATTTGCCATTTGCCTTGCACAAACCACTCACTTCCACTCCCACTTATGAGCTATACCTTCTGCCCACATGGAATAATCTTCCTATTCTTTTCATTAATTACTTTTAATATAATATAGTACTAAAGAAAGCGATTTATAAGCCTTAAAACACTCTATATATGTCACCTACATTTTTACAAAGTATTTCTGTATTTCTTTTTTTGATATTATCCTGCCATATGCTTTGATAACAGAAGTGTCTTTTATTCCCTTTAAATTTCCCTACAGCACTGCTTTGATGAAAGATAACTATAATAGCTAGTATTAACAAATTGACTATCATATGGATGTTCACCTAAAGAAATAGTTTCATTTATTTATCTATTATCTATCTATCTATTAATTCATTAATTTGTTCATTTATTTATTTTTTCTGTTTATTTAGAATTTTATTTTCCAAATAGATGTAAAAACAAATTTTGACATCAATTTTTTAAAACTTTGTGTTCCAACTTCTCTTCCTCCCTCCCCCTCCCCAAGAACTCAAGCAATTCAATATAAGTTATACATGAGTAGTCATACAAAACATCTCCACATTAGCCAGGTTGTGAAAGAAAACAGACAAAAACAAAACTTCAGATTAAGGAACTATCAAAAATTATGCTTCAATCTGTTTTATGATACCATCAGTTCTTTCTCAATGGATGGATTGCAATTTTCATAAGTCCTTCAGAGATATTTTGGATTGTTGCATTGCTGAAAATAACCAAGTCATTCACAGCAGATCATCTTGCAATATTGCTGTTATTTTGTATACAGTACATTTCACTCTGCATCAGTTCATGTAGGTCTTTCCAGGTTTTTCTAGTCGAATCCTGCTCATCATTTTTTTGTTTTGTTTTTGATAAAGGAACTAACAAAAAAGTGTTTCAATATGTATTCAAGTACCATCAGTTCTATTTGTAGATGGATTGCATCCTGCTCATCATTATTTTTATAGTAATCTACATTTATATGGTACTGTAAAGAGAGAATTCTTTCAATAAACTCATGAGGTTGATTATTGTGACCACAGTAATAGATAACTTTTACATAGTATCTTAAATTTGACAAAGAATTTTCTTCACAAAATCACAGAAAAATATAATGCATTTTGCCATCATCAATAACCAATCATCAATCCATCAACCATTATCCATTAATCCTCATCATTATCCTCAGTCAATCCTCATCATTGTAAATCAATCCTCATCTTCATTCAATCCTCCTCATCAGTCTTCCTCATCAATCAATCCTCATCTTCCTCCAATCATCATCAATCCATCAATCAATCCATCATCATCAATCATTCATCATAATCTTATATTACTCTTACCTCTGCTACAAAATTTTTTTCACAATTACTATTTTAACTGTTTCCCTCCATTCTATTCCCTTCCCATGATATTTACTCTATTTTCTATATTCCTTTACCCTATCCCTCCTCAAAAGTGTTTTGCTTCTGACTGCCCTCTCCCCTGCTCTGTCTTCCCTTCTTTCACACATCTATCTTTATACCCTTACCCTCCTACTTTCCTACAGGTTTAGATATATTATTCCACCCCATCAAGTGTGTATGTTATTCCCTCCTTGAGCCAACTCTGATGAGATTAAGGTCTTTGAGTTAATTCTGATGAGTGGAAGGCTCATTCACTTCCCCACTTCTCCCCCATCTTTCCCCCCACTCTTTAAGGCCTTTCTTGCTTCTTTCAAGTGAGATTTTACCCCATTCTACCTCACCCCTTTCCCCTCTCCCAGTGCATTCCTCTCCCCCCCTCAATTTTACCCTAAACATGTCATCATGGGGGAGCTAGGTGACACAATGGACAAAGCACCTTCCCTGGACTCAGGAGGACCCAAGTCCAAATCCTGCCTCAGACACAAGACACTCACCAGCCCTGGCCATCCCACAAAAAAGATAAACAAAAAATAAATGTTTTATAGGCATCATCCCATCATAATCAATTCACAATTGTGCCCTCTGTCTAAATTTATTACTATTATCTGCCCTAATACTAAGAAAGTTCTTATGAGTTAGAAGTATCATCTTCCCATGTAGGAATGTAAATGGTTTAACTTTTAAAATCCCTCTTAATTTATTTTTCCTGGTTCATTTTTATGCTTCTGTAGGATCTTGTATTTGAAAGTCAAATTTTCTATTCAGTTCATGTCTTTTCATCATGAATACCTGAAAGTCATCTCATACATTGAAGTCTCATTTTCTCCCCTGAAAGATTATACTCAGTTTTGCTGGATAGATGATTTTTGGTTGTAATCCCAATTCCTTTGCCCTCCAGAATATCGTATTCTATACTCACTGATTCTTTAATGTAGAAGCTGCTAGATACTGTGCTATTCTTACCATGGCTCCACAGTATTTTAATTATTTCTTTTTGGCTGTTTGCATTATTTTCTCTTTGACCTGGGAGCTTTGTAAGTTGGCTATAATATTCCTGGAAGTTATCATTTTGGGATCTCTTTCAGCAGGTGATCAGGAGGTGGATTCGTTCAATTTCTATTTTACCTTCTGATTCTAGAATAACAGGGCAAATTTCCCTGACAATCTCTTGGAAGATGATGTCTAAGCTCTTATTTTGATGATGATTTTCAGGTAGTCCAATAATTTTCAAACTATCTCTCCTTGATCTATTTTCCATGTCAGCAATTTCTCCAAGAATATATTTCAGCTCACCCCCTATTTTTTATTCATTTGGATTTGATTTATTGTGTCTTGGTTTCTCATAAAGTCACTAGCTTCCATTTGTTCAATCCTAATTTTTAGGCAATTATTTTCTTCAGAGAGCTTTTTTATCTCCTTTTCCATTTTGCTTTTCAAACTGTTGACTTTTTTCTCATGACTTTCCTACCTCACTCTCATTTATCTTTCCATTTCTTCCTCTGCCTCTCTTACTTTATCTTTAAAATCCTTTTTGAGTGCCTCTGTGGCCTGAGATCAATTCATATTTTTCTTGGAAGCTTTGGATGTAGGAGTCCTGACACAATGCATAGATTTTTACATTTAATTAAATACCACCACATGCTTGTTTAGGAATCACCAAAAAATTTACAACTTTTGAATGAAACACACACAAAAAATGAAAAATATGCATTTATTTGTTTAAAAAATGCCTCATAAGTACTCTTTGAATGGTCATCCTTCTTTCTCAAGAGCTACAAAACAACAAAGCAGAAAAGACAATACTAGTTAGTATATAGACATTAATTGCATCAGTCTATTATGTTCAAATGGGTTGCGCTCCTGGAATTCTTTAAGACAATAAGCTAGAATTTAGAACCCATTTTTCTACTGGAATATGAGCTCCCTGAGAGGAGAAACTATCTTGCTTTTGTATTAATACTTTCATGGGGCAGCTAAATGGCACAGTGGATAGAGCACTGGCCCTGAAGTTGGGAGGACTTGCGTTCAAATCTCAGGTACCTGTGTGACCCTGGGCAAGTCACTTAACCCCAATTGCTTTAAATATCTGGGGCCATCTCTTGTTGTCCTGATATTTATCTTGCCACTGAACCCAAATGGCTCTGGAGAAGTGAGGTTGGTGATCTTGTATACTTTAACCTCACTTAAATCCAGTTGACTGCAAGTTATGACATCACCTGAATGTCATAGTCCTCTTCCAGAATGAAGAACAAAATAAATAACAACATCTTCAACATTTAACCCAATGCTTTTTACATGGTAGGTACTTAATAAATGCTTTTACATTCCTTTTCCCTCAACCATTAATTCCCATAGAAACAATGTTGATTATGTTCTTAGACTAGAGGAAGGAAGATTTAAAATGCTAGAAGAGAAAAGAAAGTCTCCTCTCCCTTCTGGTTAAAAAGAAGAATATAGGGTAAAGAACATGGGCTTGGAGTCAGAAGACCTATGTATATATGTATGTGTGTGCATATACATACATACTCACACATACATATATTATATATGTGTGTATGTGTGTGTGTGTGTATATATATATATATATATATATACATATAAAACAAAGTAGTTCAAAACAGGTAGTTTGAGAAGGAAAGTACTATCCAAGAATCCAAAATTATCTACCTACAAAAATATTGTTCAATGGCATTGGGGAGGTAAGAAAAAAGTAGAGAACTTTTCTAATCACATTGGTGAAAGGAGAGACTTGAAGAAAGTGAGCTTTCTCACATATACCTTTTAAAAAAACCCAAAATATGAAATTTAAACATTGAGATTAAATAGCTTAAAGACAACCCTGAAACCATTAAAACATATAAACATACACAGAAAAAATTTAATATAGATAGTGTGCAAAAGCAACGACTATAGAAAGTGAGATCATGCAAGACATCTCAAGAAATATTCTTAAATGGACAATGTACATTTTAAAAATTATATAAGAAATTACACAGGGAAGAAATTTACAAGGTCAAATGAAAGAAGAATTTGTAGTAAGTTGAAAAAACCATAGAAGGACTAAAGCTAGAATTAAAAACCATCAGTAAGTTCAGGAAGAATTTTTAAAAAAATAACTAATATAGAACATATAATAATAGAAACCTGAAAGAATCAATAGAACCAATCAATAACAGACTTACTCCAGTGGAAAACAGAATTACAGACAATGCAGATAAACTGGGAAAGAGAGCTTCAGAAAATTACTGAATTGTCAAAACATTGGAAAATATGCAGATTTCAATGACAGACTTGGAGAATGTTAAGATATAATAATCTCAGTACTATTGACATCTCAGAAAGTATAGAAAAGCAAAAGAACTTGATATATGACATGAAATTGACAAAGAAAACATGTTAGAGTTAACTGTCAGGAAAAATTTTTAAGTCCGACGGAAGAACGAAAATAACAAAGTTTCCAGGCTGAAGCAAATAGGTTTATTGAGAGAGGGTTCGTCCCCCAACAAAACCAATAGGTTTATTAAGAGGGTTTTAGCCTCCCAATAAATCCGGTCATTCAGGCATTGGGCCTGAAAGACCAAGAATTACAAAATTCATGGGTTTATATACCCTTCCAAAGTTACACTTGTACAGTATTATATCATTAGTTACATTCTAAAATTAAAACATATTCTTAGGAAATATAAGGAACTATCTAAATGACTATAAATGACAGCATTATGATAACAATAGGGTGGATCATTGTTAGGCCACTAGTCAACAGCATGAACTCTTATAGGCACTCGTGATTATTAAAATATAGTATTGCTGACTACTATATCTTGTGATATTACCTAATGCTTGTCATTGGAAAATTAAGAAATATGGGAAAAGACTTAACCTTTTAACCTTATGCAATCTATATGAAATAGAATAAATCACATTTTTTAGTTAATATATTGATTATTATCTTAATCAAATCACTTATAACTATAGTAAATCTCTTATAACTAAGGGATGGGGAAAATCTCACTCACATAACAAAAAATAGAGATAGAAAGAAACCACAGAATTCCAAGAAGGAAGAACCCAATATTGAACTCTTACAGACAAATAATTAGTTAAATTCTAGTGCTATGAGGACAAGGGGGTAAAGAACAATGCTTCATGTTGCAAAATTAAAGGCAGTAATAAATTATTAAGAAATAAAAAATAGGGGCAGCTAGGTGGCGCAGTGGATAAAGCACCAGCCCTCGAGTCAGGAGGACCCGAGTTCAAATCTGACCTCAGACATTTAACACTTACTAGCTGTGTGACCCTGGGCAAGTTACTTAACTCTAATTGCCTCAACTCAAAAAAAAAAAAAGAAAAAAAAGAAAGAAAAATGAGTTATCATAGCTGACACAAAGAAGGTAACAATTGGAATATAATATATGAAAAAATTAAGTAATATTTCATGAGCCACCAAATTTTGCTAAGTTGAACCAAGAGATGAGTGAAAGTATTTAAGCTTTAAAAAGTTTTTAAGATACAGAGTACTTCAAGGAAGTCTTCAAAAAATAGTCAGTCTTCAAAGTAAAAAATCTAAGTATTTAAAATAATTCATACTTTTGAAATCAAGACAAATTGTTTGCTAACCATATGTCAGAAATCCATTATTGTCTTTTTTTAAAGCATATGAGATTTCAAAAAGGTGTGAAGATGAATAAGCACAAAAAAGGGTGGGACTAGAGATGGAGAGTGAACAAAGAAGGGAAAGAGTTGGGGACAGAGTAATTCCAAATCAATGTAACCACTTTTGATGAAAAGAGAAGGCAAAATTAAAGAAAATGACATCATTACTTAGGGAAGACAGAATTAAAGATAGTTCATAGAAATAATAATTATTGTACATAGAAATCATAATCATAATATATTTTTTACCTTCTAAAATATGGATAGATTAAAATATAAACCATATTTAAAATATATATAGACTAAACTATATGATAGAAAAAATAATTATAGATTGGATAAAATAGAAAATCCAACCAACTTTGCCCAAAATAAATAGTGCCACTCCTGCTTTTCTTTTTAAAAATTTTTAAAATTTTTTTCTTTTTTTCACTCATGCTTTTAATGACTTGATCTTGTCATAAGACATTTTAGACCAGTTTTCAGTTTAAATCTATTAAATTTCAGAAAAAAATCCATGAAAAGAATGAGTAGCTCTGATTATTTTGATCAAAGTTGGATTTTAACAAGAAAATACTAAATGAGTTAAAGATGTCCTATTGTGGTAAAAATTCTATTAGATGATACTATATTTATTAAAATGTAGGTATGTATAATTCTGCAATAAAATTCACTAAATAAACCCATTATATGACAAGAAAAAATTATAAAAAAATCAATTGTGATGGAAGATTTTAATACTCAACTCTCAGAATTTGATGAATCAAACAAAAAGAAATTACAGAGTTGAGTGGAGTGCTAAACAAACTAGATAAAAAATATATACTATGGGAACATAAAGTCAAATAATCAATATTTTTTCAAACATTCCAAGAATACACAAATTGATCACATGCTGAGTCACATAAATGATATAGTTAACAGAAAATAGTTTTAATTTTAATTGTTTAAAATTTTTTTTGATATCATTTGTTTAATATGACCTGTATTTCACAGACTACCTCTTTCTTTGTGGGGGCAGTTAACAAGAAGCTAAGGGGTACCCATTAATTGGGGAATAGCTTTAAAAAATTCTGAAAAATTATTGTGCTGTGAAGAATGGTGAAAATGGTATCACAGAAGTTTGAAAAGACTTGTCTGAACTAATGCACAGTGAAGTGTGCAGAACCAGGAGAGCAACTTGTACTGACAACAAAATTGTAACAGTCATCAACTTGAAAAGACTTTAAAACTCTGATCAATGCAAATATCAGCCATTATTCCAGAGACCATAATTTATGAAGATTGCTACCCATCTCCTGACAGAGGTGAGAGACTAATATGCAGAATTCTGAACATGGAAAATATAGAAATTTGCTTTAACTATTCATATTTGTTTAAGATATTTTTCTCTTTTGTCCAATGGGGGTGAAAGAAAGAGGAAAAAATACTTAATAGACTTTTTTTTTTTTTAGTGAGGCAATAGGGGTTAAGTGACTTGCCCACAGTCACACAGCTAGTAAGTGTTAAGTGTCTGAGGTCGGATTTGAACTCAGGTACTCCTGAATCCAGAGCCAGTGCTCTATCCACTGCACCACCTAGCTGCCCCCCTTAATAGACTCTTTAAAAAAGGAATAAAGTGATCTTTTAAGAGGTTGTTATATGGCATAGTTGGTAAAGCACTGGACTCAGAGTCATGAAGACCTGGATTCAAATCATGCCTCTGATGCTATCTGCATAATCTCAGACAAGTCAGTGTTCCTCCCTTATTAGTTTCTTCATCTATGAAATGTGGATAACAATAGTACCTACCTTTCGAATTTGTTATAAAGATCAAATGAGATAATATATGTAAAGCAATTTGCAAACCTTAAAATGCTATGTACTTATACTTATTTCATTCAGTCCCTTTTAAAATATTTTAATTAGCACTAATTCATCTGATTGGAGGAACACTTTTATGGAAACTATCAAAGCATCACTCACTCTTTCTGTGTCCCAACACAAGAATACTTTATGATAAGAGCTTCCTAAAAATTCCATAAACTTCATTCTGAAGTACTGATGGCTTTCTAGCAGATAAGGTCATTACATTTAGGATTATTTTTTAAATCCTGAATCCAGGATAATTGATAGGGCCTATCAAGAGTGGTCTTCTAAAGGTCTAGAGAACTGAATCAACTAACATAGAACTGCCTATCACCCGTGAATTGTTAACCAAATGAAGGATAGAGTCAATTACCAAAGATAAAGAGATATTTTGATTACATGAATTTGAAAGGCTTTAGCATGAATAAAAAATTAATGCAACTAGGATAAGAAGAAAAGAGATCAACTGGGAAAAATATTTGCATCAAACTTCTCTGATAAAGGTCTAATATATATATTTGTGTATGTTCATATGTGTATGTATATATGTGTGTGTGTGTGTGTGTGTGTGTGTATGTATATATGTATGTATAGGGATTGACAGGGATCTGTGTGTCTTAAAGCCTATCCCCATACCCATGTGGTCAAAAGATGTGAATAAACAGTTCTCAAAAGAAGAATTGCAGGTTATTAATGAAGAATTCTTCAAATGACTAATAAAAGAAAACTGGAAAAGATGACAAAAATATATAAACAGTCAGTGGTGGGGGCATGTTGTGGAAAGACTGATACAATAATGCATTTGTTTGAAAAGCGATTTGGAATTGTGCAAAGTAGGTAAAATCTTTGACCCTAAGATATCCTTTCTAGTCATATATGCCAAAGTGGTCAAGCACAATAAAAAGGCTTCACATGCAACAAATTGTTCATGAAAGAACTCTTTTTTATAGTAGCACAGAACTGGAAACAAAGCAAATTTCCATTGATTGAGGAATAGCTCAATATGATGACATATTCCTTTGCATGATGAATATGATGAATACAGAGAAGCATAAGAAGATTTATGTGAATTGATATAAAGTGAAGTAAATGAAACCAGGAAAATGACTACAACAATATAGGTGAAAGAACAAGAAAAATAATTGAAGCTCAATGCAGTGAAATTATAATGACCAAGTTGGCCCAAAAAGAAGAGAATGAGAAGCCACCTCTTCTTATTCCTTTTGAGAGATGGAGGTTTGGGGGTATGGAACATTGCATTTAATGTAAGACTTTCCCCCATATGTTATTTAGTGTTTTCCATTATGTTATTCTTTATTATAAGATATGGTTTTCTAGGAGGGAGGGGGGGTAAAGTATATGTTGGAAAATGAGGGTGCTATAAAACAAAAGTTTTCAATAAATTATATTTTTACCAAAATAATCCTCTACTCTTTTCTAAACTTATTTTAAATTACTTTTCATATTTAAAAAATTTGAACTTAACAAACATCAACTAAAGTAAGCATTTCTGTATACACAGAACAGAGAATGCTTCATGTGAAATGGCAAATCATATCATATACAATTTACTTTTTCTTTCAAGTATCTAATACATTTAACAAGTTATTTTTTTTAATCTTTTTTTTTGGGTGAGGCAATTGGGTTTAAGTGACTTGCCCAGGGTCACACAGCTAGTAAGTGTTAAGTGTCTGAGGTCGTATTTGAATTCAGGTCCTCCTGAATCCAGGGCTGGTGCTTTATCTACTGCACCACCTAGCTGCCCCTTAACAAGTTATTTTCAAAGTATTCTTGCTTATCTTTGATTCCTTCTAGCCTTCCTTCCATTTTTCCTCCCTCCCTCCCTCCCTCTCTTCCTTCCTTCTTCCTTTCTTTACAAACCTATCCATCACACCATTTTCCCTACTCAATTTCTGCTACTAAAGAAAAAATACTCTAACACTATTCTTTTCATGTTTCTTCCTTCTCTACCTAGAGCTAGAAGGCTCCCAGATGTTTATACTCTTCTCACACACATAATTTCATATTCTTTTTTTTTAAGTGAGGCAATTGGGGTTAAGTGACTTGCCCAGGGTCACATAGCTAGTGTTAAATGTCTGAGGCCAGATTTGAACTCAGGTACTCCTGACTCCAGGGCCAGTGCTCTATCCACTTTGCCATCTAGCTGCCCCTTCATATTCTTAATTAGTATTTCATTCATGAACTTAAAACCTTTCTCTCTTTCCCCATCTGATAACTTGGGAAAAATAAGTAAAATAGCTAGCATTTATATAACACTTTAAGGTTTGCAAAATGCTTTACAATTATCTCATTTTATCTTCACAAAAGTCCTGAGAGGTAGGTTCTATTATTATCCTCATTTTACAGATGAGGAAACTGAGGCAGGGAGTGTTTAAGTGACTTTTCCAAGGTCATACAACTAGTAAGCATCTGAGGCAAAATTTTAACTCAGGTGTTCCTGACTCCAGGTCTGGTTCTGCTGCCACCTTGTTGCTTATGCATGCCTATGTCTCTGATCCTATTTCTCTCTCTGAAAAGAAAATTTCTGACAATAAAGCATGCTATTGTAGCATGTTTATTAATAGAGGTTTTACCTCAAAGTATAATAGGTTCCTCAATAAATGTGATTGCTTAAATAACTAGAATTCTAGCACATCACACTTTAGACATTAATTTAAAAAAAATTTTCATTTTATAGTTTCATTTTGTCTGCCAAAAATATCTGAGCCAGTTTATTTTATGGACGAGCCTCTTTTCTACTAAAATATTTTTTCTTTGAAAATTCCTGCAAACAAATATTTAGACTGTATATTCAAAAATTGGCCTATTTAAAGAATACATGAATTTTGCATTGACAAAAATTAGGCTTCTATCTCTAAAACAATTACCTCCAATTATTTCCATTCATTTGAAAAAAAGAAAGAATTACAGTAAAGCCAAAAGTTTCCTAGAGGCAGTGTGGTATAGTGGAACCAGCATTGATCTAGTGCCCAAAGACTTGATATTTTCAGGTCTTTAACTAGGGGAAAACACATTGAGACTGTTTCCACACCTGTAAAATAGATAATCATACTTGCTCTCTTTCTCTTGGGACTATGGTGAAGAGGGAATTTTGTAAACTTTAAAGTGCTTTGTAATTATGAGCCATTATAAATGAGGCTAAATATTTCCTTTATATAAATAACATAAACTTCCATGTAAAATGTTTATTACGTAACCAAAAGAATGGTGAGTTAGCAGAAGTAGCAGTCCAAGAAGGTTTGGTTAGAGTAGTTAATATTCATAACATGCATCATATAGTTATAAAATATTACTGATTATTACAGCTACTATATAAAATCCAACTGACTCTCCCAGGATGTGTGCAGCCATATTATTGTGGCCTGAAAAATGTTATGAAGCTATAACTACAATGCTCTTAATAAAATAAGACTTTGTACCACAAAGATTTTATATATTCATTTACATTTTCTTCTATTTATAACTCAACCATTTACTATCCACAGCACATGCAAGAACTAATATCTTTCAGGATATAAATTGAAGCATTAAGTAAAATACCATTTGCTGGTTTCTCAGTGAAAATGCCAAAGTTTAATATGGAAAGAATGCTGGATTCATTCACAGACCTCTAGATATAAGTGGACTTTCTTTTGAAGTAGAAGATACATGAAAGCTAAGGTTCCTTGGGCAAAGGAAAACACAATTAAAGCAATCTCACAATAATAATGATAGCTACCATATTATGGTTTGTGGAGCCATATTTAGCTATATAGATGTAGATATTTATTTATATATGTATATAATCTCATCTTATCACATGTGAGTAGAAATTTTAAAAATAGGGAAATGGAGGTTAAAGAAAGCTTAAATGACTTGCCCAGGGCCATGTATCTAGTAAATATGTGGGGTATAATTTGAATTCAAGTATTCTTGGTTCCAACTCCAATGCTGTATTGATTATACCAAGCTACCTACTTGTTAAAGTTTGCATTCAATTAAACTATCTTGGCAATTCAAGCAATGGGTCAAAATCATAATTTCTAAGCCTTTTGGACAGGGCATTTAATCTTCTGATTCTGTAGAGTTTCACTGTCTCCCATGCATAGAATTTTCTTCCTACTGATCTCCCTGGCTTCCTTTAAGCCTCAGCTAAAATCCCACCTCCTACAAGAAGCCTTTCTCATTCCCCTTTAATGGCAGTGGCTCCTCTCTGTGATTATTTCTAATTTATCCTGTATATATCTTATTTGTATGCAGGGGTTTTGCATGTTGTCTCCCCAATTTTATTATGAGTATCTTGAGAACATGGAATTTTTTTTTGCATCTCCAGCACTTAGCACAGTACCTGGCATATAGTATATACTTAATTAATAACTTATTGATTGACTAACTTTAATTATGCATAAGGCTCAGTCATACTATTGGTATAGAAGTATTGTATTTTAAATCACTGGACCTGCATTGATTACTACTGGCTCTATGTTCTACATGTATGACTTCAGACAAGTTACATGTGTCTTCCCTCTAAAATTAGTTCTACATTATCTGTATATATACTGTTTGTACATAGTTGTCTATATGTTGGCTTTCTTATTAGACTGAGTTCCTTGAACGTGGGCACTATTTTTGCCTCCCCCCAACCTTGCCTTTTGTAAACTCAAAACTTAACATATGGTGCTTGGCATGCAATAGGTGCTTAATAAATGCCTATTGACTTGGCTTTACCTACATAAACCGATATAGTTATCCCCTCCATATCATGGGGATTAGGGCTATGGGCCCCCTGTGATCTGGAAAGTCTGTGTAAAATTTTTCAGCCATCCCTTTATACCAAAGTAATCTGAATTTTTTTCTTTATCTTTTATGGGGTATTTACAATACCTTATTGTAAAATTTGGGTTAAGCATTTGGACATTGGCTATATGTAGGTCAATGTGAAGTAAAAATACTGTGGCTTCCACAAAAATCCCCCCAAATTCCCATTTACATTAGTTTCTTATGCTTATATGCAATATATGGAAACCATGATTTGGGAGGGATATGTAAATGATTATGGAAGTGACCAGACAGGTTGTTGGGTATTCATGAGATCATGGTGAAAGTAAAATCTGTCAAATTAATCAGACGTGCCAATTTATAAAAGTGAAGGAAAAAAATCTTTCAGGCTCATCAACAGGGACCACTTCAAAGTCAAATGGTCACCCTAATATGATCATTGTATGTCTCTTTAGGGAATCAAGTCAATTTATTTTTCATTGAATCCTAGATTTCATGATCTCTAGAAACTTATCATTTTTTGAGATGAAATCAACTCTGAAATTCACACATCTTCAATACTCCTTGCCCCTAGGACCCCTTGCTCCCTCCCTCTGATTGGCGAGGGTATGGAGTAGACATTAGAGAGTACCTCTTAGATCCTCCATCATTTCTCAGGGCATTGACCTCATCATTTCCTACTTTGGCTCTACAGATCTTCATAATGCCCCTTTATCTGTACTTCCCTTGCCACCTACTTTTCAGCTTCTTTTAATGTGTTCTCTTCCCCCTGTAGATTGTAAGCCCCTTGAGGGCTGAGGCTCTAATGTCTTTTTTCCTGTGTCCTCAACACTTAGCATAGGTAGTACATGGTAGCATAGGTAGAACATAACAGTTGCTTTATAAATTTTCATTGACTCTGTCTCTGACATTGATGTTTACATGAAAAATGGAACAAACACCACCCACATGTAGTCTTCCTCTTACCCCCATCCATGGGTAAAGCCAGGATTTGTATTGTCTAAGGTCTGAAGACTGGAATAGCTTGACTTTGACATATCAATTAGTAGGATCCCAGAATAGATTAAGTCCTACAAAATCAAAGGTTCAATTTTCATGAAACTAGAAAGCATTCAGGTGCCAGAGGTAAGATTCCTGTCCAACATAGTCATCAGATTGGTAGCATCTGGATTGAAAGACATAAGATTCCCTGACCAGGAATGATCAAGGATAACTCAACATGTCTAAATAAAGAGATATCCAAAACGGTGCTGAATTCATTTAAAAGGATATTCTGATCTTTTAAGTTATAGTGTTTGGATTAGCAAGACCACTTTGGTTTCCTCCTAAGTTCACAGGTATAGAACTTGAAGTGTCCTTAGAGCTCATTGAGTCTAACCTCCTCATTTTATAGATAAGAAAACTGTGGCTCAGAGAAGTTAAATGACTTGTCTAGAGTACACATTTGAAACAGGATTTGAACCCACATGTTCCTGATACCAAGTCTAACATTCTAGCTCCTACACTACCCTGATTCTTTTCTTTTCTGGATTTTGTTGTTGAAACTCACCACAGCTTGTGCTTCTTGATTAATTGACGTTCTTAAATGCCCAAAGAAACAGAAACCACTCCTTGCATGTATTAGTCTGTCCCTGACCAAAACATCTGGTTCCCATCATACAGTCCTATGCCTGGGATCCACATCGATTCTGTTCAACTATGTCATGATTTTACTCAGATATTACGGAGCCCTTGTTGAAGACAATTCATAAATCTTGGGTCATTTGTAGATTCTTCCTCCTGACACCAGGAACCCAGTCACATTATCTATATAATAGATTTGTTTTCTTGCTTCAAACATTTTTCATTTTCTGCTTTCTCTAACCTTTTGTTCCCTGGTATTGTTTCAGATCCTTTCCATGTAGCCGTTTTCTGTTGCTTAGTTATTCCAGCAGCATCAGTCTGCAGGAAATCCTTTCACATACCTATGGCTTTCCTCCCACCCAAAGCACAGATCTCATAATGGTTGCATTACATTTTTCAAGTTTCTCTATGAGCTCTCAACCATGGCAAGTGAAACCACTCACCTTAATCTTCTGCTTCTAGATGAAAGTCAGCTGAATTTCCAGGGGAATTATATTAAGGTCAGCTATAAGAACCTATTAACAGGATCAAAGCTTATGCATTTGGCAACAAAAATTTGAATTTTTAGGGAACTGAAAAATAATTTGTTTTCCTAGGGAATAAGAAAGGTTTTGCCACTCTCCACTTATTATGATGAATTATAAATTATTTACTTACAAACTTTTCACTTTTGATTCAGACTATGAAATCTGATACCTTTGATTAAAATAAAGAAACTTAGAGACCAGAGAATTGTCAAAGAAGGTAATGACCAGATTTCTTTTCCCACACATCATAGGAACATAGATTTAGAAAGATATTAGTTCTTATTTTATAAGTGAGGAAACTTATGCCCAGAAGGAGAAGTGATTTTCCCATGGTCGTATAAGTAGAAAGTGGCAATCATGACATGGACACAAGTTCTTTGGCTTTAAATCCAGAGTTTTTGCTCACTATATCATGATACCTCCCAAATATAAAATTACTTTAAAATATAGAAATACTTTCAAAGCACCATAATCTCATTATTCAATTATCAACTTCAGTGAATCTCCCTTACTTTCAATATCAAGGGACTCTCTTACCTTCAATATCAAGGTCAAACTCAACAAACACTTATTAGATACCCACTATATGCAAGACATTGTGCTAGACATTGAGGATGAAAAACTGTGAAGTTTTGGCCTTCGAGGAACTTACAATTTACTCTGCTGTGGTAATAAGTCATGTATGCAAATAGTTCTAATAATTAAAGTTACAATATTAAGTAAATAAGAAAGATAAAAAAAATAATAGCTTCAGAGATTCTAAGAGGGAGGCAGTCATTTCCAGCATGGGGTGGGAAGTAGAAGAGAGAAATCTTGGAATGAGAGAAGCACTTACATAGTTGGGAGGAAAATTCATTTAAAGTATGTCATAGAATGTATAAATTCAGAGGAAGAAGAGGGCAGGACAAGATTAGGGTACAGTAAGTTGTTGAATTTAGGAGAGAACAATATGAAATATTTGGAAGGTTGTATGGGAGTCAGTGTAGAAGGCTTTGAAGGTCAGATAAAGGAATTTATATTTTATGCAGTAAATAATGGGAAGCCCTTGAAAGTTTTTTAGCAAGGGGGAGACATGGTCAGGCCTTAAGATTTCTTTGGCAGTCATGAGAAAGTTGGTTTGGAGAAGAGATACTGGAAGTATTCCTACAGTTAGAAAGCTATTATAATAGTCTAGAATAGAGGTAATGATGACTTCAACTAAGGTGGTAGTAAGAAGAGCTGAAAAGAGGAGAGAGCATGTAGAGATATTTCAGAAACAGAAATATGATTGACAGATGATTGAATATGAACAGTAAAAGAAAGTGAAAGAGTCAGCTGCAGCTCCAAAGTTTTGGTCTGGGAGAATAGGTGAATGGCAGTATCATCAATGGAAATGGGTAACTTAGGGACATAATCAGCTTTTCCATTTTTCTCCCCTATGACCTCTCGCAGTGATCTAAACAGCTCACATGAGTTTAGTTGTCATCTCTATGCAGATGACTCACATATCCATATAGCCAGCCCAAGGTTGTCTACATTGCAAATTACTTATTAGACTTTTTTGACTGGTTGTTCCATATTCATCAACATATCTAAAACAAAATTCATTGTATTTTCTGTAAAACCGACCCCCTCCTATTAACTCATTAATTTTTATCAAGGTCACTAATATGCTTTTGTAATCTAGGTTTGCAACTTTGGAGTCATCTCTGACTTCATTCTCACTTACCCTACATAGGTAAGCAACTATTAAGTCAAAACATTTCATCTCTCCATCTCATCTATGCTTTTCCAGGAAAATGCTCCTTCCTAACCTCTACCACTTAAGAACACTATTTGCCTTCAAAGTTCAGCTCAAACATCACTTTCCTTTTGAAGTTTTTCCTGATCTCCTTAACTGCTAGTCCCTACGTGACATCACATTGTACATTTGAGTGTATACAAACACACACACACACATATATATATATACACACACATATATACATATACACATAAACGTAAACAAAATAAATAGTACACATAGTTGTATACACATACAAATATGTATATGTAAGCCATATATACATACAAAATATGTGTATATTCTGTATATACTTTTATGTATATACATTCTCTCTCCTGAGAATACAACTACTGTGAGGAAAGAGTCTATTTCATTTTGTCACCCCAACAACTCACACAGTCACCATCCTACTTCAAGATCTTACCACTTCTTGCCTAGACTTTTGCGATATACTCCTAATTGCTCTCCCTGCCTTTTCTCTCTACTTTCCAATACAACCCTCACACAGCTATTAAGGTGTTATTCCCAAAGCATGGATTTGATCATGTCACTCCCTTGCTCAAAAATCTCTATTGACTCCCCAGTGGAACTTTTCAACAAAGTCTAGTCACTTTCTATTATCTTTAGGATCAAATAAAAACTTCTATGTTTGATGTTTAAAACTCTTCACAATCTGACTCCAACTTACCTTTCTGGCCATATTATACATTTGCCCCCATTTATGAACTTTTTAGTCTAGCCAAATTGACTCTCTTACTATTCTTCACATACATTTCATCTCTTCTCTCCAAATTTTCTTGGAAAATATTTTCTCCTAACATCTATCTTTTTGAATTGTACTTGTCTTCAAAGTCAGCTCAAATATCACCTCCTCTTTGAAATATTTCCTGAATTCCCTAGCTGCTAGTCCTCTACCCCTGAAATCACCTTGTATATTTGAATATGTAGGTGTTTATGTATGTATGTATGCATGTACATGTATATATACACAAAACATATACATACATACATTACACATACATACACATATACATTGCATATATTTTTATGTGTGTATGTTGTCTCCCCTGAGACAAAACAACCACTGGGAGAGAAGATATTATTTTGTTTTCTTGTTTTTGGTATTCCTCATGACTAGCACATGTTAGGTGCTTAATAAATGTTGATTAGCTAAAATTACACATAGACAAAATTAGAATTGACCAGAGGAAAAACTTCTTAGCAATGAGAGCTATCTAAAAATGGAATAGTTAGTCTTGGGAGGTTGCTACTCTTATTCCCATATGTTATAAGGGAGATTTTTGCTTAGGTAAAGGTTGCATTAGATGTTTCAGGTGTCTTGAACACTGAGATTCTGTGACTCTCTGAATGCAATGCTTAGAGTTAGAAGAGACCTGGAATTAAACATCATTTCTGACATTTAGTAGCTGTGCAACAATGGGCAAGACACAACTTGAGTCTCAGTTTATTTGTAAAATAAGGATGATACAACATATAATACTCACCTAACAGGATTATTGTGAGGTTCAAATGAGATAATACATGCAAAGCTATTGTTAGCTATTCTTATACTTTTTTATGAATGTGAATTCTGAAATCTTTCAGTTATTGTATATTTTTGGACAATAACTGAAATTTTAAATTAACATATCTTACTACAGTGAAAGACAAACATTAATATGAAAGAGGTTTCAGAAGCATTTATTCTTAGAAAGATGGAGATTCAACAGAGAAAATACATTCATTTTATTTCATTTATTCAGCCAAGGTCACTTCTTTATGATCCAAGAGTAATAGAGGATCTGAAGATAATACTCTCATAAAATTTTCTTTGCCAAAAACACGAATTGAAACAAAATGTGAAAAGAGTGTTAAGAGTCAGTGAATTAGATGTTTCTTTTAAAAGGCACATTCTTCCTTAATACAGATCTATGGGTAGAGATAAACTAACTTCATGCATTATTACTATTCTGCCTCCTTGGAACTGAGAATATCAAGTACTCTGAAAGCCAGAAAACAGATCACTTACCTTAACTAAATCTTTATGTTCTCCCACTTTAAATTGAGTTTAGCTATACCTCTCAAGATAATTACTCCTTAGTGAATCACGACATTGAAGTTCTTACTGAAACAATACACTAAGGATACTTTTTCTTCTAAAGTAGAAGAATACCTATGTCAGAAAAGTCAATTCTAAGTCGGGAGACATAAACACTAATTAACTCAACAACTTGAACAAAAAAACATAGACCATTTCTGTCTTATTAATGCATGTAAAATATGGCTGTTAAAATGGAAATTAAATTTTATCTTGAACTATGTCGCTCCTGTTGGAAGAGAGTATTTCATTTTTATTTAAAGCTATTTCCAACAATTTAATAACAGCAGTGATAAGAGAATTTTTCTGATTCCTACTTTTACAATAAAATGAGAATAGCACAGTCTTTGCAATTTGTGTCTAATACAGCAGATGGCAGTATTTTTTAAAAAAGAAAAAAGGTCCTCCATTTGCAATCCTGATGATTGGATGATTATCTGCAATCAGGCTATTTATATTATATATAGATGTCTCTATACAAAACATTCTTACTTTTGTTCTTACATTTATTATTTTCTGGTAAGTGCTAAAAAGCAGCAAGACTTGAGTAAAGGAAATGAGTATGTAGCTGAGAGTTGCCAGATTTTAGCTTGGAGAATAAAGAATATATTCTGAGCCAAAGTCACAGGGGTAGTCAAAGAGAATTGTGTACTAATAATAGTCATCAGCAGTATCTTACTGAGTATAGACCATTATGTGACCCAAACAAGGTTGAAAAATGGGACAAGATTCTGCAATATGGGCTAATCACAAATATATATATACACACACATACAAAACCATACCCTATCCCCTCCACACACACCTACAAAAAAGAAGGTAAAAAGATTCACCGCATGGAAAAATGTTGCAGACATGCACCTCTGCTTTGGAGAGCTTTAAGAAATGTTGATGAAATATTATTCAACATTAGGGGTGAGTTAGCTCCTTTCATCAACTATAATTAGAAATCTAGGTTCTTAGATCTTGTTGATTCCATCTAAAAGTAATAATTTAAGCCTTTGTTTTTGTCACAATTTCTTTCCAAAGGATATAACAGTATCTTTCCTAATTGCAAATAGATAGAGACTCATGTTTCCTTGAAGGGATAAATTCTGGAATTCTGTCAGTGAGTACTGCACTCACCCCATCAGCACAATGGCTAGGGGTTAGCAGTGACCTGACGGAAAGCTAGCTTACTTAACACTGCAGCTAAGGAAATCATTGAAGTTGGGCTACACTGAAAGGAGGAAGAAGGTGCAACTTACTATTTCTCATAAATAAGGTATATGAGAAGATGTCTACTATTAAGGGTGATGGTAATGGTAGTGGCAGCATTTAACAGGGGAAATTTAAGAGAGAAGAGCCTGGGTGGTATTAAGAAGAGTTTGGCCTATATCAAATTGTTTGCCTTCTCTATGGGGGGGGTAGGGTAGGGAGGAAGAGAATTTGGAACTCAAAAGTTTAAAAAACAAACATCATTTTTTTCATATGTAATTGGAAAAAAAAGGTATTCAAAAGAAAAAAAGAAGAGTTTTGAGAGATAAAGTTCTTCACAGAGTGTAATTCTAACCGAAGTAAATATACAGGTGAGGGAAGGGTACAACTTCCCTCTTTTGTATTTTTGGGAAGCTTCCCTGATATAGGTATGTTTCTTTGTGTCTTATGTTTACCCATGGTGGTGGGGATTGCCAAGGGACCTACATGTTCTGTTTTACCTTTTTCTGGGTATCTCCATGTTGGCTCTAGGTCTAATACCTTCCTATTGGCTGGAGGAGGAAAGGTGAGGAATGAGCAGCATCTGATACAAATAAATCTGTAATGATTATGTTTTTCTGAGACAATTTAGTCTGAACCTTCAATATGGTGACTTTTTTTCATATCCCAGTCATTTATTTTAAAAAAATGAAACCTAAACAAAACCTCGAATAAACTCTGTTAGATTATCTTTGTGTGCTGTCCAAAAATGTTTCAGTGGTCTTCTTTTTTGGGGGATGGGAGAGGGTCATTAAAACTGACAACTCTTTCCAAAATTTTCCCCCATTAAAAACTAAGGGAGAGGGGCAGCTAGGTGGTGCAGTGGATAGAGCACTGTCCCTGGATTCAGGAGTACTTGAGTTCAAATTCAGCCTCAGACACCTAACATTTACTAGCTGTGTGACACTGGGCAAGTCATTTAACCCCAATTGCCTCACTAAAAAAACACAACTAAGGGAGAGAGGGAGACAGACAAAAAGACAGTGACACAGAGAGACAAAGACAGAGAGACTGGCAGACAAGAAAAACAGACAAAGAGAGAAGGAGAAGAAGAAGGAGGAGGAGAGGAAGAGGAAAAGGAGGAGGAGAACACTTGAAACAAATAAGAGTGATCGAAGCCCTCAAAAAAAAGAGTGATCCAGGAAAATAAGTCCACACAGTAGCCATTTCTAAAAATGCACCGTATATCCAACTGTCTGGAGGTGGGTAACATGCTTTATCATATGGTTTCTGTAGACATGGTTGGTCATTGAGCTGATCAGAGTTCTTAGGTCTTTCAAAGTTGTTTTTCCTTATAATATTGTTGTCCTAAAAATTGTTTTCCTGGCACTACTGATCATTTCATTCTGCATACTACCTAGGCACTGTTCCAAGTTTCAGGCCTTTCTTGCTGCTGTTTTCAAAGCTAGCTCTAGGAGTCTGTAGGTTTTCAGTGCTTCCAAGGTTGTATGCTCTAAGGAAAAGTGTTGTCACTGTTTTCCTGGCCTGTGCCCTGTTCTTTACCCAGGATGAGATTTTATTCCCCTGTAGCCACCAGTGCTAACAGTCTTCTTAGACCTGGGACTGTGACCAGGTCCCCACTCTCCTGTAGCCACAATTGCTAGTGTTCTGTTCTACCTTGGAATTGAGATTGGGGGCCCTATTCACCTGTGAATGACAACAAGCACTCCTTTCAACCACAGCCCTTTATCCCCTACAAGCTACATATTGGCAGTGTAACAAGGTGTTGAACTCAGTACCAGAAAAGGGTCCTCTTAAATCTCCTTCCAACCAGTTGTCTGATCCCTATACCATCACTGGGCTGAGAGCTCCCAAAGATACTGCAGTCACTTCTAATGTGGGGCCTGTGCTCCTTGTGCTAAAGCTCCCAAGGGTCCCCTACACCCTGGCAAGACAAATCTTTACTTCTGTAAGGGCCAAATTTAGTATGGGGAGAGTTAATTGGGTGGCTTGCTGTAATATTGGGGTAAGAAAGAAGATTAACAGCCTCTTTTCCACAAACAAATCAGGTTTTATTAATGGGAACAAATCTACTACACAGGTGAAGTTTAATAGAGCCAGGGACAATGAAAAAGGAGATAGACAAAGGAAAGATACGACCCATTTCCCAGATGATTATAATCTAAATCTCTAGGGCAAAAAGGCCTCAGGCACCCCGAACAAGCCTGGCTAGAACAAAAACCAACTCAAACCTTAAACTTGCCTCCAGCTTGGCTAGCCCAAAGGGCTTCAACAACAAAAACTCACCACCACCCAGAATTCTCCGTTTCAAGGAGAATCAGCTATGCAGTGTCCCCTGGCTTGGTCTGAAGGTCCACCACACCAGCATCTCTCCTCCTTCCTTCCTGCCTCCTCCACCAGAAGGCAGGTTCTTAGCTATGCTGAGTATCCAATTGGTTCAACATACCCCCTGGGCTGTCCTCATTATAATTTGGCCAGGCCCATGTGGGCATGGGGCAACTCCTAGGTGGGGCTTTTTCAAGGTTATACCCTTTCAGTCTGACCATAATGAAGCAAAGATGGGGTCATAGAAACCCCAAATCACAATTAATTCCTTACACTGCCAATCTCCTAAATTGTCTTGGGATGGAAATTTTTTTTACCTGACCCTTTATTGGTTCTAACACTCCAGAATTCAATTTGAGGTATTGTTTAATAGTTCTTTGGAGGTGAATGTGGGAGATGAGTGCTTTTCTACTCTACCATCTTGTCTCCAGCTCTGGAAGGCTAGTTTTTAAATGTTTATCAGTATATCCCTGGGTTGCTTGCCGGAATAAGGAAGCATTTGTCTAAGATTATTTATATATGTTTGATATTAGAATCTTTCCCAAGAAAAGTTTATTGCTAAAAATAAGGGATGAAGGAGATCAAAGATGATAAAATGGATGGATTGATTACATAACATTTAAAGGTTTTTCTTTTAAAAACTAATATATTTAAAATTAAAAGGGATAAAGTAACTGGAAAAAACTTTTGCAGCAAGTTTCTGTGACAAGAGCCTTATATCTAAGATTTATAAGGAACTGATTATAATTTATAAGAACATGAACTATTATCTAACAGATAAATGATCAAACAGAAAGTTTTTAAAAGAAGGATCTAAGCAATCAATAGCCTTATGACAATTCTCCAAATTACTATTACTTGGGGAAATAAAAATTAAAGCACCTCTAAGGTTCCATCCCACACTCATCAGATTGGCAAAGATGACAAAAAAGGAAAATTACCATTGTTGGAGTGGATGTGACAACATAGGCATATTAGTGAATAGTTGGTTGGAGTTGTGAACTAGTTCAGCCATTCTGGAAAGTATTTGGCAACTATGTCTCAAAACCCATTAATCTGTGCATACCTTTTGACCTAGCAATACTGTTACTAGCCCTATATTTTAAAGAGATAAGAGAAAGAAAAAAGGACTCATATATACAAAAATATGTATAGTAGCTCTTTTTGAAGTATCAAAAATTAGAAACAAAAAGGTTCCCATGTATTGGGGAATGACTAAATAAATTGTGGTATATGAATGTAATATAATATTGTGTCAAAAGAGATTATGAAATTGATGGATTTAGAGAAATCTGAGACCTCCATGAATTGATGCAGAATGAAGAGAGCAGAACACTTTAACCGCATTATAAAAAATGGGAACACTTGAGGATTCTGATAAATGCAAAAATATACCATTATTCTAGAAGAGTGAAGAAACATACCAACAACTTGTCAGAGAAGTAATGAGCTCAAGATGCCAAATAAAATATACATTTTTGAACATATCCAATGTGAGGATTTACTTTGCTTGATTTCATATTTATTACAAGAGTTTTCTTTTACTTTCCCTTTTCGTTTTCTTTGTTCAAATTGCTTACAGGGGGTGGGAGAGGAAAAAAATGTTAATTTTAAAAAATTAATTTAATTTAAAAAAAGAACCCTTCCTAAACTATTTCAGCTGTAACTTTCTGTCAGTCCAACATTTTATGGCCCTCTATAGATGTTGGTAGAGTATGAAGAAACCTGGAAAAATTCATCACTTTATTTACACAATCCTATATAAGTCTGATTCATTCAATCAAAACTGATGGTCAGGAACAATTGTAGCACACAGCATAGTGATGTATAAGTTAGATTCCCTATCGAAATACCAATCCTAGAATACAGGCAAGGAAAATCCCAATATGTATGAAAGCCACTTTCTCCTTTAAAAAATGAATCTATCACTGAAATTGATCCAATCTATGCTAAAAAATGGTAGTATTTCATCTGTAAAAATCAATCTTGAACCTTCAACATGGCTACCTACAGATGCAGTAAATTAGTAAGGTTGACAATAGAGGAAGTGGCAGTACTTTGTTACTTGGATGATTTCCTATTTGTAAAACCAGAGGAAATAAGGACATAAAGGATTAGTAAAGATTTTTAAAGATCTAGCTAAAGAACCATGAGTATTACTCACAATATATAAGACAGAAGGCCCAATAGTTTAAAATACCCTTAATGTTGCTGATGTCAGAAGTTAAAGCTAGCATCTACCTTATATTAAATCTTATTAAATCATATTTCTAATTGTGTCAAGTGTTACATTTGGGGAGCTACAATTTGGCTCCTGATATTTCTGAATCCATTTAATGAGTCATATATATATTCATATATATATATATATATATGTAAAGTTTCTACTATAATAATGTCAGATTTAGTTACGGAGATGGAGTGACTTCCTCAAGAAGGACACACATCCAGTTGGTGTTACAATCATGGTGAATAATTGAACAAAAGTCTGATCATCCTTAACCTCTTGTCCTACTTACTAAACCTGGTTATTTTTAAGTTTTCTTCATCAAATGTGCCCAGCTACTATTGCTTATCCAAAGCATCCTTGCTATTTATCAAAGGGCCATTGGGATCAGCAAATAACTTTTTCCTTAGAAGACATGGTACTCTGGAATGTTTTTCCCTTTTGTCTGGCCTCAAAACTTGGGCTTTTTGATATTTTTATCATTATGGAGGAAGAAAAACACACACATTTTGAAGTCAGGCCTTTCTTGAAAGGAGAAAGGTTTTCATGCCTGGACACTTTTTCCTTCATTTACTTGTAAATTATTGTTTTATTTTAATAAAATTGAAATAAAGAAAAAGGTATCAAAATCCAATAAATAATCCCATGTGTCCAATTATCAGGTTAAGAGTTTTGTTGGGAAGAGTGAGATAACTTTTGAAGTCACATTAGCTGTTGTGGACCAGCTGGCATCTCCTAGTAAACCTTTCCCATTCTTTTCTCCATCCTTCTTTCCCCCACTTATGCTCATATTAAAAAAAAAGATAGGTGATGAAAACTGATTTTTTAAATAATAACTTTCTTTTTCTTTCAAAACCCAATTTTTCATAAGCAGGAATAGAATAGTGGAAAAAAGCATTAGAGCAAAAATAAAGAAACCTAAATTTTACTCCTGACCCTCAATCAATCATCAAGAATTTATTAAACATTTATCATTTGTTGGGACCATGCTAAGTGTTGGAGATACAAAGAAAAAAGAGCAAAAACAATAACTGTCCTAAAGAAGCATACATTGTAGTGGGGAGGACAAGATAAACACAAACTGGTACATAACAAGACAGGAAGCTCGTCTTAGAGATGAAGGCACTAACAGCTTGATTGGATATATGGGGTAAGCAAGTGTGAGGAGCTGACATTGATATTGTGAACCTGAGTGACTAAAAGGATGGTGATGCCCTAGACTAGGGCTTCTTAAACTTTTTTCCACTCTTGACCCCTTTTCACCTGTGAAAATTTTATGCAGCCCTGGGTATATAAGTATATAAATAGGTATACATAACCTTTTACTGTTGCCAAATTTTTCACATCCCCCACATTCAGTTATGGCACCCCATATGGGGTCAGAAACCATAGTTTAAGAAGTTAGGCCCTAGACAGTAATAGAAAAGTTCAGAAGAGAGGTGGGTTGGGAGGGAAAGACAAATTCTTATTTGGATATATTGAATTTGAAGTGCTTTTAGGATATTCAGTGCAAAATGTCCAATGGGTAGGTATGATGCTGAACAGAATTCAGGAGAAAAATCACATCTGTGTGTGTGTGTGTGTGTGTGTGTGTGCAAAAAGATGATCACTTAACCCATCAAATTAATGAGATCACTAAGTGAGAAAGTATAGAGAAAAAAGAAAACTAGATTTAGGACAGAGCTTTAGGAGATAACCACAGTTAATGTGTTAGGGAAGAATGAAGATACAGCAAAGTAGACTGAGGAGTGGTCAAACAGATAAGAGGAAAACCAAGAGAGAACAGTGTCACAAAAACCCATAAGGGTAAGTGTATCCAGGAGGGGAAGTTACTTGACAATGTCAAATTCTTCAGAGAGGTCAAGATGGATGAAGATTGAGAAAAAGCCATTAGATTTGGCAATTAAGAGATTATTGGTAATTTTATAGAGAGTAGCTTCTGCCAAATGATGTAGCCAAAGCCAAACTGCAGAGAATTTAGTGATGTTAAGCAAGCAACTGAGGACAATACTCAGGTTTTGAAATGGATGGCTAAAAGAACAGTGGTACCCTTGAAAGAAATAGGGAAGTTCAGAAGAGGAAATTATTTAGGGAGAAAAGATAATGGCATCTGTTTGGGGCATGTTGAGTTTAAGAAGGTTACAGACATATAGTTCAAAATGTCCAATAGTTTCTTTTTTCCTTGGTCTTTTATTTTTTTATATTGTAGGACAAATAGAAATTCCATATATACCATACCACCTCAACCCAACCTCCTAAACTCATTGCAATAGTCTTTTAACATCTTTGGGCCTCAGTTACAGGTCTCTGAAAATAAGAGAACTAATCTAGATTTCTGCTAAAGATCCTTTTAGCTTTAAAATTCCAAGTTTCCATCTTGTAAGTGAGAGGATGGAGTCATTCCTCTTAAAGTCTACTACGTGGGCCACTCTTCCTAGCTCAGTGGCCAGTCCTCTGACATGGTCACCCTATTATAAGCTAAGCCTAAATTTTAGGTGTTCAAGGTGTTTTTCATTTGTTTGCTTAAATGCAATAGCTACTTGTGAACCATAAAAGTTAAATTAAAACCAATAATTGATGTTTAAAAACACATAGCACAAGAATAAATAAATAAATAGATAGATAGATAAATAAATAAACAAATAAATAAATAAATACTTCCCTTCAGCAGTTAGGAACTCAAAGAAGCACCTTGATGCAATTCAAGGTTATAAGAATATTCTTCATAACCTTCCCCCATATTCAGACCAAACCTTTTATAATTTAAGCCATAGGCTTACAAAGCACCAAGTGGGTCTGACTCAAGGGGTAGGATAGAGGTAGGCTATGGACACAATAGCTGCAATAACGTGCCCACATTCCCACTACATATCCCTCCCTCTCACACACTTATACAGGTGCCAAAGGCCCTGCCAGAAGCCTCTGAGTGAATTTGCTCTTTAGCAAGAGTACCGAAGAATGAACCAATCATCATGCATGCTTCATGAGATGGCACCACATAGGAGAGAGGGAGGTACAATGTATTTTTTCTGATTACACTGATAACACTGGTTAGAGGGTATAGGTGAACTAGCTGTTGTATAGAAATGCAGATGCCTCTAATGACTTACTGTAATTCCTTGATTGATGAATCCTATCAACATTTGAATTTCTTGATCTCAAACATTATAGCACCTTCTGAGGCAATAAATTACACATAGGCTGGTAGCTTAAACTTCACCCATGCCTCTGAGAGCCTAAATGACTCTGTTGGTAGAAAATCCAAATTTTCTTCCAAGAATAACTAGGATGCTGAGAAAAAGACAATAGCAGGAACCACCTGGTGGGTGGCAATCAGGAGATAGTTATACATTTTAAATAAAGGCAGTTCATGAGGCGGGAAACCAACATTGCACACAGTTCAAGCTCTCTAAAGAGCAGTCTTTCAAATGGCAAATTATACTTGTATCCAATGTGGAAAGGATTTCCAGTAATAAAATCAGTATTTTCAGTTACTCACATGCTCACAAGGTGATAACATCATCAGAATGGCTTCAATTATGAAGGAGTATGTTTGTATCTTACTTAAACTTACTGATGAGCTGAATTTCAAGCTGTTCATGGTGACTCTTATTTAAGAAAATTCCATTCCAAGAGAAGTCTCTGATCATCTGTGAATGTGATTCTCACCTGATTTTTAAATCATCTGGCGGTCTCAGTGAGAATCTGAATCTGTTTGGAGGTCAGACCAAAGAAGAAGGATCTTAAAAGAGAAAATATTCAAATATAGGGTAACATGACAGATGATGGTGGAAGGATATTGTAGACAATTTAGAATTCCCACTGGCATAGAGATCAACATTTTCACTACTTGAAAGGATAAAAAAAAAGGAAAAGGAAAATATATTCAGCAATAGCTGGGCATTTGCTATTAATTGTAACTTAACCCAATTGCATAATGAAGAGCTGTTACATCCTTTAAGATTTACATAACATTTTTAACAGTATGATTTATTTACAAAGAGTTTCTTTGATGTACTCTTTGAAACAGTTCATTTAAGTCACGTAAGTTCTTTATCTAGATATAGTATTTCATTAGAATTCCAAATTTGAGGCTAGGAAAGAATGCAGATATCCTTAGTGTATTTGCTTTGGATGTAGAGAAATTGCAAAGGATTCCTGACTTCTCCTTACCCAGAGCAATTTTAGACCATTATCTTGAGTCATATTACTCCTTCACATTGAGGATGCCACATGTCTAGACCTGGACCTGTTTTCCTCAGAACACACTCATTGGCCTGGTACCCCACAGGTTGTCCAAACTTATTGTGATGGGTGGATGGGTAAAAATGGTAACTGCTGAGCCAAACCTTTACTTACTCTATCATGGAATATAGGGTATTCTCAATTTCCAGAAGTTCTTTCCCTAAAAGCATTGTTCCATTAAAGTCTCTTCCTGCCAATGGTATGACATGATAATTTGCTCAGAATATTAAGTGGAAACATGGAGAAGCTATCCCATACATAGAGATGTGTGGCACAGGGGATAGATTGCTGGGCTTGGAGTCAAGAAATACATGGTTTCAAAAATTGTCTCTGGTTTTATTTTATTCTTGGCAGCACGGTATCATTGAAAGAATACTTGATTTGGAATCAGGAGATTTCACCTAAAACCTGACTCTTCTCCTTTTTAGCTATGTGACCTTGGAAAAGTCACTTAGCAATTCTGGGCCTTAATTTCCTTATTTGTTTTTTTGTTTGTTTGTTTCTTAGTGAGGCAATTGGGGTTAAGTGACTTGCCCAGGGTCACACAGCTAGTAAGTGTTAAGTGTCTGAGGCCGGATTTGAACTCAGGTACTCCTGATTCCAGGGCTGGTGCTCTATCCATTGTGCCACCTAGCTGCCCCAATTTCCTCATTTGTAAAATGAAAAGGGGCGGCTAGGTGGCGCAGTGAATAGAGCACCGGCCCTGGAGTCAGGAGTACCTGAGTTCAAATCCGGCCTCAGACACTTAACACTTACTAGCTATGTGACCCTGGGCAAGTCACTTAACCCCAATTGCCTCACTAAAAAAAAAAAAAATTAAAGAACTTAGACCAGTTGTATGACCTACACTGTGATCTGTAAAATGAAAGACCCCTTCTAGCTATAACTATGTTTCTAAGTTCCTTAACCCCCTTGTGCCTCAAGCAACTCTCTAGGACTTATCTACTAAGTCATAAATGGGTTGGCAGAAGAAATTCCCATACCAGCAGTTCTCTATACTTAGATACTAGATCCTTCCATATTTGAGTACTGAATGGAAACACTTTGAACTTATCCAGGGAAGAAAGTAAGAAAGGAGCAGAAAAGTGATGAGGTTTAAGAACTGGGAAGCATATTCTCTCTGATTATGATGAACTCTATTTAAAACTCCCTTTCCTCAGGGGTGGTAGGTCTGCCATTTCCTTAAGCATCTGAACCCTTGTTGTTCCAAGATTGGATCATACACAATCAGCAATTCAAATAAATTCATCATTATAATAAAAGCATTTGGAACACTGCCAGATAGCTGTGCACATCTTTGAATTTATCTAGAATGGGTCTTGCTCATTTCTGTACAGAAAATAACACACTGGTCCGAATTAGAAGAATGATTGTCCAACTAGGAATGTACTGGAAATCACAACAGCTCCTCTCACATATTTTGTAGTCTACCCCCACTCTCTGTTGTTCCTAAAAGTCCTCTAGAAATGTATTCTCATATTATTTTTTTCCTCCTCCTCTCATGTTTCAACTTCCAGACATCCACATTGGTCTCCAGTGAACCAAGGATGAGAGTACCTAGCCAAAGCTATAGGCCACTATTTGGGGTTTTTTTGTTTTTGTTTTTGTTTTTTTTTAAGTGAGGCAATTGGGGTTAAGTGACTTGCCCAGGGTCACACAGCTAGTAAGTGTTAAGTGTCTGAGGCCGGATTTGAACTCAGGTACTCCTGAATCCGGGGCCAGTGCTTTATCCACTGCGCCACCTAGCTGCCCCTATAGGCCACTATTTGTAACCACTCCTGAATGACTTGTGTTGCTTTCTTTTTTCCTTCTTTTCTAATTTCTTCTTTTGCTTTATCTACATTTTCCAACTAGATTGGTCTACTTGTTGGTACCCATACTCCAATCCTGCCTCAGGCTCTCTACACAGTCATAACTCAAGTGTTACATGCACTTCCTCTTCATATCTTAGAATCCATAATTGTCATCAAGGTTTCATTCATGTATCACTCCCCACAGGAAGACTTTCCTGATCTCCTTGTTTCTAGCACTCTCACAAATTATATTAATTTATCTGGGTAAATGCTAAATCTAGCCCCCCTTCCCCAGTAGAACAGAATCTCCTTCAATCCAATGGAGTTAGCATCTACTAAGTGGTTGCAAACATGAAGTCTCTGAGCTTAGGGACCATTTTTTTATTGGTTTTGTCTTTATATCCTCACCACCACCACCACCACCCAGCACCGTGCCTTGAAAATAATAGGCACTTAACAAATACTTGTTGGATTAGACTGAAGTTATTTTCTTCTTTTTAAAAATGTATTTTTTTAAAGTATGGTGAGAATATAGTGAGAATGGTGAGAAAATAATGAGAATACCAGGCACCCAATGCCTGGTATGGAGCTCTGCAGACATCAGACATTTAATACATATTTGTTGAATGAATAAGGGAGCAAGGTGTATGTTATCAAGACTAGAAATATAGTCTTCTGAATATACCATAAGTAATAATAACAAGCATAATAATAAAGAATTACCTATTTATCAAAAGCCAATATTTTAAAAACCTGAAATTTACCAAACAGAGAAATTAGGAGATTCTTTTCATTATAAAATGATTCTGGGCAGCTAGGTGCTGCAGTGGATAGAGCACCGGCCCTGGAGTCAGGAGGACCTGAGTTCAAATCCGGCCTCAGACACTTAACACTTACTAGCTGTGTGACCCTGGGCAAGTCACTTAACCCCAATTGCCTCACTAAAAAATAAAATAAAATAAAGTAAAATAATATAAAATGATTCTTCACACAATACAAAGTTTAATCACAGACTTTATTTAAATGGTAAACTTTCCTTGTGTATATACATATATGTGTATAAATATATTCTATATGATACAAATATGTTATAAAAATAAATCTTGTTTTACATATTATATAGGCTACATATAAAACATATATTTTATATAATAGATGCTCTGTTTTCCAAAATGACCAGTATGAATTGTTATGCATTTTTTACTATGGGAAATTCCATCCATGAAATGCATTTGTGACCTTTCAGAAGAGACCATGTCAACTCAAAGGAGAAGCTTTTATGATGCTGCTGGCTGGAACAGGTCTGATGGGGCAGCAGGAATCAGAAAGGTTTTCCAAGCTTTCTAGCAAGCCCTCAAATGATACCACTGAAGGTACCTCCTGCTCTGTCAATGTGTAAGGTAGGCTCCAGAACAATGGAAGTATAGTTAGATTTCTGTAGTACTCTTTAACCATTCAGTGAGCATCCATTAGGGGCCATTGTCAAGGTGAAAATAAGATACATGGCCCTTACCTTCAAAGAGTTTACAAATAGGTGGGTTGTTCCAGAGTCCACCACTTAGCATGGTACTTAACCCATTGGATATTCAGTAAATACTTGTTTTATGACTGACTTGCTGAATAAAGAACTCAAAACCCTGTAAAATAGAAATAATAGAATGCACAATGCATGTTTTACTTTCTGGAAAGCTACTAAGCAGTGGATTTTTTTGTTATTATTAAATACACATCTAAAAATATTTTACCCAGCATTAATTATCATGGTTTAATATTTATGTGGATCATTTCACCTAAATAGACTCCAAAACACTTTATAAACAGATTTATAATCTATATAGTGTGTTCAAGTCAATTAAAGTAAAATTCAATTAAAATGCAACCACCTCTGAAGTAGGGCACAGCAGATGTTTAACAGCTCACAGCAACACCTCACAGCAGTGTAACTTCAGCAGCAGCTTATGATGGAAAATGAAGAATTCCATTTCCTATTTAAGCTACAGGGGCAATGGAGAGAAGCAGAATGTAATTACCCAAATTAGAAATTTGCTGTGACACCAAGGTTACCAGCCCTACTATTCACAGAGGTGCCAAGGGATATTTATTGATCACACACAGACAAGAGCACTGCTTTATGTCTCTTCTGAAGGACAGCACCCTCAGGCACATGGCCTCCAAATACTTCAGTGCTGACAATTCACAATGAAACCAAAATTGTTCATCGGCCTTCAAAGAGGCAGCCCCTGACCCTTACCTAGAGATTTTCCAAGGGGTCATGACCACCAGTCTATTCCCAGTATGAAATAAATTGAATGCAGCATAGATGCTGCAGTGATACTGCACTTTCCTATTTATCGTAGTGGGAATTTTTGGCTGAATTATCAAGGCTCCAGAGACATAGTATAGTATAGTTAAAAAAAGAGTCACTTTATAGACAGAAGACTTGAGTTCGAATTCTTGCCTTGTTTTGTATCTCAGTTGATCCTCACAACAAGCCTGGGAGGTAATTACTATTATTGTGCCCATATTACAGATGAAGAAACTGAAGAAGAGGAGGTGGGAAGGAAGGAAAGAAAGGAAGTAATCATTTATTAAGTACTTATTATATGCCAGGTAGTTTTCACAGTCCTTACTCTGGTCTGGACAGAATGCCAGTCAGGATGGCCAGTTCTGCTCCATTGGCTTTCTCTCCATATGACTGCCCTTTATTTTGCTCCTGTCTCCACTGTCATCCATATCTCTATTGCCAATGCTTCCACTGTCTCCACCAGTCTCTCACAAAAAAAACAAAAAACAAAAACCCACCCCAACAACCTTACACCAAAGCCTCATTATCCAATCAGAGTATGTACTAGATTATGTCAGTATATGACAAGGTCACATACAATCTACTAGGAAATGTAGTCCAGAGTTTTCCCTAGTGAGAAATGGAGTTCATGAACATATCTTCTAAAATTAATCAATAAAAAAGTATTTATTGACCACTATGGGCCTGCCACTATGATAGGCACTGGGGATATAAGTACAAAGAATGAAACACTCCCCCTTCCCTGGTTCAAATTAGTTTACTTTCATCAGGAAGATAATAAGTACATACATTATAAATATAAAGTCAATAAGACACATATATCTTTGAGTGTACAGGGTAGCCACATGGTGCAGTAGCTAAAGTACTGGGTCTGGAGTCATGAAGACTAATCTTCCTGAGTTCAAATCTGGCCTCAGATGTTTATTAGCTATGTGACCCTGGGTAAGTCATTTAACCTTGTTTACCTCAGTTCCTTATCTGTAAAATGAGCTAGAGAAGGAAGTAGCAAAGCACTCCAGTATCTTTGCCAAGAAAACTCTAAATGGGGTCATGATGAGTCAGCATGACTGAAATAAATGATAGTAGCATATTTGTGTGTATATATAAATATATATGCATTAATATAGTGTATATTTAACTACTTTGCATATATGTATATATACATGAATTTGTTATTGTTGTTCAGTCATTTCAGTCATGTCCAATTCTTCATGATGGCATTTGGGGTTTTCTTGGCAAAGATATTGAACTGGTTTGCCATTTCCTTTTCCAGTTGATTTTATAGATGAGGTAAACAAGATTAAGTAACTTGCCCAGGGTCACACAGCTAGGAAGTATCTGAGGTCAGATTCAAACTCAGAAAGATGAATCTTTCTGACCAGGCCTAGCACTCTATCTACTGTGCCACGTAGCTGCCAGCTGTATGTATGTGTACATATGTACATACACATATAGACATATATCTATGAATCTACATATCTAAATGTGTACATGCATACACACACATATATGTGCGTATATGTATGTGTCAAATGGAGTCAACCTGGGCATATGCACATGCACACACACAAAGTAGTTAAATGCAAGGTTGTTTGGGAGAGAGGGCACTAATGATTGGTAGGATGAAATGTCTTTGCACTAGCTATTCTCTATACCTAGTATTCACTCCATCTTGTCCTCTGCCACAGAAACCTTCCATCCTGTAAAAAATTAATTAATAATTAGCTAATCTAACCTGGAAAAATTATAATAGCTGTACTTATTAAAAATTATGATTATATGAAAAATTATAAGCTTAGAGAAATTATAATTGGGCCATAAATCCCATCTGGGTCACCATTCAAATGTAAGAATATTTTTGATGACTAGGGCTAATTTTGGGGGACTAATCTGACTGGGGTGATTAATCTGGGGATTTTTGACTATCTGACTGTCTATTAATTTAATGTGGGCTGTTTATAAAGTTCTACCACACTGCTCCACTCCCAAATTGATAAACAAAATATTAAGAAGCCTCTTAACTAAATAATCAAAGCAGAGTTTATTTATGAGATACCATTTAAAATTAAGAATACAGGGAAATAAAATGTACAACCTGACTGTGTTGTGGCACTTCTCTTTCCACTGCATCTCTTTCCCACCTGCTGTGCCTCGAACTTTTAAAAAATACAATCAGGGCCTTAGCCGCCTCTTGCTTTAGGGTACTCAGGTCCTTTATTCTAACTCCGAGTCCCTTTCACTTTGTAAATCCCTTGTTTCTAACTTTCCTCTCCTTACTGCCACTGCTGAACCCCTGTGTTTACTCTCTCACCGACCTCTATCTGTCTGCTCCATCAGTCTGCCCTTCGGACCTCTCGTTTCTTCTGCTCCTAGTCCTTCTTGTCTTCTCCTGAATCCTTGTAGCCCCCTGTCTGTCTCTCCAACCTTGCCGTCTCTTCAGCCACCCCTTGACCTCTTCTTCCCGATTTCCTTGTCTGATCCCCTTGAGTCTAACCCCCAGGTCTATATATATCTTTTCTCCACTCAAATCTCAGGGCTTCCTGCACCCCCACAGACCAAGCTAATCTGCCAGCCAGGGTTGCGGCTGGTGGGTGGGTGGGGGTGCACTCGAGCCTCACATGCCACAGCACAGGCTACCCCAGAGCCCAGCATCTCTCAGATACCTCCACTCAGGGCAGAGGGAGCTGGGGGCTTTTTTTCCCCCAACTGTCTGACCTGGAGTCTTGTACAGCCCATGGGGCTTTTTGGCTCAGCTGAAGCAGAGGGGGAGGGGCACCAGCACCTCCCACACAGAAGAGACCCTGAGGGCCTAAGGCTTTCTAATCTCAGCCCAAAGGTTGGGTCCCCAAATCAAAATAAATTTCCACAATTCCTTTAAGTTTCAGCTCAGGCACCATCATGTGTATGAAACCTTTATTGATGTTACCACATGGCCATATTTGTACCTAAGGAAAATTACTCTGGTGGCAGTATGTGGGATAGACTAGAGTAGTGAAAGTCTTGAGGCACGGAAGATGTTATAATAATTTAGGAAAGAGCAATCACCTGATGAGTGGTAGCTGTTTGAAAACAAGAAAGGATTGGATATGAGATGGATATGAAGGTAAATGCTGAGCTCCATCAATTGTGGAGTAAGGGAGAGTGAAGAGTCTAGAATAATGGTGAGATTATGAACCTGGGGTGCTGGAAGAGTCATGCTACCTTCAGCAGAAATAGTGAAGTTTGAAAGAGAAGAAATTTAGTGGGAAAGAAAATTAGTACAGTTTTACACTTGTTGAGTTTAAACATGCCTCTGGAACATACAGTTTGAAATGCCTAATACTCAAAGATATGAAAACAAAGGTACAACAATTATTCAACCAAATTATTGGTAAATCAGAAAGGAGCATGTAGAAATTCCATTTATTTTCTAGTCCTATTTCTGAGAAGTCAGGTTTTGATATTGGATTCCACAAACCCAGAAAAAATACAGTGACGTCAAATAGCTCTCTTATATCTAGAAAACAATGACAATCTTGTCTTCAAGGTCTTGAATACATTTAGGAAGATAAAAAATGTGAAGAATCATAGTATTTTGGAAAGAACCTTGGGACATAATCTAATCCTAATTGATTGAACTTCCTTTTTATGTAAGCCCATAAAGTCCTAGAAAAGTGTCACAAAGCAGGTTATAAGGTCACAAAGCAAAATTGAAACTGGAACCCTGGTCTCCCGATTCCTAGTTAAGTATACTTTCACACTCTAGCATAAGATATTTTCTGTGATTAAATAAAGGAATCTTACATAAAGCAATATCCAATTAAATATTCTTGAAGGCTTATAACAGGGAAGGTGAATTAAAATCAATTTATAGAACCAATAGATTGAACAGAAAGTAGAGCAATATTGGGCAAAATGAATAGGATTTAGCATAGAGTAATATTCTTATAAGGTTACTTTACAGTAAACCACATATGCAGTTATTGATATTTTGTGAGGGGGAAGAAGATACAATAGAGAATAGGAAGTGGAAAAGAGGGAGAGTCAGAGGTAGGGGATCAAAGGGAAGAGTAATATGTTTGGGATTGTGATGTAACTATAGCCCATTCAATCCTACAAGAATTGTTGAGTTTAAGAGATGAAGGAAGAGTTTTCATTTCAGACCATTCAGGTCTAGTACCCTAAAAGGGATCTTCAATGTAGAACATAATTGCATGCAGATTTTTGTAGTCCTCTTGCCAGTACAACATTCCACAGACATACACTGCTTCCTAGATCTTGTTTGGGTTCAACATCTATTCAAACCATGACTTACAAGCCCCCATTTTCTACTACATCTTGCCCTCACAACATATTCCTAATCAGCAATTATCATGACATCACATTAAAGCAAAATGATATTTATTCAAAGTAATTAAGGAATTCAAATAAGCACTCGATAGCCTATTTTCCCAAACTACCTCCTCTCATGACTCATTTGAGAGTTCAAGTCTACTAGATTCCACTCCTTATATTGGGTTATCAGCTGATTCCTGTAATTGAAGAGAGGAAATGATTGTTACAACCTTTATGATTGGATGAGAATTGTAGCTTCATTGCCTAGGAGGCACTTTCTCTAAGTACAAGAATAGCAAAGTTTCAGGGTCAGGGTTGTAGCTAAGAATTCTTATGCTTGGGGAAAATTCAGTTAATTGGGGTCGAGGGCAGCAGAGTACAGTCCCTCCAACTGGATATAGTGATGTTGGCATATGCATTCCAACACCCAGAATCCAGCTTGTGTCCTTGAAGCATAGCTGACAATCTTCAATCTACCAATCCCCAGTAGGAGGCAGTGAGTGGCAGGTGGTAGAGGTGGCAGGCAGAGGGATACAGCAGTGGGGGAAGGCAGGCCAAGGCAGAATCACAGGGTGTTATTTTGTCCCTCAGCCTTTTTTTGGTCTCTCATGCTTCCTAGAAACTACTAGTTTTCTTAAACTATTATTAACAGGAGTTTCAAACACCACCAGCAACATTTGCAAATTCTGAAGCTACTAATTTTATTTCTTTTTCTATTAATGCTACTCCTTATAACTTCCCTTTTTTGTGTGTGTGTTGAGGGTAGTAACTTACCCACCACCCCTATATACACACACATCTATCTTTTCCCAAATTCACTCTCTCAACTAGTTCTCAAAAGAACTATCTCATTGGAATATAGATGAGATATTGGTTTTCTTCTATAAACCAAAAGAAATGTGATTTTCTTTTTGAGTTGTGTTGTTTGGTCAGCTTGGCTTTGTGTATGAAGAACAGAGGCAGAAAAAGGAGTTTTTATACCTTAGGCAAAGTTTGAAGCTTGTTCCTCTTGTGGGTGGTGGCTCAGTGGAGACAACACTGGACCTGGAGTCAAGGAGATGACTTGAAATTAGACCTCAGATACTAACTGCATGCAAAATCACTTAATCTCTGCCTGTCTCAGATTACTCACCTGGAAAATGGAGTTAATAATAGTATCTGTTTGCTGGTATTGGGAAGCTAAAGTGAGATAAAAGCACTTCACAAACTTTAAGGTAGTGAATAAATGCTAGCTGTTATTACTATTATTAAATGACGACATTACAAAATAAAGAGATCTGAATTTTCTGTCATTAATGTAATTTATTTTAAAAATTCATATTTACAAACATCTCTCTTTGCACTAATAAGCATATATTGTCCATTTGGAAATTGCCTACCTGATATATACCAAGTCCCAGTTTTGATGAATAGTAAATTATAAATTTAGACATGACCAAAATGTAGGAAAAAACCCTTAACTTTCTTGGAATCTTTTACATACCCCAAATTGCGATCCATTTGCATATCTATTTTCTTAGAGACCTTTGAGTGGAAAAAATGGTTAAACAAATGTACAAACTAGTTCCTTTAAGAATTTATAAAATAGGGGCAGCTAGGTGGCACAGTGGATAGAGCACCGGCCCTGGAGTCAGGAGAACCTGAGTTCAAATCCGGCCTCAGACACTTAACACTTACTAGCTGTGTGACCCTGGGCAAGTTACTTAACCCCAACTGCCTCACCAAAAAAAAAAAAAAAGAATTTATAAAATAACAACAACAATAGCAAAATAGCCAGAATATACCAAGTTGGCAGAGCTCAGGTACAAGGGTAATCCTGAAGAATTATTTCTGTAGTTGGTCAGACAATGTTGGTAATTAAATTTTAGGAGAATGATTGAAATTTACTGGTTATCTGCCTATGGTTAAGACAGAATCATGAAGGAATTAAATAGACCTTATTAGCAAACATTATAAGCTGAGCTGAGGAAGCCTGCTCTAGGGAAGGCACATTTCAGGTTGTATCTGAATAATGTGAAGTTTGCTGAATTGAGTTGGGGTAGATTCCAGGGATATTATGAATGGCTATTTCTGAATGACTTAAAATTTAAGTTTGAGGACTCAAATATTTCACGATTCCATAAAAACATGAAATTCTAGAACTGGAAGAAACTTTAAAGATCGCAGTATCACTGAAGGTAAAAGAAAGGACTTCAACAACTATCTAGTATAACTACTATAATGAAAGAAATCTCCATGATCACATAAACAACATGTGGTTGTCCACACTCTGCTTGAAGAATTCCAAGAAATGGGAAGCCATCTCTAGTCAACAAGGCAACAAGCATTTATTAAGTGCTTACTATGTGCCAGGCACTCTACTAAGCTCTAGAAGCAGTCCATTCCACTTCTAGACAGCTCTAATTATTAGGAAGCTTTCTTTACCATCAAACCAAAATTGGCTGCTTTGCCTAAATTGGATTCTATATGACTTCTACCATCATAAAGTCTAATTGCCTAACTTTACAGATGAGCATATTGAAGTTCAAAAAGATACCACAATACATCTAGTCTTCTAGCTATGATGGTGGCATAACCAAGACTAAACTTAAGTCTTTGTATTCCATCTTCTTACTCTTTTTGCTGAACTAGGCTGATTCCTTAATAACTTGGATGATAGATTTTATTTCCAAAAAAGTTCTTAACATTCTAGAAAGGTGAGTCCAAAAAATAATAAGAATATTTGTAAAGCCCTATGATTTATGTTTAAAGAAAAGCGAGTAAGCAGAAGTAAATATAGGATGGTGGAGAGAAGGCAATACAGAAGAAGTTTATGCAAATAAGATGGGATTTTATTGAATCACAAGCTTAATATGAGTCAACAGTGTGATTTTATATATATAAAACTGTTACATTTTATTTTTAAAACAAAAGGCTAAGGCTATATTAGCCCCAGACACTTGCTAAATGTGTATCCAATGTCAAGTCACTTAATCTCCTATCAATAAAATGAGGATACTAATATTTTCTCTACTTACCACTGGATGGTTGGGAAAAGTGCTTTGTATACTTAAAATTATCAAGTCAAATACTAATTTATTTATTTATTCATTTATCTATCTATCTATCTATCTATCTATCATCTATCCATTCATTCATTTACTTATTCATTCATTCATTTATTTATCTATTCACTTATTTATTTGTTTTTTTTGTTTATTTATTTATTTAGAATTTTCCCTACCTTACATGTAAAAACAAATTGCAGCATTGTTGTTTTTTGGGGGGACAGGGCAAAGAGGGTTAAGTGACTTGCCCAGGGTCACACAGCTAGTAAGTGTCTGAGGCCGGATTGGAACTCAGGTCCTCCTGAATCCAGGGCCAGTGCTTTATCCACTGCACCACCTAACTGCCTCTGTAGCATCAATTTTTAAAACTTTGTGTTACAAATTCTCATCCTTCCTCTCTATCCCCATCTTAAGAACTCAAGCAATTCAATATTATATATGTGCAGTCATGCAAAACGTAGCAGACAAAAAATTTTTAGACCAAATTCCTATTATCAATAATATAGTGTCAAAAATAAGAAAAGTAATAGTTTCATTGTTCTTTATGGTTTTTTTTTTTTGGTGAGGCAATTAGGGTTAAGGGACTTGCCCAGGGTCACACAGCTAGTAAGTGTTAAGTGTCTGAGGCCAGATTTGAACTCAGGTCCTCCTGACTCCAGGGCCAGTGCTCTCTCCACTTCACCACCTAGCTTTCCCTACATTGTTCTTTATGTTGACTAGACCATACCTGAAGAATTATAATTTAGTCAGGGACACCATATTTTGCAAAGAATTGACAAATATTTTTTTCTAAGGTTACCCACAAGTTAGTGACAGATCTAGCCACAGAATCCAAGTATCTTGATACTGTCTAGTTTACTTTTCACTATATAACAGAACATTTGAATTTATCATTATTCATACAGGAAGACTTTGTACTATGTCCAAGGAGGAATACTGGTCATTCAAATATCACACATGGAATTTCTTAACATATCAGAGATCATGAAAGTTTATCTTTAATATCCTTTTTTCATTTTTAGTTGTCTATTCCTCATAAACATTTTCTATAAGCATTTTAATCCCTTGATGATTATATTCTTTTTCCATTTGTCAGGTAATCATTTTTTTCCTTTGTGCCTGTGTTTTCTTTAAAATGGAACTGAGATTAACATGGATATTTTTTGCTTGATGACTTCAATTCCTGTAGCTCTTAAGTATAACTAAACATCTTTAATTTTGCTGTTACATAAGTGATTAGGATCAGATATGGGGTAAGAATATGCCTGCTAGTTAGAAGTAGTTTTAATTGTAAAAAAGTGAAAAAAAATTATGTTAGTCTCATAAGCTGAATGGAATGTTTTAAGCAAAAACCGTACTTTCAGAATAGAGACTATTTTCCCCAACAAATAATGGGAACTAAAAAACTTTAAGCAGTGTGCTCTTCTGAATTATAATTAGTATGATAAACAGTAGAATAATATTAACATTATTTTTTCTACCAGAAAAAACATTACACCATGTTTCATGGTCTAAAAGATAGTCAAGTGATGCATGAACTTGGACTGGGTATCAAGGAGACTATTTCTCTGCCTTACTTTCAGTAACATATTTATGACATAGATAGTCTTATTGAAACTCTACTAAAGAGGGTAATGAAGGTTGAAGGGATGAAGAGTAGTAGACAGGGTAGAAGCTTGGACTGCATGGTTGTTCCAGTGGAAATATTTCCTGCGGCATAGTCAATGGGAAATCAAGTGAAGTAAGTAGAAAACCCATGGAGATTTGGAACTAGCAAACGCAAGGGAGCAAACAGGAGAGAAATGAAGCGTAAGTCAAGTTGATGAACTGGGGCACTAAAAGAAGCATATCAAACCTACAGGGACAGGTAAATGGGAAACATCAGGACAGAGAAGCCAAGAGACAAAACCACAGAGAAGCCAGAGAGTAATATCTGAAAACCATTGGCAGATGAGTTGATGAATGTTATGGAATCCCATTCTCTTTAGTTGTTTTTATTGTTTTTTTAAAAATAATAGGCTCTGGTAGGGTGGTGACCTCATGGGAAATGAGGAACCTGATTCGTCTTTACCTCCAATTTTAAATTATTTAACCCTTCAATACTTCTCCCAATCTGACTTCTGTTCCCAACTCAACTAAAAAGCCTCTCTTTTAAAAATAATATTTTATTTTTACCAATAACAGGTAAAGGCAATTTTAACATTCATTTAAAAACACAGTTTGAGTTCCAAATTTTCTCCTCCCTTTCTGCCTCCTTCCTGAGATGGTAAGCAGTTTGATATATGTTATTCATATGTATCATGCAAAACATATTCCTATAGTAGTCATGTTGTGAAAGAAGACACAGACCAAAAAAACCCCCACAAAAAATAAAGGAAATGAAAAATAGTATGCTTCAGTTTGCATTCAGACTTCATCAGTTCTTTCTCTGGAAGTGGATAGGATTTTTCATCATAAGTCCTTTGGAATTGTCTTAGATCATTGCATTGCAGAGAATAGCTAAGTCATTCATAGTTAATCATCATACATTATTGCTAGAACCATGTACAATGTTCTCCTGGTTCTGCTCCCTGCACTTTGCACCAGTTTGTGTAAGTTTTCTAAGGTTTTTCTGAAATTATCTTGCTCATCATTTTTTATAGCACAATAATAATCCATTACAATCATATACCAAAGTTGTTCTGTCATTTGCCAACTGATGGACACCCCCTCAATTTCTAATTCTTTGTTAGCACAAAAAGAGTTGCTATATTTTTGTACAAATAGATCCCTTTTGGGGCAACTAGTGAATAAAGCACTGGCCCTGGATTCAGGAGGATCTGAGTTCAAATCCAGCTTCAGATACTTGACACTTGACAAGTCACTTAACCCTCATTGTCCCACAAAAAAGAAAGAAAAAACAAATAGATCCCTTCCTCCCTCTTCTTTTTAAATCTCTTTGGGATACAGACCTCGTAGTAGTCTGCTGAATTAAAGTTTCAAAGTTTGCTGTATGCAAAGTTTTATACCCCAAAAGCTCTCTTTTAAAAGTTACTAATGGTCTACTTACCAAATTCAATTGTCTTTTCTTACTCATTCATTTTGTCCTATCTTTAGTATTACCCTTCTATGAAATTTTTTCTTCTTTTCAGCTTTTATGACTTCTGGAATTTTCCCATACTGTACTTTTAATTTCTTCTTTGTTTTATCTTTCCCTCCTTCCTCATCTTTCCATCTCATAATTATTTATATTACTTAAGGCTCAGTCCTTGGCCCTCTGCTTCTCTCTTTTGACACACTTTCCTTTGGAGAACTCATGTAGTCTCATGGCTTCAGCTGTTATGAGGCAGCTAATTTGTGTATTGGATAGAGCAATGGACCTAGAACCATAAAATCTTTATCCAAGTCTTGCCTCAGACATTTTCTAGCTGTGTGACCCTGGGCAAGTCATTTAACTTCTGTCTACCTTGGCTTCCTCAAAAAGTAGTAGGAATAATAATAGCACCTATCTTTGAGGTGTAAAGACTTAATTATTATTTGAGGTTTTTATGACCCCATCTTTTGGCTAGAAGTTTAAAAATCCCAGCACACACTGGCCTGGCGCTCAGGCAAAGCGCCTCTGCTTCTTTGGGGGAAAGATAGACCAGAATATACACTCAGAAGAAGATAATAATGAAGTCAAAGCTCCAACATCCAAAGCTTCCAATAAAAATATGAATTGGTCTCTGGCCATGAAAGCACTCAAAAGGGACTTTGAAGAGAAAGTAGGAGGGATAGAAGGAAGATTTAGAGAAGTGGAGGAAAGAATGGAAAGAAAAATGAGAGCGATGCAGGAGAGTCATGAGAAAAAAGTCAACAGCTTGAAAAGCCAAATGGAAAAGGAGATACAAAAGCCAAAATTATTTTCTGAAGAAAATAATTGCCTAAGAATTAGGATTGAATAGATGGAAGCTAGCGACTTTATAAGAAACCAAGACACAGTAAAGCAAATCCAAATGAATAAAAACAAATAGAGGGCAATATGAAATATCTCCTTGGAAAAACGGCTGATCTGGAAAATAGCTCCAGGAGAGATAATTTAAAAATCATTTGACTACCTGAAAACCATGATCAAAATAGGAGTCTAGATATCATCTTTCAAGGAATTGTAAGGGAAAATTGCCCTGATATTCTAGAAGCATAAGGTAAAATAGAAATTGAAAGAATCCTCCAATCACCTGCTGAAAGAGATCCCAAAAGGAAAACTTTCAGGAATATCATAGCCAAATTCCAGAGCTCCCAGGTCAAAGAGTAAATATTGCAAACAGCTCGAAAAAAAGGAATTCAAATACTGTGGAGCTACAGTAAGGATAACACAAGATCTAGCAGCATCTACAGTAAAGGACAGGAAGGCATGGAATATGATATTCTGGAGGGCAAAGGAAGTGGGACTACAGCCAAAAATCACCTACCCAGCAAAACTGAATATAATCTTTCAGGGAGGAAAATTGAACTTCAATGAAAAAGAGGACTTTCAGGCATTTGTAATGAAAAGACCTGAACTGAATAGAAAATTTGACTTTCAAATACAAGACCCTACAGAAGCATAAAAAGGCAAACAGGAAAAAGAAATCATGAGGGATATTTAAAGATTAAACTGTTTACATTCCTACATGGGAATATAATACTTCTAACTCATATGAACTTTTTCAGTATTAGGGCAACTGAATGGAATATACTTAGAGGGCACAGATGTGAATTGAATATGAAGGGATGATATCTGTAAAGCATTTATTTTTTGTTTATTCTTGTTTTTTTGTGGGACAGGCAGGGTGGGGTGCCTTATGTCTGGGGCCAGATTTGGGCTTAGGGCCTCCTGGGTCCAGGGATGGTGCTTTGTTGCCTGTGCCACCTAGTGGAAACATGATGACATATTTAAAATAAAGTTAAGGGGTAAGAGGAATGCACTGGAAGAAAGGGAAAGGGAGAGGTGGACTGGGGAAAAGTAGCTCACATAAAAGAAAGAAGAAAAAGCTCATGGAGTGGAGGGGAAGATGGGGAAGGAGTGGAGGAGTGAGTGAGCTTTACTCTTATCAGAATTGGCTCAAAGAGGGAATAAGATACATAATCAAGTGGGTATAGTAATATATTGTTCCCTGAGGGAAAGTAGGAGGAGAAGGACATAAGGTAGGGGGAGAGGTGAAGGAAGGAAGGACAGATTAGGAGAGGGGGTAGTAAATAGCAAAAAACTTTGGAGGAGAGATAGAGTGAAGGAAGATAAAAAATAGAGCAAATATCAAGGGGAGGCAATAGGATGGAGGGTAATAGAGTTAGCAATAGTAAATGTGAAAGAAATGATGAGCAGGATCCTATCAGAAGGACATATGAAAAATGCAAACCATCAACAGAGGAAGAATATCTATATCTGAATACAGATTCAAGTAGAATTTTATTTGTTATCTCCTCTTTCTAAAGTTAGTTTGTGTATTTTCTTTCACAACCTGACTAATGTGAAGATGTTTTGCATAACTGCACATGGATGACATACTGAATTGCTGAATTTCATAGGGAGGAAGAAAATTTAGAACACAAAGTTTTAAAAAAATAAATGGAAAAAGTAATGATGAGCAGGAGGATTTCAGAGAAACCTGGAAGGACTTACATGAAATGATGCTGACTGAAAGGAACAGAACCAGGAGAACATTGTACACAGTAATAGCAACATTGTGTGATGAACAATGGTGATAAACTTGGTTCTTTTTAGCAATGCAATGATCCAAAACAATTTCAAGGAACTTCATGATAGAAAATCATCTCAACATCAAGAAAAAAAAGAACCGTGGATTATGAATGTAGATCGAACCATACTGTTTCTACTTTTGGGCTGTTTTTTCCTTCTTTTTTGAGGTTTTTCCCTTGTGCTCTGATTCTTCTTTCACAATATGACTAATGCAGAAATATGTTTAATTTGATTGCATATATATAACCTATAAAAGATTGCTTTCTGTCTTGGGGAGGAGGGAGGCAAGAGAGGGCAGGAAAAATTTTGGAAATAAAAATCCTATGAAAACAAAACAAAAAAATAAACCAGGATTGTTGTGAGGTTGATAAATGAGATTTGTTCGTGTATAGAAACAAACATATTAAGAATCAATCTTAAGGGGGGAAAAAGAAAAGAAAAGACTTCAGGAAACAATCTAGTTCAATTTACCTTATTTCACAAATGAGTAAACTAAGAGCCAGAAAGAATAAGTGACTTGGCCAAAGTCAAAATGTAATAGAGGATGGAAAATGAGAGAAACCATCATGTCAAATTCAACATATCCCAAACCAAATCAATCATCTCCAAATTCTCTCTTCTTTTCTATATTTTTGTTGATTGCCAATGAGGCCATCATTTATTCTTCCAAGTTTCAAAATCAAAAGTTCATGTTCTCTTTGAGTCAAATTTTTCAAAATCAGTACTTTTAGGGGAGTCTAATTTGTGTAGGTCAATATGTATATCAAAAAGCAACTGATACCTAGCTACTAACTTGTCAAAAGTCACATATTACTGGTGTATTCAGTTGCAAATCTGAGGACAAAACTGAACATATAATGTGAAAAAGAATGCATTCTTCGATAAGTTTATACATGTATTCTCATTCCTTTTACCCTGTAAAACATTTCTTTTTCATGTCTCTTCTCCTTATCTTCCCCACTCCCATCTTTTTAGCAGAAAGCAGGAATAAGTAGTCAGTTTGTGTTCAATGATCTGATGATGAATTGTGCACATTTGAAATTGAGTTAATTTTCATGTTTACCCACTATTGCATAGTTAACTATCATGAGCCATAAAATAGCAAATTTCTTTCACTTTCTTTGGTTCCTAATGCAATTTGAAATTGATTATTTCAAAAATTTCTATGTTATTTGATGATGTTCCCTCCCCACCAAGTTTCTCTTTTCTGCCCTTTATCATTACCATACTTACAACTGTTTTTAGTAGGGAAAAACAAAATTATTTTTATTCCTCCTCAAATTTCCAACACCTTAGTTCAGGACTTCATCATTTCATACCTATATGATTTTCATAACCTCTTCTCTTAACTCTTTCTCCTTGAACAAATGAATAAATGAATGAAAAACTATTTGTTAATCACTTACTCTGTGCCAAATACTGTGCTGAGCCTCTAATCTGGTTCCTCTCCTGACCCTATGGATTTCTCATTTAGTTCCAACTGCTTACTCATGCTGGAAATACTTCCATCCTTGCTGTCTGCTCCTTTTGATGAGTTCCTACCCTGAACCTCCATTTGAGAATGTTCCTAGGCGAGTCAGCCATGCTCACTTCCAACTCTATAGACTTTTCCACTTTGCCCTTTTCAGGACCCTTTATTTGCATAGTTGGAGTCTTCCTGAATTAGTAGTGCACCTCCCTGCCATGGCCTCTGTGTAGCTTGTGAGGCTCTTTTTGTTACCAATCTACAGTGATAGAAGTTTACTCACCTGGGAGCTCCTTCTGCCAATAAAAAGCAAATTTAATTTATGTCCTCTTTTCATTCTAATCCTTCGTGGGCTTTTTACAACTTCAGACTATTGACTGTATCCTCTTCTAGGTTTTCTCTTTCCTTCATTTTTTTGACATTGCTCTTCGAGGTTGTTCAAAGCCAAGTCCTTCCTCTGACCCCCTCTGCCAGACTGCTCCTTCTCAGTCTTCTTAGCTGGCTCATAATCTTCTACTGCTTTAACCTGAATGTCTTCCTTGGTTCTGTTGGGGGTCCTTTTACATGTTCCTTACATGGTCTTCCCTGTTGATCTCACCTATTTCCATTTGTTCATATAGACAAATCCCAAATTTCTGTCCAATTTTAATGTCTCCACCTCACTACCAAAAATATTTTCTGGATATCCTGTAAGCATCTTAAACTCAACATGGTCCAAAACAGAATTTATCATTTTTCAGTCCCCTCCAGGCCTATCCCTCTTCTAAACTTCTTTATCATCCTCCTGGTTTGATAATTATTAGAAACATACTTGACTCTTCATTCAATTTCTGTATTTGCCTCTTTGTATTGCTGTTCCCCATTACTGATCTGCAAGGCCACCTTATCTCCACTTTGGAGAAACTCTTAATTACTTCAGAACTCTGCTTATACTAAACACCTATCTCCTCAGGGATTAATGTCTCTCCCCATAAATTTCTTTTGTAAATTTTGTGTATACTTATTTGTGTAAATGTTGTCATCTCCAACAGAATATAAGCTGTTTGAGGAAAGAGAATGATTCCCAGTGGCTAGCATTTAGCTCCCAAATAAATGATTATTGACTTATTGCTTAATTCAATTCCTGTCTCTTATCTCTCTTACTCAATAAGTTGCCAAATTCTTTCAATTTTACCCCTATATACATTTGGCAACTACCCTAGTTTTAGCCTTATCATCTCTAACCTGAGCTATTAAAATATCCTCCTAATTGAGCTCCCTGTTTCCATTCTCTCCTCCTTCAAATCCTTCCTTCACACAACTGCCAAAATGATATTTCTTTTTTTCTGAGGTAGTTATTTTATTTTTTCATTTTTCATTTGTATACAGTACATTTCACTTTGCATCAGCTCATGTAAGTCCTTCCAGATTTTTCTGGAGAGCAGCCTGCTCATCATTTCTATAGCACAATAGTGTTCCATCATAATCTCATCCCACAATTGGTTCAGGTATTCCACAATTGATGGGCATCTACTCAATTTCAGATTCTTTGCACTTGGAAATGGTCTACCATGAATATTTTTTGTACATGAGGTCCTTTAATTTTTTGGTTTTTATGCCTTTGTGGATACAGACCTAGTAGTCATATTACTAGGTCAAAGAGTATGCATGGTTTTATAGCACTTTGGCCATAGTTCCAAATTGCTCTATATAATGTTTGAATCAGTTTACAACTCCACCAACAGTGTGATGTCTCACAAAATGATATTTCTGGAGCAGCTAGGTGGCACAGTGGATAAAGCATTGGCCCTGGATTCAGGAAGACCTGAATTCAAGTCCGACCTCAGACACTTGACACTTACTAGTTGTGTGACTTTGGGCAAGTCACTTAACCCCCATTGCCCTGCCCCCCAAAAATGGTATTTCTAAAGCAAATGAAGAAATGCTATTTAAAAACATAAAAATGGGGGGAACCATCAACTTGACTAAATACACATAGAAAAAACCCGTGTTTTAGGTCAGTGATATCAAACTAAAATAGAAATAGGGGGGCACTAAACTGTGTTAAGAATCCTTGCACGTTGCATGTTGACTTGGAAAATCACACATAACATTATCCATGTTCTATTGTAGTTTTTAATTAATTTGTTAACTATTTCTTTTTTCTTTCTTTCTTTCTTTCTTTTTTTTGGTGAGGCAATTGGGGTTAAGTGACTTGCTCAGGGTCATACAGCTAGTAAGTGTCAAGTGTCTGAGGCTGGATTTGAACTAGGTCCTCCTGAATCCAGGGTTGGTGCTCTATCCACTGTGCCATCTACCTGCCCCTCTTAACTATTTCTTAATTACACCTTTATCTGGTTTGGCTAGCACTAACGGGTTGTCTTACTAAAGTGTTGTCTGATCTTTGACACTTCTGCCTTAAGTAACATAATTTTTAAAGGTACCAGGTACCATGTGATCAACTTTCAAATAAACAAGACAATAACCATTTATTAAGCAGCTACTATGTACCAGGTACTGTGCTAAGCATGAATGCAAAGTTGGAAAGTTTCAAAAGGATGGATATAAATCATGTATTTTATAATGAACTCAAAAAAGTGACTAGGAAGACACTAGCAATGATACACTTAATTTTTCTATAAAATATTCATGAGAATACTACATATCAAGAGTATCCTTGATTAAAATATGAGAAGGAAAGGACAGTATTTTTCGATAACTTTTCTCAGCAGGCCACATCTTCATAGGCCCACAATTATATAATCCTCTGTTGTTTGTTAAATTGAATTCAATACTTATTAAATGTCTATTATAAGGACTCAAGGACAAAAACAAAATATTCTGTCCTGGCATGCTACTGGGTGATGGGGAAGGCAATACAACATGTACTGAAATTAACAAATACAAAATATATATCAAGTAATACAAAGTAATTTTAAGAGGGAAAGAACATTAATAACTGTAGGGATCAGGAAAAATAATTGGGCAGGAGCTAAGCCCTAAAGAAAGCTAAGGATTTCCTGAGGCAGATAGTAGAGAGAGAGTATCAAACATAAGGTACCATCTGTGCAAAAAGTTTAGAGGTATAAGTTAGGATGTCATGTATGGGGAATGGCAAATAGCTACTTTACCATTTGCATTAGAAAAAAAGATAGTGGCAGCTAGGTGGAACAGTTGATAAAGCCCTGGGCTTAGAATTAGGAAGAGTCATCCTCATGAGTTCAAATTGGGACTCAAATACTATATGACCCTGGGCAAGTCACTTAATGCTGTTTGCTTTCATTCTTCGTCTGTAAAATGAGCCAGAGAAAGAAATGGCAAACCACTCAAGTATCTTTGCCAAGAAAACTGCAAATGAGGTCACAATGAATTGAACATGGTTGATCAGCAGCAGCAGCAATAGCTGCAATGATAGTGTATGAAGGAGAATAATGTAAAATATGAGTAGAAAGGTATGAGGGGACTGGATTGGGTGAGGAGGGCATTAGATAGCAGATTTCATATTTCATCTTAAAGACAATGGAAATCATTGAAGATTAGAGAATCTAAATGGAGAGGCAAGGGATGTAAGAAATGTCTTGAAGGTACATTTGATGAGACTAGAGAAGTAATTAGATATGAATCTTGAGGGAGAGGGAAGAGTCAAGGATGCATTGAATGAGTAGAAGGAAAACAGGCTATCCAGAGAAATTTGAACAGAGAAAGGTTGGGAGAGATATGAGTTCCATTTCTTATATGTTAAGTTTGAGATACTTACACAACCATTTACAAGATATTCATCAGATAGTTGGTTATTCAGATACTTTATTTCAGAGCTAGATATACAGATTTCACTATCATCTTCATAGAGATGATAATTAAACCCTGGAAAGCTGATTAAATCATTGAGAGACTAAATGTATGGAAATAAGAGAAGAGAACACATGACAAAGTCTTGGGATAATTACAAACAAACGTTTATTCATTATAGCAAAACACAGCCTAAAACAGCAAAAACCCCCAAAAGGTTTTCCCTTCAGTAAGTCTCCTATGCGTTTAATCATGTAATACATTTCCACATTAGTCAGATTATAAACGTAAAGACAAAAAACTAAAAAAATATATGCTTCAATCCATATTCAGACACCATCAGTTCTTTCTCTGGAGATGGATTGAATTTTTCATAAGTCCTTCAGAGCTGTCTTGGATCATTGCATTTATAAAAGTACCCAAGTCATTCACAGGTGATCATCTTACAATATTGCTGTTACTTTGTATACAGTAAGTCTCACTTTGCATCAGCTCATGTAAGTCTTTCCAGGTTTTTCTGAGAGTATCCTGCTCATCATTTCACAGTTAATATTGTTAACTGAATTACCTTTCATCCTACTCCCTCTCCATGTCATTTACTTGATTCTCTATCTCTTTTCTCCCTTTTCCTACTCGAAGGGGTTTTGTTTCTGACTGCCCCCTCCCCCAGTCTGCCCTCCCTTCTATCACCCTCCTCCTTTATTTCCTTCCTCTCCTACTTTCCTGCAGAGTAAAATAGATTACTATACCAAATTGAGTGTGTATGTTATTCCCTCTTTGAGCCATTTCTGATGAGACTTAGGTTCAATCACTCCCCAGCACTTCCCCCATCTTCCCCTCCAATATATAAGCTTTTTCTTGCTTCTTCTATGTGAGATACTTTACCCCATTCCACCTCTCCCTTTCCCTTTCTCCCAGTGCATTCCTCTCGCACCCTTAATTTTATTTTTTTAAAGATATCATCCCTTCATATTCAATTCACACCTGTGCCCTCTGTCTACATATACTGCATCTATTGCCCTAATAATGAGAAAGTTCTTATGAGTTACAAGTATCATCTTCCCATGTAGGAATATAAACAGTTTAAGCTTTTAATATCCTTTATGGTTTCTTTTTCCTGTTTATATTTTTATGCTTTTCTAGAGTCTTGTATTTAAAAGTCAAATTTTCTATTCAGCTCAGGTCTTTTCATCAAGAATGCCTGAAAGTATTGAAACACTAATGCATTGTTTTTGGAGTTGTGAACTGATCCAACAATTCTGGATAGCAGTTTGGAACTATGCCCAAAGGGTTATGGGACTATGCATACCTTTTAACCCAGTAATACCAGTACTGGGTCTGTATCCCAAAGAGATCATAAAAAAGGGAAAAGGACCCACATGTACAAAAATATCTATAGCAGCTCTCTTTATGGTAGCAAAGAATTGGAAATCAAGGGAATGCCCATCAACTGGGGAATGGCTGAACAAGTTGTGGTATATGAATGTAATGGAATACTATTGTGCTGTAAGAAATGTTGAGCAGGCAGATTTCAGAAAAAAAAACACACCAGGAAAGACTTAAGTGGAGTGATGCTGAATGAAGTGAACAGAACCAGAACATTGTACACAGTAACAGCAACATTGGGTGATGATCAACTGTTATAGACTTAGCTCTTCTCAGCAGTGCAATGATATAAGACAATTCCAAAGAACTCATGATGGAAAATGTTTTCCACATCCAGAAAAAAGAACTGTGGATTCTGAATTCAGATTGAACCATACTGTTTCTACATCTGTTTTTGTTTTTTGAGGTTTTCCCCTTTTGTTCTGATTCTTTTTTCACAACATGACTAATGCAGAAATGTTTGGGGTTTTTTTGGTTTGGTTTGGTTTGGTTTTTTGGTGAGGCAATTGGGGTTAAGTGACTTGCCCAGGGTCACACAGCTAGTGAGTGTTAAGTGTCTGAGGCTGGATTTGAACTCAGGTCCTCCTGACTCCAGGGCCGGTGCTCTATCCACTGCACCACCTAGCTGCCCCAGAAATATGTTTAATGTGATTTTACATATATAACCTATATTAGATTGCTTTCTGTTTTGGGGATGGGGGAGGGAAGGGAGTAATGAAGAAAAATTTGGAACTAAAAGTCTTATGAAAACAAATGTTGAAAACTATATTTACCTGTAACTGGAAAATAATAAAATTTTTATAATTAAAAAAGATGCCTGAAAGTCTCCTCTTTCATTGAATTCTCATTTCCCCCCTGAAAGATTATATTCAATTTTGCTGGGTAGGTGATTCTTGGTTGTAATCCCAGTTCCTTTGCCCTCCAGAATATCATATACCATGTCCTCTGATAATTTAATATAGAAATTGCTACATCTTGTGTTATCCTGACTGTGGATCCACAATACTTGAATTGTTTCTTTCTGGCTGTTTGCATATTTTCTCCTTTACCTGGGAGCTCTGGAATTATTCTATAATATTCCTGGAAGTTTTCATTTTGGGATCTCTTTCAGGAGGTGATTGATAGATTCTTTCAATTTCTATTTTACCTTCTGCTTCTAGAATATCAGGGCAATTGTCCCAAAAATTTCTTGGAAGATGATGTCTAGGCTATTTTTTTTAATCATGGATTTCAGGTAGTCCAATAAATTTCAAATTATCTCTTGTGAGAATCAGAGTGACATCAAGCTGCTGAGAAATACATTGTGAGAATTAGGGTGGCTCCACCCTGAGGAGAAAGCATGTGACTTGGCATCCAGAAGTTTCCTGGCATCCGGAAGTTGCTTGGAATACAGAAGTTACATCTATTCATAGATCACCTGCAAGTCATGTCAATCAATGGACCAGCCAATTAGCTTGCAGCTGTATGTGGGGACAGCCCTGCTTCCTGTTTTACAAGGGCCTTCTAGGAGAATCCACTGAATATCACCCTTTTCATCACAGGACTAGAAGTTGGTCCAGAGAGAGAGACAGAGCACAGGAGATAGACTTTTCTTGTTATACTCCATGTGTTATCTTTACTCTTTAACAAATGCTTAAAAGCCTAAACTCTTGCTGAATTTATCAGTAAATCTTAGCTAGTTTCCCCCAACAACTGGGGTGGGGGGGCAGGTAAGCACACACATTAGATTTTTTTTTTTGGTGAGGCAATTGGGGTTAAGTGACTTGCCCAGGGTCACACAGCTAGTAAGTGTCAAATGTCTGAGGCTTGATTTGAACTCAGGTACTCCTGACTCCAGGGCTGGTGCTCTATCCACTCTGCCACCTAGCTGCCCCACACGCATTAGATTTTTTAAAAATAAAGTATTTTATTTATTTTTTTCCCGTTACATGTAAAGATAGTTCTCAACTTTTGTTCATACAAGCTTTCCAATTTCAGATTTTTCTCCCTCCCTCCACTCCCTCCCCCCTCCCCTAGACAGCAGGTAATCTGATATAGGTTATATATATATATATATACACACATACATACATACATATTTATATACATATATGTGTATATATAATAACATTAAACATACTTCTGCATTAGTCATGTTATAAGAGAAAAATCAGAGCAATGAGGAAAAACCTCAAAATAGAAAAACAACAACAACAGCACGAAAAACAAAAGAAATAGTATGGTTCATTCAGCATATATACTCCACAGTTCTTTTTTTCCCTGGATTTGGAGATCCTCTTCCATCATGAGTCCCCTGGAACTCTTCTGTACTATTGCATTGGTGAGAAGAATATAGTCCATCACAATAGATCAGCACACAATGTTGATGATACTATGCACAATGTTCTTCTGGTTATGCTCATCTCACTCATCATCAGCCCATGCAAGACCCTCCAGGTTTCTCTGAGCTCCTCCTGCTCATCATTTCTTACAGCACAATAGTATTCCATTACATTCATATACCACAACTTGTCCAGCCATTCCCCAGTTGATGGGCATCCCCTCAATTTCCAATTCCTTGCCACCACATAAAGAGCAGCTATAAATATTTTTGTACATGTGAGTCTTTTTCCTCTTTCCATGATCTCTTTGGGAAAAAGACCCAAAAGTGGTATTCCTGGGTCAAAGGGTATGCACAGCTTTATCGTCCTTTGGGCATAATTCCAAGTTGCTCTCCAGAATGGTTGGATCAGTTCATAGCTCCACCAACAATGCATCAGTGTTCCAATTTTTTCCACAGCTTCTCCAACATTTATTATTTTCTTTTTTTGTCATTTTAGCCAATCTGATAGATGTCAGGTGGTACCTCAGAATTGTTTTAATTTGCATCTCTCTAATCATTAGAGATTTAGAGCATTTTTTCATATAGGAATAGATAGCTTTGGTTTATTCATCAGAAAACTGCCTGTTCATATCCTTTGACCATTTCTCAATTGGGGAATGACTTGGATTCTTATAAATTTGATTTAGTTCCCTATATATTTTTAAAATGAGGCCTTTATCAGAAGTACTGGCCATAAAAATTGTTTCCCAGCTTTCTCCCTGCCTTCTAATTTTGGATGCATTGTTTCTGTTTGTACAAAAATTTTTTAATTCAGTGTAGTCAAAATCATCCATTTTTCATTTTATGATATTCTCTATCTCTTGTTTGGTCATAAACTGTTTTCCTTTCCAAAGATCTGAAAGGTAGACTATTCCTTTCTCTCCTAACTTACCTATGGTATCACCTCTTATGTCTAAATCATGTGTCCAATTTGACCTTATTTTAGTATAAGGTGTAAGATGTTGGTCTATGCCTAATTTCTGCCATACTATCTTCCAGTTTTCCTAGCAGTTTTTGTCAAATACTGAGTTCCTATCCCAGAAGCTGGAGTCTTTGGGTTTATCAAACACTACATTACTAGTGTCATTTACTACTGTGTTTCCTGTGCACATTAGATTTTAAACATCACACTCTCCTGGATCTATTTTCCAAGTCAGTTGTTTTTCCAATGAGATATTTAACATTGCCTTCTATTTTTTCATTCTTTTAGTTCTTTTTATTGTTTCTTGTTTTCTCATAAAGTCATAAGCTTCCATTTGCTAAATCCTAATTTTTAAAGAGTTATTTTCTTCAGAGAACTTTTGTACCTCCTCTTCCATTTGGCCAATTTGGCTTTTCAAGGCATTGTTTTCCTCATTGGCTTTTTTTTTGCAGGGCAATGAAGGTTAAGTGACTTGCCCAGGGTCACACAGCTAGTAAGTGTCAAGTGTCTGCAGCTGGATTTGAACTCAGGTCCTCCTGAATCCAGGCCCAGTGCTTTATCCACTGTACCACCTAGCTGCCCTTCATTGGCTTTTGTACCTCTTTATCATTTGGCCTAGTCTGTTTTTTTTAATTTATTTTAATTTATTTATTAATTTAAGTTTTCAACCTTTGTTTAGATGAGATTTCAAATTTCAAATTTTTCTCCCCCCCTCCCCTAGACAGCAGGTAATCTGATAAAGGTATATATAAAATAACATTAAACATATTTCTGCATGAGTCATGTTATAGAAGAAGAATCAGAGCAAGAAGGAAAAACCTCGAAAAAAGAAAAACTACAGCACCAAAAACAAAAGAAATAGTATGTTTCAATCAGCATCCATATTCCACAGTTCCTTTTTTTTCTGGATTTGGAGAGCCTTTTCCATCATGAGTCCTTTGGAACTTTCTTGTATCATTGGATTGGCGAGAAGAATCTAGTCTATCCCAGTAGATCAACACACAATGTTGATGATACTGTGCACAATGCTCCTCTGGTTCTGCTCATCTCACTCATCATCAGCCCATGCAAGACCCTCCAGGTTTCTCTGAACTCCTCCTGCTCATCATTTCTTACAGCACAATAGTGTTCCATTACATTCATATACCACAACTTGTCCAACCATTCCCCAGTTGATGGGCATCCCCTCAATTTCCAATTCCTTGACACCACATAAAGAGCAGCTATAAATATTTTTGTACATGTGGGTCCTTTTCCCCTTTCCATGATCTCTTTGGGAAAAAGGTCCAAAAGTGGTATTCCTGGGTCAAAGGGTATGCACAGCTTTATCGTCCTTTGGGCATAATTCCAAGTTGCTCTCCAGAATGGTTGAATCAGTTCACAGCTCCACCAACAATGCATTAGTGTTCCAATTTTTCCACAGCTTCTCCAACATTTATTATTTTCCCTTTTTGTCATTTTAGCCAATCTGATAGGTGTCAGGTGGTACCTCAGAATTGTTTTAATTTGCACCTCTCCAATCAATAGTGATTTAGAGCATTTTTTTCATATGGGAATAGATAGCTTTGATTTCTTCCTCAGAAAACTGCCTGTTCATATCCTCTGACCATTTCTCAATTGGGGAATGACTTGGATGCTTATAAATTTGATTTAGTTCCCTATATATGTTAGAAATGAGGCCTTTATCAGACATACTGGCCATAAAAATTGTTTTCCAGCTTTCTGACTCCCTTCTAATTTTGGATGCATTGCTTCACTTTGTACAAAACCTTTTTAATTTAATATAATCAAAATCATCCATTTTGCATTTTATAATATACTCTATCTCTTGTTAGGTCATAAACTTTTCTCCTTTCCAAAGATCTGAAAGGTACACTATTCCTTCCTCTCCTAATTTACCTATGGTATCACCTCTTGTGTCTAAATCATGTATCCATTTTGATATTATTTTAATATAAGGTGTAAGATGTTGGTCTATGACTAATTTCTGCCATACTATCTTCCAGTTTTCCCAGCAGTTTTTGTCAAATACTGAGTTCCTATCCCAGAAGCTGGAGTTTTTGGGTTTATCAAACACTACATTACTAGTGTCATTTCCTACTGTGTCTCCTGTGCCTAGCCTATTCCATTGATCCTCCACTCTATTTCTTAGACAGTACCAGATAGTTTTGATGACTGCCTCTTTATAGTAAAGCTCCAGATTTGGTACAGCTAACCCACCTTCCTGTGCAGTTTTGTTTCATGATTTCCCTTGATATTCTTGACGTTTTGTTTTTCCAGATGAATTTTGTTATTATTTTTTCTAGCTCTATAAAATAATTTTTGGTAGTCTGATTGGTATGACACTGAATAAGTAAATTAATTTAGGTAAAATTGTCATTTTTACTATATTAGCTCTGCCTATCCATGAGGTATTGATATCTTTCCAGTTATTTAGATCTGATTTGATTTGTGTGAAAACTGTTTGGTAATTGTGTTCATAGAGTTCCTGGGTTTGTCTTGACAAGTGGACTCCCAAGTATTTTATATTATCTACCATTACTTTAAATGGAATTTCTCTTTCTATCTCTTGCTGCTGGACTTTGTTGATCATGTATAGAAATGTTGATGATTTATGTGGATTTATTTTATATCCTGCTACTTTGCTAAAGTTGTTAATTGTTTCACATTATTTTGGAGTTGATTCTGTAGGATTCTCTAAGTATACCATCATATCAACTACAAAGAGTGATAGTTTTGTTTCCTCCTTTCCTATTCTAATTCCTTTAATTCCTTTTTCTTCTCTGATTGCTAACGCTAACATTTCTAGTACAATATTAAATAATAGGAGTGATAATGGACATCCCTGTTTCACCCCTGATCTTATTGTGAAGGCCTCTAACTAATCTCCATTGCATATAATGCTTGCTGATGGTTTTAGGTAGATACTGCTTATTATTTCAAGGAAAGCTCCACCTATTCCTAAGCTCTCTAGCACTTTTATTAGGAATGGGTGATGTATTTTGTCAAAAGCTTTCTCTGCATCTCTTGAGATAATCATATGGTTTTGGTTAGTTTTCTTATTGATGTGGTTGATTATGTTAATAGTTTTCCTAATGCTGAACCAGCCCTGCATTCCTGGTATAAATCCCACCTGGTCATAGTGTATTACCCTGGTGATCACTTGCTGTAATCTCCTTGCTAATATCTTATTTAAGATTTTAGCATCAATATTCATCAGGGAAATTGGTCTATAATTTTCTTTCTCTGTTTTTGCTTTGCCTGGTTTTGGTATCACCACCATATTTGTATCATAAAACGAATTTGGTAGAACTCCTTCTTCACCTATTTTTCCAAATAATTTGTATAATATTGGAATTAATTGTTCTTTAAATGTTTGGTCAAATACACCTGTATACCCATCTGGCCCTGGGGATTTTTTCTTAGGGAGTTCATTAATGGCTCGTTCAATTTCTTTTTCTGATATGGGCTTATTTAAGGATTTTATTTCCTCTTCAGTTAACCTGTGCAGTTTGTATTTTTGTAAATATTTGTCCATTTCATTTAGATTGTCAAATTTATTGGCATACAGTTGGACAAAATAATTCCTAATTATAGATTTAATTTCCACTTCATTGGTGGTAACAATACCCCTTTCATTTTTGATACTGGTAATTTGGTTTTCTTCTTTCTTTTTTTAAAATGAAATTAACCAATATTTTATCTATTTTATTGTTTTTTTCATAAAACCAGCTCTTAGTTTTATTAATTCTATAGTTTTCTTGCTTTCAATCTTATTAATTTCTCCTTTAATTTTCAGGATCTCTAATTTAGTATCTAATTGGGGATTGCTAATTTGTTCTTTTTCTAGGTTTTTAAGTTGCATGTCCAATTCATTACTCTCCTCTTTCTCTTTTTTATTCATGTAAGCAGTTAGAGTTATAAGTTTTCCCCTAAGCAGTGCTTTGGCTGCATCCCATAGATTTGGGTATGTTGTCTCATTATTGCCATTCTCTTGGATATAGTTATTGATTGTTTCTATGATTTGTTCTTTGACCCATTCATTCTTTAAAATGAAATTATTTAGTTTCCAATTGATGTTTCAGTATACTATTCCATGGCTCTTTCTTACATGTAATTTTTATTGCATCATGATCTGAGAAGGATGCATTTACTATTTCTGCCTTTCTACATTTGATTATGATGTTTTTGTGCCCTAATACATGGTCAATTTTTTGTTGTTTTTGGTGAGGCAATTGGGGGTTAAGTGACTTGTCCAGGGTCACACAGCTAGTAAGTCTCAAGTGTCTGGGGTCAGATTTGAACTCATGTCCTCCTTAATCCAGGGCCAGTGTTCTATCCACTGCACCACCTAGCTGCCCCCATTCATGGTCAATTTTTGAAAATGGGCCATGTACTGCTGAGAAAAAGGTATATTCCTTTCTATCCCCATTCAATTTTCTCCAGACATCTATCATGTCTAACTTTTCTATAGTTATCTATTCACCTCTTTCACTTCTTTCTTATTTATTTTTCAGCTAGATTTATCTAATTCTGAGAGGGGGAGATTCAGATCCCCCACTAGTATAGTATTACTGTCTAATTTCTCTTGTAACTCATTTAACTTCTCCTCTAAGAATCTGGGTGCTATACCACTTGGTGAATACATATTTAATATTGATATTACTTCATTATCTATAGTACCTTTTAGCAAGATGTAGTTTCCTTCCTTATCTCTTTTTGCCTGTGCTTTGTCTGAGATAAGGATTGCTACACTTGCTTTTTTTCCTTTAGCTGAAGCATAATATATTCTGCTCCAGCCTTTTACCTTTACTCTGTGTATATCTCTCAGCTTCAAATGTGTTTCTTGTAAACAGCATATTGTAGGATTTTGGTTTTTAATCCACTCTGCAATTTGCTTCCGTTTTATAGCAGAGTTCATCCCATTCACATTCACAGTTATTATTATTGACTGTCTATTCCCCTCCATTCTATTTACCCCCTTTGTACTTTTCCCCCCTTCTTTCACCCTATTCCTCCTCACCAACATTTTGCTTCTTACCCCTCCATCCCCTCACCTGCCCTCCCTTTTTGTCACCCCCATCCCTTTTCTTTACTCTTTTCTCCCTGGCTTTTGCCCTCCCCTCTATCAGTCCCCCCTTTCCCTTCCCCTTTTACTTCCTTAAAGAATGAGCTAAGTTTCTTTATCCAAATGAACGTATATGTTATTCCCTCTTTGAATCAAATCTGATAAGAGTGGGGTTGAAACAATGTTCACCCCTCCCTTCTTTCCCTCTATTGTAATAGGTTTTTTCACCTCTTCATATGATGCAATTCACCCTGTTCCACCTCCACTTTCCTCTTCTCCTCATAGACTCCCTTTTTAACCCCTTAATTTTCTTTGCATCATCACATCAAAGACAATTTATATTTATACCCTCTGTGTATAGTCCTTCTGTCTGCCCAAATACATTTACAATTCTCAAGGGTTATTAGTATTATCTTTCCATGTAGGGATGTAAACAGTTTAACCTAATTGAGTAACTATTTTTCCCTCTGTTTACCTTTTTAAACTTCTCTTGAGTCTTGTATGTTGAGATCAAATTTTCTATTCAGTTCTGGTGTTTTCATCAGGAAACATTGAAAGACCCCAATGTCATTGAATGTCCATCTTTTCCCCTGAAAAAAGAATGCACATTTTTGCTGGGTAATAGATTCTTGGCTGCAATCCAAGCTCCTTTGCCTTTTGGAATATCATATTCCAAGCCTTGTGGTCCTTTAATGTTGAAGCTGCCAGGTCCTGAGCAATGCTGACTGTGGCCCCATGATATTTAAATTGCTTTTTCTGGCTGGTTGAAGCATTTTCTCCTTCACCTGATAATTCTGGAATTTGGTTACAATATTCCTTGGAGTTTTCCTTTTAGGGTCTCTTTCAGGAGGTGATTGATGGATTCTTTTAATGATGATTTTATCCTCTGATTCTATAATATCAGGGCAGTTCTCCTTAATAATTTCCTGGAATATGGTGTCTAGACTCTTTTTCTGATCATGGCTTTCAGGAAGTCCAATGATTCTCAAATTGTCTCTCCTGGATCTGTTTTCCAGATCAGTTGTCTTTCCAATGAGGTATTTCACATTTTCTTCTATTTTTTCATTCTTTTGATTCTGCTTGGCTGATTCCTGGTGTCTTATGGATTCCTTATCTTCCAACTGTCCAATTTTAATTTTTAAGGCATTGTTTTCTTCAACGAGATTATGCACCTTTTTTTTTCCATTTGGCCAGATGAATTTTTTAAGGAATTGTTTTCTTCAGTCAATCTTTGTACTTCCTTTTCCAAGCTGCTGATTCTTTTTTCATAATTTTCTTGTTTTGCTTTCATTTCTCTCCCCATTTTTTTCTCCTACCTCTCTCAATTGACTTTGGAAATCCTTTTTGAGCTCTCTTCCCATTTTTTCTTCTACCTCCCTCAATTGATTTTTAAAAATCCTTTTTGAGATCTTCCAGGAAGGCTTTTTGTTCTTGAAACCAATTCAACTTCCCTCTTGAGGCTTCACATGTAGGCAATTTGAGAATATTGTCCTCATCTGCGTTTGTGTTTGCCTCTTCCCTTTCAATACAGAAGCTCTCAATTTGTCAGGGCTCTTTTTTGCTTTTTTTTTTTAAGTTTAGGTCTGCTCTGGGGGGACCAGGGTCCCCGTTTTGGGGTATAGGGGCTGTCTCCCCGGATTTTTACACTGAGGCTTCTATGGTGTGTGGATTTCCCCCACCCTGAACTTCCTGTCTGAGCGCACTTGGATCAGTGAGCCTAGTTGCACCTAGCCTGTGCGTGGCCCTCCAGCTGGCAACCTGCCCTCTCGGCTGGTGCAGGTGGTTTTCGCCACTGTCCTGCTGTGCCACCAGATTTTTGAGCCAGGATCCAGGGGCCTCAGTTGCTGTACTGTGGCCCACAGCTTCCTGCTGACTTGCCCCACCCCTTGGCTCTGGACTGCCACCCTGAGCTGTGCCTCCCTTTTGCCTGAGTCAGTCTGACCTTTCCAGAAGTCTTCTAAATTATCTCTGGTTCGAAGACTGTATCTTTCTGTCTCTTTGCAGGTTCTGTAGTTTAAGAATCTGTCCAGAGGATTGATTTAATGTTCCTTTTGAGGGAACAGAAGGAGAGCTCAGGCAACTTTCTGATTCCTCTCCGCCATCTTGGCTCCACCCCCCCAGTCTGTTTTTTTAAGGTGTTATTTTCTTCAGTATTGTGTGTTTGTGTGTTTCCTTTAACAAGCTGTTGACTTTTTTCATGATTTTCTTGCATCACTCTCATTTCTATTTCCATTTTTTCCTCTACCTCTCTTACTTTATTTCTCCCTGTCTTTTTGTAGGTTCTGGTACTCCAGGAAATGACTTATGGCATAACTTGAAGGTATTTGTAGGGGTCTTGGGGATAGCTCAGGCAAGTCACTGTCTTTCTTCTACCATCTTGGCTCTACTCTCCCATGCATTTAAGAACATATAATCTTTCTTGATAGATACAATCACAAAGATAAACTTGTTATCTTCTTATTATAGACATTAAAAGATGCAGAAAATGGAGAGAGATTCTTGTCAGATGTGTTCACCACTATCATCATGGAAAAGATCCTGCACAGAATCTAAAAAGTAGTGGATATTCAAATACATGGCAACATCCTCCAGATGTTCCTGAGTGTCAAGTAGTGGTACCAACAGATGCCAGAATGCTTTGTGTCTTTCTTAGGGATAATCAGACTCTCAAAAGAGATTGGCCTACCTATCCACACAAGGAAAATTAAGTTGTATAATAGTATATATCATAGAGATAATAAAATTTAGCTTAGCATGACTTTTATTGTTAATCTCTATATATATTAGCCAATGAATGCATCATACAACAAGCATTTATTAAGTGTTGGCTATATGCAAAGCCAGGGGATACAAAATTAAAGTAAAACAGTCCCTTCCCTTGAGAAGCTTATATTCCAGTTATCTTTATGGGAGAGAGATAGGTACATACAAATGAGATAAAAATAAAAACAAGATAATCAGGGGAAGAATTAACAATTGGGAATATTAGGAAAGATTTATTTAGGATGAGTTATTAAACTAACATGCACTGACTATGAACTTGAATGGGAAAAAAATAACATCTTTATTTTCACTAACCTCTAGCTACAACTTAGCATTTCTTTCATTTAAATCTGAAGGCAACAAACCACAATAATATTAGCATAACTGTGACTTAAATGAATAGAAATAAAAAATATTTTCATATTATATTATAATTATTGCATATATCTCAAAATGCTGTTCATTCTTTTCACTACATTAAAATTAATAGACACCCTACTAGATGTATTACTATGTCACTATTTAAAATTTTTTTGAGAACTATTTTCCAATATGCTTGGTTTTCTTTATATATATATATATATATATATATATATTCTATTTTATGCATTTAAAAACATTATCCTGAGAGGAATTCCTAGGATTAAACAGAATGATCAGTTCAAAAGGTGTATCTTATATATACTTTGGACAGGCATTGCAGATAGATTATTTGTTGTCCCCTGGATTAAATAGAAGAAGAGAAGACTAGCTTGTTATTAGGAAATTGTCAAGAATACCAAGCTACTCCATATTACAAAAGACAATCTCTTTAATATTAATATCCTCCTGGTAAGGTGACATAGATATAAGTTGTAGAACACCATAATCTCCAAAAATACTCAAGATGCAATAAAGACATGAGCAGGAGTTATAGATGGGTTATAATGTGTTATTAATAGTAATTTGTCTGGGAGAAGTAATGTAAAAGGAAGTAATTCAGTTATAAAGTACTACTGAGAAATAAGAGATGGACACCCTGAGTAATTTCAGCATACCCACAAAATTTTAAAAACAAACAAACAAATAAATAAAAGACCCAACCAAAAGCCTCTAGCAAATTGGGCAGAAGCTCTATGGAAGGGCATAGATAAGAATCAAAGGATCAGAAGGTTCGAGTGGGTTAAGATCTATGCCATTTTAAGGAGTAACTATATTAATTAAAACCATGGATGCATTAAATGTACAAAAAAAGATAAAAGGATTAAGGTTTTTTATTTCCAGTGATATTTTAATGTTATGAGGATTCTTATTCTTATTCTTGAAGACTTTGCAACAAAACAGAATGAATCTCTAATACTAGAATTTTAGGCACTGTTGCAGATAGTGGTGAAAACATTTTGGATTCTGTTCCCTTCTTAGATAACCAGTCTCTCATATCCATGAATGTCAGCCCCATCTTTCCTACTATTTCCATCCTCTGAACTCTCCAGAATCTCCATTCTTTATGAAAACATTTCTTTTCATATTAGACCTTTGTCATCCACCTGGAAATTATTCTATATATATTTTAGATCTAACTTTTCTATTTATGTGCTGTTTTCCCCAGTATAATATCCTCCCACTGAAATTATTTTGTATTTAATTTTATTCAAAATATATTTGCCTAAATATATTTTTATATTTAATTTTCTATGCATATTTTTCTACCAACAAACTATAAATTCTTTGGGGGCAGGGACTGTTTCACTTTTGTCTTTGCATCCCCAGCTCCTTGCCCAATAATTGACAAGTAAGTACCTCATAAGTACTTATTGAGTTGAGTAGAATTAAATTCCCCACTTTTCTCTAAGACTCATCTTATGGTATACCTAGACCTGCCATGAGCACACTAAACTGAAATGCAAAATAATTCTTTTTCATGCCTTTTAAAAACCTGAATTGTATAAACCAAATAACACAATCTCAAAGCAACTAATGGAACCTTCCATGCTTTGTAGTTTGAATAGTAAATGGTGGAAGAAGGAAAAGTCCACAGAAATAACTGAAAAAAAATGCAAAAGTTATGGCCTTTTTTTGAATGATAGCAACAGCTCATCACAGAAGAGCCAGTGGGTTGCCATGGCAATAGCAATACTGCAAACAGCCTATGGCCTCTCATTCTTTTTTTTTTTTTTCTTTCTCTTCTGGTCCCCTTTGCCTCTTGGTAGTAAAGAGCACTCCCAGATGTTGTGTAAAGCTCTTACCATATTGTTTACAAGTTAGTCTCTGGCAATACGAATGACATGCACAAGTTTTGAAATAAATATCACGTCATGGTATATTCACAAGGCAACATCAGTAACTAGTGAATAATGGGTTTAGGAGGAGTGAAAAGCTAACCAAATAGATTGTGATTGGGATCACTGATGTCTTCTTAGTAGTAGTCTTGTTTTGTTTTTGGTCTTAGTAGTAGTTTTTATTTTTCCACCATCTGTAAGATAATATATGTTCTCATAAGGTGCCTAATTTGTTAATGCACATAATGATCCTTGTCTTCATTCATCAATCAGATGACAAATATTTCTTGATAATAATAGCTCATATTTATATGTGGCTCGTTTAAGGTTTGCAAAGCCATCTGTATACATTGTTTTTGTTCAAGTCTCACAATGATCTTGTGAGGTAATAACACTATCCTCATTTTACAGATGTGGAAACTGAGACTCAGAGAGGTTAAGTGACTTGCCCAATGTCACATAGCTACTATGTCTGAGATGGAATTTAAACAGATCTTTTTTACTCCAAGTCTAATGCTCTGTCACCCATCTCGTGCATTGTACTACTCATGTCTGGAGGTATTATAAATACCTTTTTTCAGCTAACACATAATTACTGAGTTTTAGCCCACTCATTTCTTAGGCACAGATCTCTTCTTTGGTATTATTGTTCAGTCATTCAGTCTCATCCCATTCTTTGTAAACCCATGGTTCATAGCACACCATGCATTTCTAATCCTCTGCTATCTTCTGAAGTCTGTCCAAGCTCATGTTCATTGCTTCCATGACACTATCTATCCATATTACCTTCTGCCTTCTCCTTTTGCTTTTGCTTTCAGTCTTTCTTAACATTAGGATCTTTCCCAGTGAGTCCTGTCCTCTTATTACGTGATCAAAGTATTTAAGCTTCAACTTTAATATTTGACCTTACAGCGAATAGTCTGAGTGAATATCTTTAAACACTGACTGTTTTGATCTTTCTGTCCAAGAGACTCTCCAAAGTCATACCCAGCACCATAGTTTGAAGGTGTTGATTCTGTGGCACTCAGCTTTCCTTATAATCCGACCCTCATAGCTATACATTGCTACTGGAAAACCAATAGCTTTGACTATACTGATCTTTATTAGCAAGGTGAAGTCTCTGCTTTTTAGCATGCTGTCCAGATTTGCCATAGCTTTCCTTCCAATTTCATGGAAGTAGTCACAGTCTGCAGTAATATTTGAACCCAAGAACACGAAATCTGACATTGCTTCCATTACTTCTCCTTCTATTTGCCAGGAAGTGATGGGTCCAGCTACCATGATCTTCGGGATTTTTAAAATATTAAGCTTCAAGCCAGCTTATACATTCTCCTCTTTCACCCCCAAGAGGCTTAATGCGTCACTTTCTGCTACCAGAATGGCAGTTTGCATATCTGAGATTGTTGCTATCTCTCTGGACAACTTTAATTCCATTTTTTGATTTGTCCAGCCTCGTATTTTATTATGAATGATATACTCTAAACCTCTGTCCATAGTTCTTCAGGTACTCTACCAGTTCTAATCTCTAAAATCTACTCATCACTTCCACTTCATATTCATAAGGGATGTTATTTAGATCATACTTATATGGCCTGATGTTTTTCCCTACTTTATTCAATTTGTCTGAATTTTGCAATAAGAAGCTCATTATCTGAATTATAGTCAGCTGAAGGTCTTGTTTTAGCTGATGGTATATAACTTATCCAATTTTGGCTGCAAAATACATAATTGATCTGATTTCTATATTGACCATCTGGTGATGTCCATGTGTAAAGTTGCCTTTTGGATTGAAAAATAATGTTTTCTATGATCAGTGAGTTATCTTGACAAAAGTTTATTAGTCTCTGCCCTGCTTCATTTTCTACTCCAAGGCCAAACTTGCCTGTTTTTCCAATTAGGTTTTGAGTTCCAATTTTAGCATTACAATCCCCTATAATGAATGTGACATGTTTTGAGGGTTTTTTGGTGCTATTTCTAGAAGATATTGTAGATCTTCACAGAACTGATCAATTCTGGCTACTTTAGCATCCATAGTTAGGGCATAGAAATGTATTACTATGATGCTGAATAGTTTGCCTTGGATTCAAACAGGTATCATTGTCATTTTTGAGATTATACCCCAATACTGCTTTTTACATCCTTTTACTGACTATGAAGGCTACTCCATTTCTTCTATGATATTCTTGTCTACAGTAGTATATGTATTGATCACCTGAATAAAATTCATCCATCCCCATCCATTTAAGTTCACTGATGCCCCAGATGTCAATTTTTAATCTTTCTGTCTCCTCTTTGACCACATCCATCTTACTTTGGTTCATAGATCCTACATTCTAGGTCCCTATGAAATATTGATCTTTATAGCATAAGGCTTTCCTTCATCACCAAACATATCCATAGCTGAGCTTCCTTTCAGCTTTGGCCCAGCAGCTTCATTAATACTGGAGCTCCTTGTAACTGTCCTCTACTCTTCCCCAAATAGCATTTGGGATACCTTCTAACCTGAAGGGCTCATCTTCTGGTGTCATATCTTTTATCATTTTAATGCTGTCCATGAGGTTTTCTTAGCAAAGATATTGGAGTGGTTTGCTATTTCCTTCTTTAGTGGATCACCTCTTGTCACATCTATGAGCTGTCTATCTTGGGTGGCCCTGAATGGCATAGCTCATAGTTTCATTGAGCTATGTTAACCCCTCTGCCACAAGGCAGTGATCTAGGAGGAGTGATTTGGGATTAGGGATTGCAATGACCTCCCTCTGATCTTCTAGCAACAGTTTATATTTTATAGTACTTTATGATGAGGAAAGATTTTTCACACATTATTGAGAGGAGGATAACCAGGATAGTGAGGAACTTGAAACCAGACCAAAGAAAAACTATTGAAAAACTTACAATACTTAACCTAAATCAGGGAATATAACATGATAGCTATCTCCAATGTCTGAAGGGCTGCCATGTAGATGAAAGATTAGGTTTGTTGTGTTTTCCCTGGAGACTAGAAGTAAGAACAATAAGTGGAAGCAACAGGTAGGTAGATTTTAGATCAATTCGAGGGCAAAATAACTTTGTAACAATTGGGTAGTCCCAAAGTAGTGGTGAAATAGTGAGCATTCTGTTTTTGCTGGTCTTTAAGCCAAAGTTAAGTGATCGCTTGTCAGAGATGTTATAAAGAAGAATTTTGTGTCCAGCAGAGGTAGAGCTATATGATATGAGGTACCTTCCAAATCTTAGAGTCTATGCTCTAAGGGAAGGCATCATCATCATCATCCTAGTTTTACAGATGAAGATACCGAGATTTTTGAGAGAATAATGGGTGACCTATTGTCTGGAATGTTGCAGAGAGGATTTTCTTTCAAGTATGGATTGGTGTAGATGGCCTCTGATGTGCCTTCCAATTCTGTGATTCTTAGGTTTTCTAAGTGAAATTCATGTCGGGTGGTGAAAAAAGGCATGTACTAGAAGTCAGGAAACCTGAGTTGCAATCCTGGCTCTACTACTAACCAATTTGAATTGATACAAGTCACAACCTTGCTAAGCTTCATTTTTCTCACTGGGAAAATGAGCAGTTTAAACCAGTTCTATTTTGACCCTAATGTTTTGTAACTTTGCCATGGGCAGAGAGCTAGGAAATTGTGGTTCCAGAACTTAAACCCAAGTTTTCTGATTCCAAATCCATTGACTGTTCTTTCTACTTCATTGATTTTCAATCTCTACTTCTGTAACTCCTTCATTCCCCCCTCAAATGCTGCATTTTCCTGTTGTTCTCATTATTATACCTTTTGCATCAACAATTTATGAATAAAAATAGCAAGCCTACTTTCTGAGAAATAAGTTTCATTTAAATCCCTGTTTTCACAATTGTTTGCAAGGATAAAGTGAGTTAAAGAAAGGATGGTTACACTTTCTCCAAGATTAAAAATCAAGGAGTTAAGGGGGAGTAGCAAACAAAAATTCTCAAGCTACCTATTGAGGTAATAGGATCCTTACTCAGAAAAGCAACCAAAAATATAGTACCTCAGAGATTAAAAATGCTCAAAGGGCTATTTCTAATTTATCCCATAGCTATTGTATTTGTACATAGTGTTTGCATGTTATCTCCTCCCTTTGTAAGTGCCATGAGAACTGGGACTGTCTTTTGCCTTAATAACACCCCAACGCTTAGTACAATGCCTGGAACATAGTAGGCCCTTAATAAATGCTTATTACCTACTGACTGAGAAAATACTAAAGTTCTATATACTTAAGTGTTATAGTGGATCTGTGATCTCGTCAATTTGAATTTGCCTCCCAGTGAGTAAAATCTCAACCCATCCCTACCACTCTATTCTGTGTGACTTGTTTATGCCCTTCCATAAGTTACCTGTAAGGGTTATACTTAATATACTGGAGAATGAATAAAAAAACAAAAATTTCATATGAAAACCCAACACTTTGGTAACAAATTAAGTTTCTTTCTTCATATGGCATACATGCTTTTAACTTAATTTTTAGGTTTTCCCACAGAAGTTTAATAACATGTGCCTACTTCCTAAAAAGAAGATATCTTTTCTGCATTTATTAGATCATAGATAATGAGCTGAAAGGAAACTTATAGGTCATATTCCAATGCCCTCATTTTATGGATGAGGAATATGAGGCACAGAATAGTTAATTCGTTTTCCCAAAGTAACACAAATTTGAATTTGAACCAGGCTGTCAGGATTTGAACTCAGATTATCTCTCTCCAAACCAAGCAGTCTTCCCACCATATCATGCTGCCTCATTAGTATAGACTGTCAGGAATACTAAATCTTCAGGCTTAAAACAAGAAGGTTTTTGGTAAAATATAATATTTTAAGATGGTATCTCAAATTAGAGGAGAACCCTAGAGAGAGGAACTATTAAATTATAATCAACCCAAAGAAAAATTGTAAAGTAGGCAAAATTTGTGAACCAGGCCTTGAATGCATTCTTAATCCTTGTTCTGTGGACCTTTGGCCCCATTGGTTGTGTCCCTTCTATTGGTGACTAGTACTCTCAACTTGTTTCCATCTTTTCTATCAAAACTTTTTCTCGGGTCCTTCATTCACACTATTGTACAACTAGCTAGAATACATTTAATGTCTTATGCTCTCTATGTATATTTTAATACTGTTAGGCGAGAATATAAGAATCAGGTTAAAGAGTGAAGCTCTGACAGAGGAATTTTAGAAACAAGCCAGTGTATAAGGGGAAATACATGGGTTTAGCAGGGCCTCTCTAGACTTCTACAATCACACCATATAGTCACTTACCTGAATTGCCATTTACAGAGATTTCTCATAGATGAGTGGAGTGAGTTCTGTGGTTATGAAGAAAGCCTCCCTGTTTTGAGGGAGAAGGGTTTTAGGGAGCAGTATCACTGGAAGGAAATAGGGGGTAAGGTCACAGTTTGAGCAAACCAACATAAAAAGTGCAAATATGGATCATAGATATGAAAGAACCAGAGATAAGGAGTCATGTCTGACATGTGAGTCAAGTAAAAACCTATATTACCACACGATCTAAGGGAAAGGTGAGTTGTCAGGTTCAAGCTGGCTAGTTCTGTCTAAGAGAAAATAATAGTGTATTGAGCCAAAGAGTTTTGTTAATTTACCACACTCATTTAGTTTGTAGGTGTGTGTCATATTTGTGTTTAGTCTTAACCTCTTGGGAAGCTTCGGCCACACCCATCCCTTACTGTTCTCTATAATAAGTGCTAAATCTAAGTATCTAGCTTCATCCAAACTGGCTAGCCTTTGTTGGAGAATTTGGTTCTTTTAAAATTAGGAATTAGTTATATCCTACTATTTATAGCCAATCTCTAAGCATAACAAATTGTCACCAGAAATTTTATGAAACAAACCCAGGAAGAAAAAATGTCAAGACAGGCAAACTGATTGGTTTCTGCCAATTTCAATAGTTCAAAGGACCTGGTTAGTATTGCTTTTCTGGCATTGTTTCCTGTTCAAGAGTCTTACAAACCTTAGGCAACCAGAGTCGAAGAGAATATGAGTTTTGACTAAATAAGTGAAAAACATTAGATCACATCATTGCTGATGTTGTGTTTTCAGTTTTCTTAAGAAATAATTTGTAATCTATGGTTAATCTGATCAATTGTGCCCATTCAGCAATTAATACAGTTAAAACCAGATCAAGTTGACTATGCCTTTGTCTGTTTCATTATATTGTATAAATATGACCTTAGGAAAAGAAAATAATATTTTTGTTTTAAACTCTTTCAGCCAAATATTACAATGATCAGAGTTAAATAAGGCTTCATTTATTCTTTTTATACTTCACTAAACTATTACTTGGAAGTAAAATAGATACCTTTGAAACCACAGGAGATTGTATAAGGTAAAATCAGATTGAGTGCCACATCTTATAGAAAGTCTTTTTCTGATCCCCAATTTTTAGCTCTCCCCTACAAATCCCATTGTATAAATTTTAGGTAGGGTGAAAAGAGACTCAATTCTTTTTGACACAGTTAATTTGTGAGCAATCACATAGATTGCTATAATGGGTTCTGTGTTTTCATCTGTAATGGTGGTAGGTTGCTGAAGAACAAATCATACAACCATATATTTTGAGCTGGAAAGTATGTTAGAGATCATCTAGTCTAAATCTTACATTTTTAAGAGACAATAGAGAAAAAGAGAAGGGAAGTGACTTGTCAAAGATCACAGAAGTAGCCATGGTAGAGATGTGATTTGAGCCCAAATCCAGCATTCAATCTGTTATGCTAAATTGTTCTCTTTTTTTTGGTGCAATGGGGGTTAAGTGACTTGCCCAGGGTCACACAGCTAGTAAGTGTCAAGGGTCTGAGGTTGGATTTGAACTCAGGTACTCCTGAATCCAGGGCCAGTACTTTATCCACTGTGCCACCTAGCTGCCCCCAATTGTCCTCTTTTTCAAAGGTCAAGTCTTTAATTGGATCTGGTCATCTTAATGATCTAAACTAAACTCAGTTATTTATCTAGTTATTAGAATTCTATGTCTCTTGAAATTACTTTGTATTTACTTAATTATTGTCTTTTCTATCTTCCAAACACAATAAAAGCTCCTTTAAAAATAGGAAAAATTACATTTTTATCTGAACATCCCCATCTCTTACCATGCAACCTTTAATATAATGGGTTCTTAATAAATATTTAATGAATTGAAGATTATTTTTATTATTAAGTCAGTTTTACCATCTGGAATAAAATTAATTGATGAGCAGCAATTGAACTTGCAAATGGTCGATCTTATCACAAAGAATTACAGAACATGAAATCAGAAGGGGCTTTGGAAGACACCTGGACCACCCTGTACCTGAAAAGGATTCACTCCATCATCCCCAACAAGTGGCCATGGATCCTTCACGCTAAGATCTCCAGACAGAGGGAACTAACTAGCTATAAAAACCCATTATAAGTGAGAGTATAAAAAACATGAGAGTCCTTCTAGGGCCTGTCTTAAAATACTGCTAAGAAAGTTGAGCATACAAGGTTCCCCAAAAGTGAAATATTTGAGCAATGTATCACAAAGATAACTTTTCTAAAGACAATTTAAGCAATAATTCCATCCTGTGTCCTCTCCCCTTATTCAGTCCAGTTACTCTTTATGAATGTAAAGCTTCCCAATTAGAGAGAAGACTGCTTTTCTTGCCTTTGTATCTCTAGTATCTAACACTGTTCCTAGCACACAGTGAGCCCTTAATAAATGTTTTTCTTTCCTTCCCTTCCTTCCTTCCTTCGTTCCTTCGTTCATTCATTTGTTCCCTCTTTCCTTCTTTCTCATTATCTCTCTCTCACAAATGCACACACATCTATCATCTTTGGGGGGGGGGGGTGGAGGGATTAAGAAGAACACCAGTGCAAAACTATGCAGAACACATAAAGAAAATGGAGTCTTATGTGAACTGAATAATGACTTTGGTTCTTCATGAAAAAGCAAAGCCAGGTGACTTGCTCTTTCTTCTCCACCCACACCTATTTTGTTGACTAAGTAGTTGACTGACATTCCTGACAATTTACTCCTTTCTAGGCAGGATCATATATCATGTCTGTATGTTTTCTAGTGAAGAATTTCAATATTAATTCATCTTCTCCCATAACATTTTATCAGCATATGAATCTTCTAGCTACAAGGTACAATGATACAAAACCAGATACAATCAAGAAAATAATGAGTATGTTGAAGCTTTCCTCAAAGTCAAACAGATTGCAAACATTATTTCCACTGAATTCAATATTCTAAGCACACGGTTATTCTAGGAATCATACAAAGTTTGATCTGGGGTAAAGTTAATGGGAGGTAGACCATAAAATCTAGACAAAAGTCCAGCATAATGGATTTTAAATTGATGGATTCTCTACTGAATTATACTGTTTTATTAAAATCTAGGAAACAGTAATGTTTCCCCTGTTTTCTATCCAGTAGAAGTCACTAATCCCTTATTTCCATGTTTGATTATATTTAAATAATCCCAGGCTAAAAATGTTATGTCTAGCCAGGATTGTGATTTATGGAAAGGGGATGGGGCAAATCTCAGGGGTTATGTAATCCAACCCCCTTGTTTTATAGATGAGGAAATGGAGACTCAGAAAGAGTAAATGTTTAGTCCAAGGCTACACCCTAGTGTAAGTAGTCAAGTCATGACTCAATCCCATGCCTTCTGATACCAACATTTAAGTACCCATATCTGGTAATTCTACTAGGCTGGATCAACTTCAACCATAGTCTGAGCAAAAGACAATACCTGTTGTCCAAAAACCACCCTACCCTAAAAAGAGATTGTAGTAGTTTGACCAAGTCACATACGTGATAGCCAATATTAATTAAGACCATTGAATAGAAGCTCAGTCACTTTCTGAATTTCTACATATCTCATAATTTGGGAGTGCTATGGCAAGGGAACAATCACTTGCTAATGGGCTAATCAGTTGTTTTATTGGGCAAAGTATATATAGAGGAACAATTGTGTCATTTCTTTCCACCATGACCTTTTACCCTACTATTCTTTCACCTAGTTAGGTGGCACAGTTGATAGAGTGCTTGGCCCCAGACACATACTAACATTGTGACCCTGAACAAGTCACTTAACGTCTTTCTGCCTTAGTTTCCTCAACTGTAAAGTAGTGATAATAATGGCACTTTCATCCTGGAGTTGTTGAGGATTAAATGAGATATTTGTAAAACAGGATAGTGCCTAGCATACAGTAGGTATTTAATAAAAGTTTGTTTCCTTTCTTCATTTCAAAGGACTATGCCTAGCACTCACAAAATCTGGGATATGGGGCAGCTAGATGGCGCAGTGGATAAAGCACCAGCCCTGGATTCAGGAGGACCTGAATTCAAATCTGGCCTCAGACACTTGATACTTACTAGCTGTGTGACCCTGGGCAAGTCACTTAACCTCCATTCCCCTGCCAAAAAACAAACAAACAAACAAAAAAAACAAAATTTGGGATATGTAGCATTTCAGATAGCTTCCACACACAGTAAATGCCTAGCTGCTACTTAGTTCTCATAGTCCTGAGCTGAGGGCAACCTGGAGAGTGATTACTAGTATAAGTATTTTATAAAACAAGTACTATGAGTTAGTTAACACTTAGAAATAGCTCCAAAGGAATAGATAATTACAACATAGGTGAATTGCAAGTTTTGACTGATCACAGCAGGGGAGTCATATAATCTAACAATAACATTATGTAAGCATAGGAGATATAATGTAAGGCACACAATCATTCAAAGCTATAAACCAGGGATATTTTCCCCCAATAAATTGCATTAAACACTTATGGTTAAGTTAATGATATCCCCTGGACTGCCATAGAGGCATATCACTAGCAAGTTGGCTACAAGGTGATACATATTTTGGTCATGGCAACCCATGAAATAAAAACAAATACAAAATAATAGCTAATATTTAGATAGTGCTTCAAGGTTGCAAACCACCTTACAGAAATGTTCTTATTTCTTTTCTAAAACAACCCTATGAAGTAGGTGCTATTATTATGTTCATTTTACAGATGAGGAACACAAGGTTGAGAGAGGTTCTGTGTATTTGACAAGCCCAGGGTCACATAACTGGTGAGTGTCTGAGGCTGGACCTGAACCCAGGTCTTCCTGACTCCAAGTCCAGAACTCCATCAACTCTATTGCCTAGATGCCTCCATAGTGGCTTTTGACCTTAGGTAGCCCCCTTCATGTTCAGCAGGAGCAAAATGCAGCCTTGAAGACAAATTGAGTCACACAGAAATGTTAAGATCAGATGAACAAAGAGCTATAGGAACATAGATATAGAGCTGGAAGGGAATTTAGAGGTCATGCGTCTTATCCTTTTTTTTTAACAGGTGAGGAAAGTGAGACTCAGAGAGGTGAATTGACTTTCCCAAGGTGACACAGGTAATATTTGTTTTATTTCATGGGTAGCAGGGTCTGCATTTGAACTCATATCCTAGGACTTATTAGAGAGGAAGTATAGTATAGAGGATAGAGCACTAATTTGGAGTCAGGAAAATCTGGATTAAAATCCCTCCTTAGGTATGTATATATAAGATTGAGATAGTGGACATATCACTTAATAGATCTCAACCTCAGTTTCCTCATCTGTAAAATAAAAGAGTAAGACTAGATAATCTCTAAAGTCTCTTCTAGGCCTAGATCTATATTCCTAAGGCCATATTATCTTAGCATTTTTGTGAGAGGCAACTTGTCTTTAAGGCTGAATTTTGCTCTACAGAGTCAATATTTTTGTATTTCGTATATATATTTATATGAAACAACCAAGTGTATTTGTATGAAACAACCAGAACCACAACAGCTTTATGTATTTTCTATACTTCTTAGTCAAGTGTATGAGTATGAAGGTGTCTGCCATAGGAAACCATCTGTAAAAGCCTTTCTCACATTTCCAATGTGGATACCTCCAGTATATGTGTAGGTAATTTTCATGATGATTTTGTAGAGATGAGAAAGCAGTCATATGCATAAGTAATTTCTGGGGTTTTTTTGAGGCCTTTTTTTTCTCTATAATAATATTAACAATACTTTTAGTTCCCATTCAGCTGTAGAGGCAATGTGTGGTAGATAGAGAATTGGCATCACAGTCAGGATGACCTACTGTCTTTTGCTTTTCTTTGTATCCCCAATGCTTAGCACAGTGCCTGCCACATTGTAGGCACTTAGTAAATGTTTATTGACTGACTGACTGACTGACCTACCCAGGTTCAAATCCTACTTCTCATAAGGTATGACCTTTACCAAGCCATTTAATTTCTAATTACCATAGGCAACTGTCTAAGACAAATTGCATAGGAAGTGACAACCTGCATTAGTGTAGGGAGGTACCTCGGAATTCCCTATACTAGTGGAATCACAGGTTCAGTCCTCATTCTGAATCAGCTCTAAATCTGTGATTCTTTGGTCCTATAATCAAGGGTTAGTGGTCAATATTTAGTGCTCTTTCCACTATAGCATGACCTCTTAATAAACAAATTGCTCAGCAATATTCTGATTATTATTGTCATTTCAGGCATAAAGGAGTCCTATGCTTGTCAAATGTATTTGCTGATGGCATGAAGGCAGGGCATTCAGAGTCCAAAGAGAAGAAATTTTTCACCTAGCTGGCAAGTTCAACCATATGGTCCTCTATTCAGTTAACATCATATTGATTGTGATAATTATAAATTTACTGAGAACTTCCTGTCCCCACCTGCTCTGCATTCCCAGGCCAATGAATTGCCTGGGGCTGACCTGTCTTTGTCAATTCCAGACTCTTGATCAACTTATGGACCTTCCCCCAAAGCAAAATGATACCCCACCTCCTTACTTCCTGGACTTTGTTGTTATGTAAAAGGGTCCACCTACATTAAGTAGTTTCTATTTAGAGTTAAGTAGCATCCAAACTTAACTCAGGAGCAGTTCTATGGTTTCTTCTGTTACCCCATAAAAACCCTTTCTTCAGTTCCCATCTTTGGGTATTCCTAGCTTCTGGCTTTGTGATACCATGAACTACAGTTCCTCTGCCCCAGTTAAAGACCTTATTTTCTCCTATATCGATTGTTTTCCTTAATTTACAGGTTAATAATTATAACAAGGGGGGCAGCTAGGTGGCGCAGTGGATAGAGCACCGGCCCTGGAGTCAGGAGTTCCTGAGTTCAAATCCGGCCTCAGACACTTGACACTTACTAGCTGTGTGACCCTGGGCAGGTCACTTAACCCCCATTGCCTCACTAAAAAAATAAATAAATAAATAATTGTAACAAGGCCTGGGATATTATAGACCTTTTTCAATGATATCACAGTAGCTCCAAAGAGATTAGCAATACATACAGGAAAAAACAAGTGGATAAAGAATACTCATTGCCAAGATTATAATATAGTTTGAAGGGAAGTCCATTGAGTTAGTCTATCATTGCTTATGTCTTAGACAGGCATTACAGATGTACAATGTCTTGGGCTCAGAACTGCATAGAAGGACAGCAGCCTAGATTTAATTTGAGAATTTTGTAGTGTTTATAATTATTGCAACTTACTCTCTAACACAGATTATCTTTTTTTTAACATTAATATTTCTTGGTTAAGCTATGCATCTTTATTCAAAACTTAAAATATCCTTATCTTTGATGAATCAAAATTATGGGTGACTCAGAAGAAAATTTGAGATTTGGATGGAAGGTATAACAACATAATATTAGTGGCTATTTATGTGAAAAGCAAGACATATAATAGATATCACCTGATAGGATCAGCAAAGACAGTGGGCTAGTAATATAGCAAGAGTGATGGACAGCCTTAGTCCTACATCGATAAGCACAGCTTATTAGATAGATAGATTAGAAATGGATAAATGGATAGATAAATCATATTCGTAGAGCTTATAGAAGAGCATGCATAAGAATTACACAGACTGAGTTCTAATTACACAGGCTAAGGATAAGAATCTCCACCTGTGAAACAATCCAGGGTTAAAGAAATCGTAGATATGTCCAGTTATTGAAATATAGAGAGAGCTTTAAGAACTGGTAACCAGGCTGGCCAATGAAAATTAATAGAATTTCACAAAATTAGTGTTTATACAAAACTTGATTCAATAGGGAAAATCCAGAGGAAAAAGAGAGACACTTCATGTGTGTATGTTTTTCTCTAAGTTTAAGTGTCCAACCTCTCATTGCAATGTGATGGGGACTAAGGCATACTGAAAACAAACTCCTACGGTCAACTGGATCCTACCTGATTTATTGAGAAATCTTCTTTGAAATATTCACTATGAGGTAGTTTTCATTTTCTGGCAAGTCCTAAAAGAAAGCTGAACTAATCTTCATTTCCATACATAACAACAACAAATAAAAACCTAGTGCAATAAAAGTGTTTCATTACTTTCTGTTGTACAGTTCACCCCAGGTATTAATGAATCACCATATTAATAAGCCTGATATAGATCAGATAGCAATTTTTATTTTCATATTTTCCTTCAAATTCCTACTTTAGCATAGCTTGATTTTTTTCTCAGAATCATCTAATTTCTTTTAGTACTGAATCTCTACTTACTTGCAAAGCTATCTTATGCCCTGGAATTCACACCTGGGAAATACTTGCCTCTTCTGCAGTCCTTCCCTCTCATTGGATGGCTCTTCCCATTGTCTCTATTTAAACTGGGTACCCAGGCAAGCCTTCTCTTCATTTCTTACCAAAGTGCACTCTGGATTTCTCTATCATGTGGCTGGTACCTTCCTTCCATCTCCCCACCACTTTTTTGCTTCTTTTTACATGTTGTCTTCTGCCATTAAAATGTAGATTCCTTAATGGCTTGGACTATATTTTTGTTTATATTTGAATTTACAGGGCCTGACTTATAATAAATAATTACTAAATGATTGTTGACTGACTTTGACCCAGGGCGTATAGCGTTGTCAGCTCAGTCTGGAAACAAAACATTTAGTCTGCTGAATTATTTCAGAGATTTTTTAAGAGAAGTGCGATGTGGTCTAACTATTCTTTTCCTATTCCTAATATTAGTTCCTTCCAAGACTAAAATTATAGAATCTATGAACCAGCAACACAATTCATATTTCATGCTGCATAGCATGGTGGAACTGGATTGAATCATGGGTTGGTCTCATTACTGACCCTGTGTGGCAGAAGAGAAGAAATGTTTTGGAAGAGAGATGGCTCCCTTGGTTAAGTCTGAGATTTTACTGCTCTATGTTTCCAAGTCTATGGTGTTGATGGTCAGGTCTTCTCCTCATTATTTAGCACACATGGATCATGTTATAGTTTCAAAACCCTTTTCTATCATTAGCAACTTCTCAGTACGAATCAGACTAATTTTATTATCTCTTCCTAACAGAGCAGGAAATGGAAAGGAGACATGTCTTTCCCAGAATTATCACGGGGAACTGAAGACAGAGTTTCACAGCTGTTTGGCTGTCTGCGTTTCTGAGGCTGATCTAATTCTAACAATAATAATGATATCATTAATAATAATAGCTAGCATGTACATAATAATTTAAGGTTAACAAAGCACTTTGTAAGCATTATTTTATCCTCACAACAATCCTATAAGGTAGCTGCTATTTTTATCTCCATTTTACAGATAAGGAAATTGGGGCAGACAGAAGCTAAGTGACTTGCTCAAAGGTCCTATGTGAATTCAGGTCTTCTCGACTCTAGGTCTAGCACTTTATCCACTGCATAAGCTATCTGCCTAGTTCTACCCAAACACTTTGATTTAGTCTTATAATCAGCATGACATCTATTATCCCAGTGTATAGTTGTAGAGTATTGAACAGGCCCAGATTATTCCTTCTTACTCAAACATTGGGAAGACCAAATTGGTCCTAGGGATCTACTGGGTAAAAGGATGGGATTTATGTACCCACCGTCTTCCCATCCCTAAAATGAAGAGAGAGAGAGGTGCATTCTCAAATATTATTCATGAGTCCAAGCTTGTTCATTAAAATTGAGCAAAATTCAGTTTTTATTTTGGTCATTTTTGCTATTCTTTCCTTTTAGATTGTTGGAGCCATATATGCATTATATATGTACATATATGGATATGTATATTTACATATACTTATATATGTATATATACATACACATATGTGTACATATATATAGTTTTGTTGATTCTGCTTACTTTATATCAGTTCATAGAAGCCTTCCTATGTTTTTCTGCATTCTTAGTAATTTTTAAGATTCATTTTTTATTCATTTCTGTAGTATTCTATTATATTTATATAACACAATTTGTTTAGCCATCTCCCTATCCTTCATCATCTATTTTACTTTAAGTTCTTCTTTATTAAACAAAACAAAAACAAACCTACCCCCCCACCCCACCCCCAACACACACACTACCTAGAAGTTTTCTCCCCTGGCACAGAGGCCTCCTTATCTTAGAAGTTTACTTTACTCTTGAACTTCTCCCTCTGGATGTGTATACTGCCCCTTGGCTCTTCCCTCTGATTCTCTGTGTTTTCCCAGAACCTCTAGTTTAAGGAAAGCTCTCAGGTCAGCCATAACTTCATTAAACTCTGGGCTGCATTCCTGATTCTCCAGATTTTCTCTTCCTCACCTCTTTTCAGTTTCTTATCTGTTGTATCTCCCCTCTCCCAATTAGAATATAAATTCCTTGAGGGCAGATAGGGACTATCTTTGTTTCTGCTTGTATTTATATTCCCAGTGCTTAGTACAGTGCCTGACATTTAGTAGGCACTTAATAAATGCTTTTGGACTGTAAATATTTTCCTGTATGTGGAATTTTTTATCTTATGTATCTTTAGGGTAATATGTCTGGCACTAGAATCTAAGGGTCAAAGGTTATGGACACCTTAGTCACTTTCTTATCATGATTCCAAATTGCTTTCCACAATGCTTAGACCAATTCCTAGCTCCAACTACAGTGTACCAATGTGCCTGACTTTGCCTACCACCCAGGGTTCATTCTTTACCTAGAATCAAACCCACCTTGGGAATGAGTGAGTTGAATGGCAATTTTGAAGTCACTGCATTTGGCTTCATGCCAGGCACTAGTCTTTCAGGGTCATATTAAGTTAATTATAGAGCTAAAGTCCAAATGCAGAAATTGTCACTCCCAGACACTGTTCCAGCGTGTCTCAATACCCCCATTGGTAAGAGAACTAATTAGACATGGAGTTTTAAAAGAGACACTGTTTCACACAGCCAGGTGCTAGGGGATTTGGGAGCTTGGGACAGTCACTTGAAATTAATGTCAGTACTTCCTATAAAGCTATCTCTGTCCCAGTGATGGGTGGTCTTGCCAGATGGTCTTATAAATCCTATTACCCTCTCATGCCCTCTTCTTCTCTATCCTACAGTCAAAATCTTCTCTGTTATCAATGAATCTGGAAAAAGCAAAGAAAGAAACTCTGCAAAAAGATCTGCATAATTGAAATTAAAATTATTGATTATGATAACATATTTCAGAAGATCATTAATCATATAATCAAAGGACCTGAAGTATCACATTATGCACATTCCCAGTCAGACTATAATACATCCTATTTTAAGGACCTCTAGAAATTCTCCAACTTTCTATGGTAAAGGATTTAACTTCATCAACAGTAAAATATTCCTTCTGTATAACCTAATTCCCTTATGGTACTACTTAAACCAATTTACTTTTTCTCCCTCTACTCAAGAGAAGTGTGACCATTGCATTGGTCACTATCTTCTTACATGTTTGTTCAGTTGTTTTACAGTCATGCACAACTCTTGATGACCCCATTTGCAATTTTCCTGGCAAAGATACTGGAGTGGTTTGCCATTTTCTTCTTCAGCTTCTTTTATAGATGAAAAAACTAAAGGAAACAGTTAAGTAACTTGCCCAAGGTCACACAGCTAGTCAGTGTTTGAGCCCAGATTTGAACTTAGAAAGAGGAGTCTTTCTGACTCCAGGCCTGACACTGGATCCACTCTGCCACTTACCTGTCCATCTTCTTACATGACAAGTCTCCAAAAGTTGTATGGGGGTTCAGAAGTTGAAAGTGATCAGTCATGGAGAATGTTGCATGTCAGCTTTGCATATTTCACTACATGTCCTCTGTCTTCATGAAGCAAACATTCTAGTAAGGGAAAAAAAAAGATACTGACATAGATAACTTTATTATCCAACAACAGAAATGTATCAGAGAGTCACAAAACAGAGTGCTCTGTTGTAATCTTGGGGAAGTTGTTATGCTTGTGATTGGAGGTGCATCAGGAAAATCTTGGAAATGAAACTTAAGTCTGATTTTAAAGAATGAACAGTAAAGGAATAGTTGATTAAAGGCAGGGAATTATGACCTTGCAGTTACTATTTGGAGAAACAGAGTTATCTAATTTGGACAGAGCATTGAAGATACAGTAATAAGAGATGAAGATGGAAAGGGAACACAATTGCCCGGTTATGATTTTTTATTTTAATGCAATGCAAGGTTTTGGGAGAAAATAAGGAGCCACTGAAGATTTTTGAGAAGAAAAGTGACATGACCAGGTTTATGCATAAGAAAGAATATTGTGTAATATGTATGAAAGCAGTTTTTTATTTCCAAGTAAAATCTTTTGTTTTCACTATTGAGCATTTTAGTACCATTGTTCATTGTACTAGAATGTATTTCTCTGGTTTGTGGCATAGAAAGATGGAAAAGAGAATGAAACTGGCAAGAATGAGGAAAATGAATGTTGGGAAAGCAGAAAAAAAAAGAAAGGGTCATATAGAAAAACTTCATGAAAGCAAAGTCTACAAAACAGCAATGTGAAATGGAGAGTAAAATTAAATATCTGGATAATTCAGGACAAATACACACTTTGAAGTACCCAGATAATTTAATGGAAAGATGGCTTGGGTTGATCTATAAAACAGAAGCTTCTTAAAAAATAGATAAGTATATCTATTTTATTAATGTGTTTCTGGAATAAAATTAATAAAAACTTTCTAAGCAGTACTGTATGGTTTTCCTGCCTGCTTACTTATAGGTCCCTGTCCATGGTAGTTTCTTCATTTGTGATCTTTCATGATTTTCAACGTGCTGTTGAGATATGCATAGATTGTCTACTTTTAAATAAGATTTCAGTTTGCCTGTCATGTATTTTCTATTCAATTCAACGTAACAGCTATTTATGGAGTGTCCTGTTACATGCAAGTTAATGTAGGGAATACTTAGATGAATGGAACCTGATTCTTAACCCTGGAGTAGTTTATAATCTAGATTCTTAGGATCTTTTAATGAGGGGAGATAAGGCATGTATTATAAATAAATAACTATGTAGAGAGAAGAGGAAGAAACCTTATTTTAATAATGAGGAAACTGAGGCCCTGAGAGCGATCAGAGTGTTTTAGGATCACAGATCAAAAGATGGAAAGAAGCTCAGAGGCCTCCTAGTCTAACCCCATCATTTTACAGATGAGGAAATTGGGGTACAGGAAAATTAACTGATTTGTGAGACATAATTAGGGAAACAACTCCCCGAGGTCATAAGCTTAGTTAAGTGAGATAAGCTAGAATTGAGCCTAGGACTTCTGACTCCCAGTGCATTATCTTTTCTACTATAACACCAGTTTCACAGAATCATAGCTTTTTAGCACAGGACAGTTCTTTATAGTTGTTAGATTATGGGTGTGCAGCTTCACGTCCTGTTGGCAGTGTTTAATTTTTGTGTTATATCATCCTACACAGTACTTGTTTTCCATGTGAATGGGGAATACTCATTAAGCCTAAACATATTTGAAAAGTAATTTGTTTGTTAGTCAGAAGTCCCAATTGACCTGTGATTTTCTATATTGTACAGAGTACAACAAAATGGGTGCTATGAAAAAGTGGGTAACATTAAAGTGACATGGGAAGGGACAATGTAGGAATCTCACTGAGGAAACCACTAAATTGGGAACATCTGTTTCATTCAACTATCCAATCACTGTCTACATGGGTCATGTATGAGTGAAAAAGCATTTACTAAGCACTTACTAAAAGCAAAGCATTATGCTGAGCACCTGGATCATGGATTTAGAATTAGGGGAGGGGGGAGAAACATTAGAAGTCAGACAGTTCAACACTTTTATTATACTGATGAAGAAGCTAAAACCCAGAGAGGTGATGCTTGCCCAAGGGCATATGGTTTCAGTAGCAAGCTACAAGGCCAGGATTCAAACCCTAGTTATCTGACTTTTCCCATTCATTTATTATTTCCCCACGAAAGGCTCATCATTCCTCAGAAGTGACCTGCCGTTCTCAAAAGGCTAGGCCAGCAGAGTTCAAACTCTGACAGGTCCGAAAGAGTTGAAACGTCTTCTGGTCCAGGTCAGGCGATTTTATGTCTGTTGTGCGAAGACCTGCCTAATTTCAGAGAGGTTCCTCACAGGAAGTTTGAGTGGCAGCTGATGCATTTTTTTATTCCCTTTTGTATGTAGTAACCCACGAAGACTGTCTCCTGGGGCTAAAGGGGTTGCTTTCCTACCCATTAAGTATTTCCTTAATTTTTGCCAGCCCCCTTTTAACTTTCTTCTCGTCTCCTCTAGCCTCGCTTCTCAGCAGCCACTTCTGCTAAGTGAGCAGCTAGGAAGGGATCCCCCTTCAGATTCCTCCGGCGTCTGGGTGCGGTGGGAGATAGCACTGGGGCAGGGTTCAATTTGGGGTCACTCCGAGCCTCTCCCTTCCTCACCTGCTGCTGACTCCTCCCCCACCGGCTCTCCAGCTAAGATTGAGGCTGGCTGAAGCACTTTGCTGTTCCACGGTGACATGTTTCGGGAATAAGCCCGCCGTCGGGCCCAGAACCCAGCACCAACTCTGGGAATCCCTGGGACACCCGGGGCTCTCCGGTGGGGGCTGTGCACTCTCTCCCGTCCTCCTCTCTGCCATCCTCTCCTCTGCTCAGCTCTCCTCTCCTTTCCTCGGTGCTGCCACCCCGGCCCTGCCTCCCTCCCTGCCCTGCTCCGGGAGCAGTTTCTCCTGCCCGCTTCTGTCTGCCACGTGAGGGGCGTCCCCGGGCCTGCGGCGAGCGCGAGGGGTTCGTGCTACTAGCAGCCGGCCACGGCGCGCGCTTTCTCGTGCAGCTGCTCCGGCTCCGGCGTTACCCAAGCCCTGGCCCCGTAGCTTTCTTGGGCTACTCGAGCCTAGCGCCTCATTGCCCAGCGGCGGAGTTGCCACCTTCTGCTGCAGCAGCTGCAGCAGCTGCAGCAACAACAGCATCAGCTGCGGGAGCAATCACCTCGGGCAGCTGGAATCAGAAAAGCGAGCGGAGTGGAGAAAACCGAGGTGGAGGTTGGGGGTGGAGGGGTGGAGTGGAGCTGAGCTGGGCTGGAGAAGCGGAGGACAGGAGGAAGATCAGGACGAGCAAAAGGGGGGATGCTCAGCCCTCCCCCCTGTCTCCTTCCGGGAGGGAGGATGCAGACTCTCAAACTGGCGCTGCTAGGCTGAGGCTGGAGCATTGGAGGTACGGCGCTGCTCCGTGTGTGGATGTGTGTGGACGTGTGTGTCTCCTGTGCATAAAGAGGTGAGGGGAGGGGGAGAAAGAGGAGGAGGAGGAAGAGGAGGTGGCGGTGGTGGTGGAGGAGGAGAATGCCAGGAGCAGCAGCAGCAGCAGCCGCCGCCGCCGTTATGCTCCCAGCTCAGGAGGCTGCTAAGCTCTATCACACCAACTATGTACGGAACTCCCGGGCCATTGGCGTGCTCTGGGCCATCTTCACCATCTGCTTTGCCATCGTCAACGTGGTGTGCTTCATCCAGCCCTACTGGATCGGGGACGGTGTGGACACTCCTCAAGCGGGCTATTTCGGGCTCTTCCACTACTGCATCGGGAACGGCTTCTCCCGGGAACTGACCTGCCGGGGCAGCTTCACAGACTTCTCCACCCTGCCCTCCAGCGCCTTCAAAGCTGCCTCCTTCTTCATCGGGCTCTCCATGATGCTCATCATCGCCTGCATCGTCTGCTTTACCCTCTTCTTCTTCTGCAACACGGCCACCGTCTATAAAATCTGTGCTTGGATGCAGCTCACCTCCGGTAAGTGCCCGCCCGCCCCCCTCTCTTACAGGAGGGGAGGGAACTCGAGGTGTCCGGGGAGGGAAGTGACAGAGCCCGGAAGGGGGCATTGGGTGAGAGGAGATGATGAGATGTTTCTCTTTATGGAGATTAAGTTTAATCGGACAAGGCTTGACGAGGGAGGTGGACAAGGCCAGTGCTCAGGAGGCATACCCCCCACCTCATCTGATGGCAAACCATCCCGTGGCGTTTGGGTGCCTTAAAGAAGTCCAGGGGAAAGCCACCTGAAGGGACCAGCTAGCTGCAAGTCAGTTGCTGGGAAGAGTCGGTTTGTAAATGTGAAAGAAGAGTCAATGAAATCATTAGATTGAAGAAATCTTAGGGGGTGAGAGTCAAGGGGGTGAGGACAGAGAATTTGGGGAGGCTCTTCTGGAGGTTTTGGTCTTGAAATTGTGTTCATCAGCCTACTTTTTGGTGTCTTCCTGGACTATGGTTCTGCCACTGCTGGAGGGCAGCTGGAACCTGTGAGTGCTGGTGTTGGTCCATCTGCCCCAGGGTTGTTAAAAAAAAATCCTTGGTCTACCTCGAACACTAGAAAATTCTGTAGTGGTTTCAGTCTTTTAAATGACAACAAATGAAGAGTTCCTTGGAGATTTCCCAATGTCAAGTTTACAATTCCTGCCTTAGAGCTGTCAAAATATCCTTTCTCCCCCAACCCCCACCAAGAGGGAGAAAGAGGTCTTGGGAGAAGGTTCACTTTCTCTCATAACTACATCTTGGGAAGTAGGGAGGTAGAAAGCAAAAATCGAATTCCATTTGCATACTCTGGAAGATCTTTGCCTACTTGTGTCAGGCTCCGGATAAGTGAAGTAAATAGAAGTTAAAAATGCAATTCTGAGCATTAGTGAGACTTTTACTCCAGAAGTAAAGAATAAAGTGGTTTCTTAGTTACTTTGAAGAGTTTATAAGTAAAACTCTGCTTTTCTCTTATGCTCTCCCTTCCTTTTGACTGATATTAACCAATGACTCTTGGAATCCCCCTTCTACTCCGACACCTTCTTTTGCAAATACCAAGCCTGCGATTACCCTTAGTTCTTTGGCCCACTCCTGTCAAGGATACATTGGATAAAGTTGAGTCTGGTTCCAAAAACGCTGGTAGAATGTCAATATAACGAATGTATTTCAGATAGTTTGACTTTCTCATTTGTATTCCCTCTTATTTTTTTGATTTTTCAAAGGTGTTAGCTTCAAGATTTTATAGTTTATCCTAAGAGCCAGGCAGTGTGTTCTGGAGAGCAGGGCTTCAGAGTTTGAATTTACAAGGCAAGTTGACATATGGATATCGGGGTATCTTGTCAATGTTTTATTTTTCTCCTATATCATCCTATATATTATTTTTTTGATATGAGAAGGGGGCATCTCCTTTAGAATAAAATTGCGTGAAAGTAAATTTTTTATATAAAAAGTGTCCCAGTTGACTGATTATGCTATTTAGTCTAAATACCTGTATTGGAAAGGTACCAAAAATGGGCATGTATACACGGATTTGGGAATTTCAAAATCTCTACAAGAGATTTTCTGTGTCTTCTCACAGAAAAAAAAAGATATTTTCTCTGCAGCTTCCCATGACACTTTTCCTGAACTGCTGTCAACTTTAATGGCAGTTTCAAATATGGTATACCTTAAAATTTATGCTGAAAAAATTAGACCTTTGAAATGAATGTGTGTATTATAGAAACTCAAATAGAGTTGCTCTTGATTCCTATCCTTGGTTTGACCCTGAAGAGAAAAAGGACATGCGGGATGCAGATGTTTGGGGAAAGATTTGACCCTGCAAAACTAATCTAATTTCTCTCAGTTAACTGACCTATTTAGGTTTGGTGATTCAAATAGGATTCATCATTCAAGCCACTGAAACTAAGCTTGCATAAAGATATTTTGACCATATGTTTATAAGGTTTTATATATTAAATCCAAACCTTACTATGATACCAGAAAGGGAAGTCGTTTTTGGAGAAAGTTCACAGAGCTTCAGTTCATAGCAATCTGGGTTTGACTTTGAAATGTATTCTTTTCCCTTTTGCTCAGGGTTTAATATTTTGAGGTTGCTTTTAGTATTTTATAAAGAATAACCATCAAACATAAGAAAAAACCTTAGATTTTAAAAATGAGTATCCTTTGCTCTAGAATAGTAAAGAATTGTAAAGAAATGTTCTCAAGAATTTGACATAAACCTTTTTTCAGATATTATAGTGAAATGTTAGGGCATCTCTTAAAATGAAATGATAGTAGAAACATTTCTTTATTTGTAGAGAAGTACATATCCATGAATGTGTTTAAGCCTTTATTTGAAATTTATTCATTTTATTTGATTTTTTAAAAATCTAGACAAGACATATGGGAAAATAATTTTATTTACTAATACAGTATATCACTGAAAATACAATACTTGTGTTACAGAATTGAATCACATTATTTACAGAATCAAATTAAATCAAAAGCAACAACATTTGCTGTTTTGTTAATAAATGTGGTATAAAAGGTCCTTCTAAAGGATGGCCATATTTTAAAAGGTTTTCCATTTTTATGAGCTTAATGATATCAACAAGACATTTTACATTATATATTATGAACTTAATTAGAAAGTGTAGAATGTTACCTTTTCACCTTTAATTGTCCTCTAGTACTTATAGTTTAAATGTATCTAGACTAATCTCCAATGTAATTTGCCAAATATGAAAGAGCAGATTTAATTGACCACTCACATTTAGAGAATGTCTAACTTCTCTGGAAGTCAAATGATCAGTTTGTGTATTTAGTTATCAGGGCTATTTCTGTTTTAGTGGCAACCAATCATAACATGTTCAGATCTAAAAAGCCCATATGTAATAATAAATTTTGATGGTGAGGAAATATATATATATATTTTCAGTGCAAGTCCATTACCAAGAATCTTTCTCTTTTTCTTCCCCCTCCCCGATTTTGAACACTGCTTCAGGACCTGTACACTTGTTTTATGGTCATCACTGCCATTATCATATCATCATCATCGTCGTTGTCATCATCATCGCCAAAATTATCATCTTCATCACTGATTTTTATAGCACTTTAAAATGTGGAAAGTGTTTTAATGAACAAATCAAGTGAAAAAGCATTTATTACTCACCAACTATATTCCAGGAACTGTGTTAAGCACTGGGGATACAAAGAAAGACTCAAATAGTTCTTGCCTTCAAGGAGCTCACAATGTAATGGAGAGACAACCATAAACAATGATGTATAAATAAGATTTATACGGGCTAATTTGGAGACTGATCCCAGAGGGAAGGCACTGCCATTAAGGGGTACCAGCTAAGGCCCCTTACAGAAGAGTTTTTAGTTGAGGCTTGAAGGAAGCCAAGGACGCCAGAAAGTGGAGATATTGAGAGAATTAAGGGTCAGGAGATGGAGTGTCTTGTGTGAGGAACAGTAAGGAGGCCACTATCACGGGAAGTAAAAGGGAGTTAAGGTGTAAGAAGACTGGAATATTAGGAAAGAGCCAGGTTATGAAGGTCTTTAAAAGTCAAACAGGATTTTGATCCTGGAGGTAATGTGGACCTGCTAGAGCTCACTGAATGAGGGGGTGACAGATCTGATCTGTACTTGCAGAAGAACACTTGGATTGCTGAGTTAAAGGCTGGATTGAAGTGGAGAATGTTGAGGCAGAGACAGCAAACAAACTATTGCAATAGTTCAGTCATAAGATAATGAAGGATTGCATCAGGGTGGTGGCATGGTCAGATGACAGATACAAGAGATGTTGTGAAGAATGACTTGACAATAGATTAAATTTGGGGTGGGACAGAGAATGAAGAGTCAAGATTGACAGCTAGGGCACAAACCTAGTTGACTGGGAAGATGTTTATACTCTTAACAGTAAAATCAAAAGTTGGAAAAAGGTGAGATTTGAGGAAGGGATAATTAGTACAGTTTTGAACATGTTGAATTTAAGATGTCTACAGAGCATCCTGTTCACGATGTCTGTTAGACAGTTAGAGATAAGAACCTGGAGTTCAGGAGGGAGGTTAGGAATGGTTAAATAATATATTTTAGTATCATTTGTTGAGTATGACAATTGAACAGATGGAAGCTAATGAGATTACTAAGATAACTAATCTACAAGTGGAAGAGAAGAGGTCCCAAGATGGCATCAGGAGCACCAATAATGTGCAAGCACAACTTGGATAAAGTTGCAGCAGAGGAGATTGAACAATCTTCAAGTAGGAGGAGAACTAGACAAAAGCAATGTCCTGAAAATGGAGAGAAAGAGGGTATCAAGGAGAAAAAAATGACTGCTAATGTCAAAGACTGCACAAAGGTTAAGAAAGATGAAGGTTGGGAAAATACCATTAGATTTGGCAAATAAGATATCACTGGTAACTTTGCAGAAGGCAGTTTCAATTGAGATACAAACAGCAGCCAGACTGCGGAGAGTTAAAAAAAAAAAGAGGAAAGGAAGTGGAGACACCAATTAATTGTATACCTTTTTCTCGAGGACTTTAGTCATGAAAGAGAAAAGACATGTTGAGTGATAGCTAGTAGGGATGGAAAGATCAAGGGAGGGGTTTTTGTTTGTTTGTTTTGGAAGATGGGGGAGATGCAAGTGTGATCTGGGGCAGCAAGGAAGCAGCCAGTAGGTTGAGAGATATTCAAAATGAATGAGAATGAAGGGGGATATATGGGATGATCTTTTGGAGAAGATAAAAGGGAATGGGATCAATTATACATAAAGCAGGGTTTGCCTCATCAAGAAGGGTCACCTTTTCATGTGAGACAAGGGTAAAGGAAGAGATAGTGGGGGGGAGCATCTGAGTGATATAAATTAGAAGGGGGTAAAGAGGTAACTGTGGGTAAATGGCCTCATTTTTTTCAGTGAAATGAGAGGTGGGTTTCTCATGTTTACATACATTGGCCCTCATATCAATCCTGTGAGTTAGGAGTTTATTCCCATTTAACAAATTAGGAGGCGAAGAGGAGTTTAGTGACTTTTTCAGGGTTATATGGCTAGTAAATGTTTCAGATAGGATTTGAATATAACTCTTCTTTGCTCCAGGTCTAGCTACCCCCCAAGAGAGTTAAAGGTACCTTAATGATTGTCTAATAAATCCATTGTTTGTTAACCTGGGGTCTGTGGCCTTCAAGAAGTCTGTGGCTAGGGGGCAGCTAGGTGACTCAGTGGATAAAGCACCGGCCCTACATTCAGGTGGACCTGATTTCATATCCAGTCTCAGACACTTGACACTTACTAGTTGTCTGACCCTGGTCAAGTCACTTAACCCTTATTGCCTTGCCAAAAAAAAAAAAAAAAAAAAAAAGAACAAGTCTGTGCCTAGATTTCAGCAGCATTGTAAACTTGGATGAGGAAGATTACTCTATTGTTTCCACTAACCCCTAAATGAAGTTTACCACCTCCATTTAAAAAACAAAAAACATTCTGAGAAGGGTCCATAGGTTTCAGATTACTATAGGGAACCATGACTCAAAAAAATTATGAACTTCTTATCTTGTTCCATTCCTTCATCCTCTCTTACATATGAAACACTGAAAAATGGAGGTGCTCAAGTTCCCTAGACAGTAAGTTGTGAACCTGGGATGCAAACCCAGTTTCTTTGATTCAGTTCCAGTGATCTTTCCATAGCTTCTCATGAAGTAAGTTGTTCAAGATCACTGAGGTAGAAAGGAGGAGAATGAGGATTCAGTTCTAGATCCTTTGACTGAAAATTCAGTGCTCTTTCTGCTGCACCAAACTTGCCTGAAAATATTTTTACTTGCTCCAAAAATATTTTTTAGAAGCTAACTATGTTCGTCTAGCACTGGAAACTATATATGAAAAGCATGTATTTTAGATGCTGTTAGGAGATCCCTGACCTCCTCCTCCAAATAATTATCAGCTTTCCTAGTGTAGAAGAAACAAGTCACTGTTCATTAACTCTTTCTTAACCTGATATGGAAATTAGTATGTTACACATACATTGAGGAAAAGGCTTAAAACTACATTCTTTTTTTGTTTCCAATATCTAAAAATGTCTCTCTATACAATATAGAAAAACAATATATAAAATTATATATATATATAATATCTGTACATATATCATACATACATACATACATACATACACATTGAAAGAGAAAAAATGTCCATAAGCCAATCCACAAAAGGAAAGAATTTGATTATTCCTACTATCTGATCCATCCCTACCCTGGAGAAAAGATGGCTCTCTAGTTAGCCCTGTAGGTTAATAAACTGTATCTCTCTTGAATAAGGATGAAAAGTGAATATCATACCTTTAGGAATTTTGGTCCTAGCTTTTATCCTCTTAAGTTATTGATTAGAGAATAATAAGATAGTTTTCTTTGGTTAGATTAAGTGTTTTTTAGGCAGACAATAACTCAATCTTGTAATGCTTTACAGGCTGTAATAATATCTTAAATTAGTTCTAGAGGCAAATATGTAACCAGTGTAAACTGAAGAGCAAATGTCATGGGATACATGCACCCTTTTGAATTTAGGCTGTTGAATTTTTCCTTAGCTTAAATCTCCAGATGTCACTGAAGTTTTTGCATAAATCCAGTGTGGATTACTAAATTGAGGCCATCCACTGAGAGGCAAGTGAAAGCCAAGTTAACCACAATCATGCCATTGTAAGCATCTGACAAAAGTCAAAGGGCAAACCTCTCTGGCAAAGGTAGAAGAGCCAAGGTTACATTAATTGCTTCTTCACTTTTCCCTCACCTAACAATGCCAGATTTTTTCTCAAGGGCTATAGTGGAAACCTCCCTGGTAGTAGAATCAGGAGATGTGGGCTCTAGGACTCTTCCACTGGCTCTGCCATTTATTAGCCATGCAACCTTGGGCAAGTGATTTAGCCCCACTTGGTCTCACTTTCTTCCCCAATGAAATGGAGATAATAATACTTGCACTACCTAATTGCCCATCAAGATGCTTTTGAAGCTCAAACAACACAATGTGTGTAAAGCACCATACAAATATGAATGTGTTGAGAATGGATGAGATAACCTTCTTGTTCTAATGTTCTGCTGGCCAGATCCTTTTCTAAAATTACAAAATGATATTGTTTATGTGAAAATGAGACTGAAAAGGGAGAACACATTAGGAAAAGTTAAAATACACCACTACTTCTACTGATATTACTGGACGTTGTTACATTATTGGAGTTCAAGTAAGAGGGGAAAAAGGCTGATGAGCCTAATTTTAAACTCTTAGCATGCCAACGCTAGAAGTGAAGCCACATATCTTTGACAAACAGGAACACTCATCATTTTCATTGGTTCATAGTATAGGCTGTTTTACAACTCAGCGAGTCCCTTAATCTAGCTCTTTAGAATTCCTTCTTGGCACTAGTTCATGATTTGCTATCACTGTTTTCCCAGAAAGGTACTTTCCAACCAATAGGGTTTTTTTTTTTCTCCTTTTTCATGGTCAAGCTGTGATTTTATTGATAAGGAGAACACTCAGTGAGAAGACTCCTAACCTTACATTTTAGTTTCAGATAGTATGAGAGAGTTATCCAGGACACTGAAAAGTTAACCAATTTGTTTAATTCACATAGCCAATATATATAAAGCGTGGGACTTGAACTCAGGTCTTTCTGATTCGGAGGTCTGCTCTCTATATACTAGGCTAAACTGCCTGTCAATGAGTGGGACAAAATTCTTAGACCATTTGGAAGATGGTAAATATGCCTAAGGAATTAACAGTTCCCCTTTCAATTCTTCCTTCCCCCTATACTGTTTTTACTTTGCTCAAATTTAGATTTCAGATATGAACTTGAAACTAGTTCCTCTAGTCAGAAGGAGAAGCCTGACCCAAGTTAGACTTTTTATGCCCTTGTTTAGATGACGCCGTGATAGGGAAAGAGGAGAGAGAGGCCATTTTCCTCCCTTTTCCATTCTTCCTTTCCACCAGTCAAATGGCCCCAGACTTTGGCTACTTTGATTATGTACATCTCCAAGATTCAGAATTCAAGATGAGCATGGTTGGGACTTACCCCAGGGAAGGCTAAGAAGGACTGGAGACCCTTTGGTTTTACTCTTATTGTCGTAAGCTACTTTTGCTGACAACTGATGAGAACACTAAGTCCAGGTAGGGGATTCTTTGCTCAGATGGAACTCATAACACCTTGAATGGAGGAGTTGTGAAGAAGGCTCAGGGAGAAATTAGACTCTACTCATGCATTGTCAACCCTTTTTCTGGATGGAGAGCCAAAAAGACCTCACATTTATTTAGTACTTTCATCTTTGCAAAGTGCTTTTTTCTGCACTGTTTATGTTAAAGTTTTCACTGTGAGACAGTATGTTCCACTTGCTAGAAAGTCTAGGTCTCTTTAATGTAGATTGAATTTTCAAGCAGTGAAATAAATTTACAAGTTATTTTAAATGAGTGATTTATAAACTTTTTTGCCTTTAAAAATGACACAAGTAATTTGTCAGTTGAAGAGGTGTTGAAAAATATATTAATTTGTGTGTCAAAACATACTGTATTTCATAA